>NC_135378.1:1282500-1625416 GCF_049243985.1 Paroedura picta | reverse complement strand
CAAAACATCTGGTTAAAGTTAACCAGGAACTAAATCACAATACATTCCTGTAATAAGCTTTTCGTATCTCCTACCCCTAACCTCGAGGACTCAGTGGCATAGGCCATCTACTCTCTCTCCCGAATAAACTCTTGAAGCGTGACAGATGTTTGCAGGCATATTGAGCAGCAAACATAGCATCAAACGCAACAAACAAAAAGTGAAAACAGTGAGCCAATCAAGACTCCCATGCAGCTGCACATTAAAAGGACCCACACAAGAACCAGAAGCAGCTACACAGCATGGCAGCTTGAGAAATATTGCCTGCTGATGTGCTCCTGCCCAGAGCTGGACGGGTGCCTTGCAAGGAGAAAAACAGTGCGGGGGCAAGAAGCCCCCTGCCCACCATTATGTCTGCACAGTTCAGCCTCCCGAGGCTGCTTCTTGCAAACAAACACATGAACTAGAAGTTTGATGGAGGTCACATCCTGCCGCGAGGAGGAAAACCAGGCACATCTAGCAACAGGCACTTGCACGGGTGAAGCCCACACAGAACCAACTCACTCCTGAAACTACTGATATCAGTAACATTTAGTCACAGTTTAAAGATAACTGCCAATGCCCCGCCTCCTTAGAGATAATTAGTTCTGATGATGATGATGATGACAAAAACAGCACTTGAAAGTTAACTCCACAGCAGTTAAAACAGATAGAATCATAGAGTTGGAAGGGGCCATACAGGCCATCTAGTCCAACCCCCTGCTCAACGCAGGATCAGCCCAAAGCATCCTAAAGCATCCAAGAAAAGTGTGTATCCAACCTTTGCTTGAAGACTTCCAGTGAGGGGGAGCTCACCACCTCCTTAGGCAGCCTATTCCACTGCTGAACGACTCAGACTGTGAAAAACTTTTTCCTGATATCTAGCCTATATCGTTGTACTTGTAGTTTAAACCCATTACTGCGTGTCCTTTCCTCTGCAGCCAACGGAAACAGCATCCTGCCCTCCTCCAAGTGACAACCTTTCAAATACTTAAAGAGGGCTATCATGTCCCCTCTCAACCTCCTTTTCTCCAGGCTGAACATTCCCAAGTCCCTCAACCTATCTTCATAGGGCTTGGTCCCTTGGCCCCAGATCATCCTCATTGCTCTCCTCTGTACCCTTTCAATTTTATCTACGTCCTTCTTGAATTGAGGCCTCCAGAACTGCACACAGTACTCCAGGTGTGGTCTGACCAGTGCCGTACACAATGGGAATATGACATCTTGTGATTTTGATGTGATGCACCTGTTGATACAGCCCAAAATGGCATTTGCCTTATTTACCGCTGCATCACAATGCCTGCTCATGTTTAGCTTACAATCCACAAGTACTCGAAGGTCTCGTTCACACACAGTGTTACCTAGAAGCATATCCCCCATCCAGTAGGCATGCTTTTCATTTTTCTGACCCAGATGCAGAACTTTACACTTATCTTTATTAAATTGCATCTTGTTCTCATTTGCCCATTTTTCCATTGTGTTCAGATCTCGTTGAACTCTGTCTCTATCTTCCGGAGTATTTGCCAGTCCTCCCAATTTGGTGTCATCTGCAAACTTGATGAGTAGTCCCTCCACCCCCTCATCTAGATCATGAATAAATATGTTAAAAAGTACCAGGCCGAGCACCGAGCCCTGAGGTACCCCGCAACTCACCTCACTCCAGTCTGATGAAACACCATTGACAACAACTCTTTGAGTGCGGTTCTCTAACCAATTCCCTATCCACCTGACTATCTGAAAATCCAGATTGCAGTCCTTCAACTTATCCATGAGAACATCATGGGGAACCTTGTCAAAAGCTTTAGTAACCCAGGGGTTCTCTAACCCAGGGGTAGTCAACCTGTGGTCCTCCAGATGTCCATGGACTACAGTTCCCATGAGCCCCTGTAAAGCTCAGGGGAACTGTAGTTCATGAACATCTGGGGGACCACAGGTTGACTACCCCTGCTCTAGTCAATTCCCTATCCACCTAACTATCTGAAAATCCAGATTGCAGTCCTTCAATTTATCCATCAGAACATCACCTTATCAAAACCTTTACTAAAATCCAAGTAAGCGACATCAACCGAATTTCCACGATCCAGCAAACCTGTTACTTGGTCAAAAAAGGAAACCAGGTTGGTCTGACAGGACCTGTTGGGAGACAAATCCATGCTGACTTCCTTGGATCACCAAATTGTCCTCCAGATGTTTGCAGATCGCTCCCTTTAATATCTGCTCCATTATCTTACCCACGACAGAGGTCTGACTCACTGGTCTGTAGTTTCCCGGGTCATCCTTCCTCCCTTTTTTGAAGATCGGAATAACATTTGCTCTTTTCCAGTCTGCCAGGATATCTCCAGTCCTTAAAGAGGTCCCAAAGATGATGGACAAACTTTTTCGTAGGGCAAACTTTAATAAACTCAGAGACATGGTGAGTGTCATACCATGGACGAGAATGCTGGAAGGGAAGGGGGAGCATGTGAAGGGTGGGCGCTACTCAAACAAGAGCTATTGCATGCTCAATCAATGACTATTCCAGAAATACGAAAACACTGCAGGAGCTCTAAGAAGCCTATTTGGATGAATAGAGAACTTCAAGAGGAACTAAGAAAGAAAAGGAAAATGTTCAGGAAATGGAGGAAAGGACAGAGCTCTAAAGAAGAGTACCTACAGGTTACTAGGCACTGTAGATCAATCATCAGAAAGGCCAAAGCTGAGAGTGAGGTAAGATTGGCCAGGGAAGCCCATTGTAACAAGAAAAGATTTTTCAGTTACGTGAGGAGCAAACATAAAGTAAAAGAGGCAATAGGCCCGCTGTTAGTTGCGGATGGACAAACTCTAACGAAAGATGCAGAGAAAGCAGAAAGGCTTAGTGCCTATTTTACATCTGTGTTTTCCCACAGGTCAAAGTGTTTAGGCACATCTAGAGATGGCTGTAGCCAAAGGATAGTGTCTGGGTGGCAGGTTAACATGGATAGAGAGGTTGTCGAGAGGCATTTAGCTGCACTGGATGAGTTCAAATCCCCTGGTCCGGATGAAATGCACCCGAGAGTACTCAAAGAACTTTCCAGAGAACTTGCACAGCCCTTGTCCATCATCTTCGGAACCTTTTTAAGGACTGGAGATGTCCCGGAGGACTGGAAAAGAGCAAACGTTATTCCGATCTTCAAAAAAGGGAGGAAGGATGACCCGGGAAACTACAGACCAGTGAGTCTGACCTCTGTTGTGGGGAAGATAATGGAGCAGATATTAAAGGGAGCGATCTGCAAACATCTGGAGGACAATTTGGTGATCCAAGGAAGTCAGCATGGATTTGTCTCCAACAGGTCCTGCCAGACCAACCTAGTTTCCTTTTTTGACCAAGTAACAGGTTTGCTGGATCGGGGAAATTTGGTTGATGTCATTTACTTGGATTTTAGTAAAGCTTTTGACAAGGTTCCCCATGATGTTCTGATGGATAAGTTGAAGGACTGCAATCTGGATTTTCAGATCGTTAGGTGGATAGGGAATTGGTTAGAGAACCGCACTCAAAGAGTTGTTGTCAATGGTGTTTCATCAGACTGGAGAGAGGTGAGTAGCGGGGTACCTCAGGGTTCGGTGCTCGGACCGGTACTTTTTAACATATTTATTAATGATCTAGATGAGGGGGTGGAGGGACTACTCATCAAGTTTGCAGATGACACCAAATTGGGAGGACTGGCAAATACTCCGGAAGATAGAGACAGAGTTCAACGAGATCTGAACACAATGGAAAAATGGGCAAATGAGAACAAGATGCAATTTAATAAAGATAAGTGTAAAGTTCTGCATCTGGGTCAGAAAAATGAAAAGCATGCCTACTGGATGGGGGATACGCTTCTAGGTAGCACTGTGTGTGAACGAGACCTTGGGGTACTTGTGGATTGTAAACTAAACATGAGCAGGCAGTGTGATGCAGCGGTAAAAAAGGCAAATAACATTTTGGGCTGTATCAATAGAGGCATCACATCAAAATCACAAGATGTCATAGTCCCATTGTATACGGCACTGGTCAGACCACACCTGGAGTACTGTGTGCAGTTCTGGAGGCCTCACTTCAAGAAGGACATCGATAAAATTGAAAGGGTACAGAGGAGAGCGACGAAGATGATCTGGGGCCAAGGGACCAAGCCCTATGAAGATAGGTTGAGGGACTTGGGAATGTTCAGCCTGGAGAAAAGGAGGTTGAGAGGGGACATGATAGCCCTCTTTAAGTATTTGAAAGGTTGTCACTTGGAGGAGGGCAGGATGCTGTTTCTGCTGGCTGCAGAGGAGAGGACACGCAGTAATGGGTTTAAACTTCAAGTACAACGATGTAGGCTAGATATCAGGAAAAAGTTTTTCACAGTCAGAGTAGTTCAGCAGTGGAATAGGCTAACTAAGGAGGTGGTGAGCGCCCCCTCACTGGAAGTCTTCAAGCAAAGGTTGGATACACACTTTTCTTGGATGCTTTAGGATTCTTAGGGCTAATCCTGCGTTGAGCAGGGGGTTGGACTAGATGGCCTGTATGGCCCCTTCCAACTCTATGATTCTATGATTCTAAATCAGACAAGGGTTGTGCAAGTTCTCTGGAAAGTTCTTTGAGCACTCTCGGGTGCATTTCATCCGGCCCAGGGGATTTGAACTCATCCAGTGCAGCTAAATGCCTCTCAACAACCTCTCTGTCCATGTCAACCTGCCACCCAGACACTATCTCTTAGCTACTGCCATCTCTAGATGTGCCTAAACCCTTTGACCTGTGGGAAAAAACAGATGTAAAATAGGCGCTGAACATTTCTGCTTTCTTTGCATCCTCCGTTAGAGTTTGTCCATCTGCACACAACTGTGGGCCTATTCCCTCCTTTACTTTACGTTTGCTCCTCATATAACTGAAAAATCTTTTCTTGTTACAGTGAGCTTCCCTGGCCAATCTTAGATCACTCTCAGCTTTGGCCTTTCTGATGATTGATCTACAGTGCCTAGTAACCTGTAGGTACTCTTCTTTAGAACTCTGTCCTTCCCTCCATTTCCTGAACATTTCCCTTTTCTTTTTTAGTTCCTCTTGAAGTTCTCTGTTCATCCAAATAGGCTTCTTAGAGCTCCTGCAGTGTTTTCGTCTTTCTGGGATAGTCATTGATTGAGCATGCAATAGCTCCTGTTTGAGTAGCGCCCACCCTTCACATGCTCCCTTCCCTTCCAGCATTCTCGTCCATGGTATGACACTCATCATGTCTCTGAATTTATTAAAGTTTGCCCTACGAAAATCCAACATCCGCGTCTGTCTACAAGCTTCCTTGGCTCCCCATCTCAAAAGGAATTCTATGAGGACATGGTCACCTCCCCTAGGGTCCCCACCTCCTTCACCTCATCCACCAACTCTTGCCTGTTGGTTAGTATTAAGTCCAGTATGGCTGAACCTCTTGTGAGTTCATCTACCATTTGATAAATGAAATTGTCAGCCAGGCAGGTCAGAAAGTTGCATGACTGAGGACGCTTTGCAAAGTTTGTTTCCCAGCACACATCTGGGAAATTGAAGTCACCCATGATGACAAGATAACTTCAGGGCAGAGGTATGCAACCCTCCCCCCCCCACACACACACAAACAAGAGCAACACACTAGACCCAGATCTCCACCCCAGCAGCAGAGGTCCTGAGAACCCTATGGAGCCAACCAGGCAGGACAACCGATGGAGCTTCTGTGCCCAGCAGGCGAATCTCTGAGATCTTTATCCTTATTTATTTAGAAGGAGGAGGAGGAGAAGGAGAAGAGTTGGTTCTCATAGGCTGCTTTTCTCTACCCAAAGGCATCTCAAAGCGGCTTAGAGTCGCCTTCCCTTTCCTCTCCCCACAACAGACACCCTGTGAGGTAGGTAAGGCTGAGAGAGCCCTGAGACTACTGAAGAAGAAGAGTTGGTTCTTATATGCTGCTTTTCTCTACCAGAAGAAGTCTCAAAGCAGCTTACAGTCGCCTTCCCTTTCCTCTCCCCACAACAGACAACCTGTGAGGTAGGTAAGGCTGAGAGAGCCCTGATATTGTTGCTCGGTCAGAACAGTTTCTCAGTACTGGGGCAAGCCCAAGGTCACCCAGCTGGCTGCATGTGGGGGAATGGGGAATAAAACCCGGCATGCCAGATTAGAAGTCCACATTCCTAACCACTACACCAAACTGGCTCACCAGTTCCCAACATATACTGCCGCTCCCAGCAAGCAAGCTTGTGGCGGTTCACAACAAGATATTCCATAAAAACACAATACAATCATAAAACATTGTAAAATATAATCCCCCCTATCCTCAAAACCACAAACTCCATGACAGTAATAACAATAACTCATTCCTCAACTTTTCCAGTCCTCCATCCAATCTAAGTTCCCGTCAAGATTGGAGCTGGTCTAACAGGAGTCCATCACCAGCATCCCGGATCCATTCTAATACCGGACTCGGGAGCCCAAGGGGAGATGCTTGCCTCAAGCATCTCGGGCCAAGTATGGCACTCATCCCGCTGTTTTATTTGTCAGAACACCAGCATCCTCCCAGGTAAATGTGGCACGTTTTTTCAGAACCTGGACCAAGCAAAGCTGCCCACCCCTGCTACAGAAATACCAGATGGTTCAACTAGAGCAAGTATAAGCAGGGTCCTGTCTAAATGTCAGCAGCGTGTGTGTGTATGTGTGTGTTTTATTACAAGATGGAATGAGATGAAATACGCTGCACCAACCAGCCAGCTTTACAAGTCTGAGGAACAGCCACAACTGTTGTAAGGAAAATACTAGTAGAGTCTCAAAACTGAGGAAAACAGAATCTCTGAAATGAAAAGAAGTAACCATTTATCCACTTCTTTACATATTACAGCCACACAAGCATTTAGCATTTAGCATTTAGTGACATCTTTGCGGAGTCCTTCAAATAAAGGGCCAGATGGAACAAAGCACCTCTTACCCACCTGCATCCTCAGCAGCATCTCTTGGGCCTAGATGAAAGAATCTTCTGGGTGGGTGGGCAGGCAGGGGACAATCACACTGAACATTTGTGCATGTGACAATCTGCAAGCACTTCCGGCCACTATACAGAGTACGGCACTCTCTACCAATGCCTGAGAGCCCTCAAGTGGTGGAGTCCGATGCTCTTGGGCCTAACGTGGAGCTTGAAGGAGGAAAGAGGTGAGCCCAGGCCTGCACAATCTTCAGCAAGGCCAGGCTCCTTTTCCCCACATCTCAGGATGCAAGACTGATCCCCAACTGAGCTGGGGGTTGTTTTAGCTGGCATTAGACCACAGTAACAATTGCGGAGTCCACGGCATGAGCGTTGCACCAGCACAAGGCTGACACGGCCGTCTACGGGAAAGGAAAGGCGCAATGCGCAGGCTTCTTGTGTTCAGAGCCTCAGTAAGAGGATAAAGAACCAGGCCAAAAAGACGGCCAATTAAAATGGACAAAGGTCTATTAAAACTGATGTCAAGTAGAGCGAGAAACACAACTGGCCACAACCAGAGCCCAAATGAAGGACTAACGCTTAATCTCTTCAACTGGGCCTTTCACCTTAAACTTTAACACACAATTTTTCTGTATCTGCCCCTCAGCGCAGTTCCTGTATTAACTTACAGACATCAGCAGAGAGCCAAGTTTCCCTCACAAGCAGCTCATGCGCCGAAGACAGCAACGTAACACAGCCTTCTTCCCCTTTGGCTTCAACCCCCCTGGCCTACGTGTGGTTCTCCTACACGGAAGACCTCCCAACCCCACAGTGAACTGGGCTCTGTGGGCACTGTGTGGGCACTCGCGCACCTTCTGCTGTCCTCCGTGTATTCTGCACCTCTCTCCCTGAGCGGCGGCGGCGGCAGCTAAGAGCCAGCTGGGTCTGCCTCCCCGCGCAGCGCTGCACACAACCCCGGACCCTTCCGGAGGGCAACAGTCATGTTCACGGGTCTTGTTTTTGTGGACCCACCACTCCCGTGCAAGATGGCCATCTTGTGCCGCTGGGTGCCAGACGTAAACCCCACACCAAAATCGCCGCCGCCTCCTCCACCATAAACCCAAAAAGCAGGGGAAGCCTTCCTACCCGGCAGCTGCCCTCCGCCCCCCCCCCCTCCCTCCCTCCCTCCCCCCCTCCCCAAGGCCTGGCTGGCGGGAGCTCCGTCCGGCGGGGTCGGGGCCAGGCCTGCTGGGGCCCGGCCGGGCCGGGGCAGCTGGCGGGTTCCTCGGATCGGGGCCTTGGAGGTTGACGCCCCGCCCTGGAACTGGATCGGCGACCCTGCACGGGGGGGGGGGGGGGGCGGGGGGGGCCCTGTGCGCCCGCTGAAGTCTCCGCCCCGCGCCAGCCCCCCCGCCCGCCCGCCCGCCCGCCCTGGCCAGCCTCGGGCCCACCCGCGGGGCCTCGACGGACGCCGGACCCGACGCACCGGGAAGCCTCCGAGGGAGGAGGGAGGGAAGAGCCGGACCCCCCCCCACGCGCACACACACACACACACACACACACCTTTTAAAAAGGGGGAAGGGCTTCTTCGGTGCAGGGGGGGGGTGCGCCAGGGCCCCCCCCGCCCCCGCCGCCCGCCCTACTCACGCGCGCTCTCCCGCCGCCTCTGCGGGCCGCTGGCTCCTCCGTCCGTCACCCGCCGCGCGCGGGGCCCATGGTCCGACGGGGCGCCCGGGGCCTGCGCGCCGCTCTCTGCCGCGTCCGTCCGTCCGTCTGTGCTCGGCCCCGCGAGGCCTCTGCGGCGCGCCCGCCCTCCCTCCCCGCCGGGGAAGCCGGAGCCTCGGGCCGGGCGCAGGTGCCAAGGAGGCCGGGCGCAGCGCTGCCTCCTTCCCTCCTTCCCTCTTAGCCCATCGCCCGGCGCGGCCTTCCGCCCCCCAAGCCGGGCCTAGCGGCCGCCCGTGCCCTTGACCGCCCGCCCCACGCCCCACGCCCCACGCAGGCAGGCAGGCAGGCACACCCGGCCGGCCGGACACTCGCCCAGGGGCACGGGGGGGAGAGGGGGAGCGAGGGCGGCCTAGTCGGGGCCTGCCTGCCTGCCTGCCTGCCTGCTCCGTGCCCGGGCGGCTGCCAAGAGGGGCCGAGCGCCGGGCCTGCGCCTGCCCGGAGGGACGGACGGAGGGAGGGAGGCGGGCGGGCGGGCGGTCGGGGGGCGCGGCGGGGGTCCGGGGCGGGCGGGCGGGCGGGCGGCGGGGAGGCGCGGCGGGCCTGCTGCTCCTGCGGGCGCTCTGGGCTGCGGCTCCACGGCAGGCCGCGGCTCCTCCCCGGCCTCCGCTCCGCCTCTCCCGCGCACCGCCCCCGCCTTAAGGCGGCTCCGGCCTCGCCAGGCCCAGGCCCAGGCCCAGGCCCAGGCCCTCCGCGCCCCGACGCAGCCCGGGCAGGCAGGCAGGCAGGCAGGCAGACGGGCAGGCGGGCGGGTGTCTCCTTGGCCCGCAGAGCGGCCTGCCCGTCGGAGTCCCCGCGGGGTCCCGGCCCGCGCAAGGCGGCGGCCCACCTTAAGAGGCGGCGGGGAGCGCAGGGGCCGCGCCCAGCCCCGTGTGGCGGCCGGGCCGGGAACGTGTGGGCGCCGGGAGCCTTCCGGGGCCGAGGGCGGCCCGCCCTCCCCGCCCTCCCTCCGGTCCGGCCCTGCCGCGGAGGCCGCTCCAAGGGGGCGGCGCGGGCGCTGGAGCGAGAGAGCGCCGGGCCCCGCCGAAGCAGCCCGCTGGAGGGGCCCTCCGTGGCCATCCAGCCCACCCCCGCCGGCAGGGAAAGCCCCTCCCAATGGCCCCCCCGGACCGGGCATGGTGCTCCGCCGCCGCCACCGGGAGCCTGCGGGGCCGGGGGCGGGGCGGGGCGTGGCGGGGACTTTGAGCGCCGGGGCTTGGGGCCTCCCTGCCCGCCTGGCTCTCCCTGCCCGGCTCCCGTCAGAGAGCGGCACCCCCGGGAGGGAGAGACCCCTTGGCGGGAGAATGTTTAGGGCCATTTCAGGATTTCGGGCGTGGGAATCATAGAATCATAGAATCATAGAGTTGGAAGGGGCCATACAGGCCATCTAGTCCAACCCCCTGCTCAACACAGGATCAGCCCTAAGCATCCTAAAGCATCCAAGAAAAGTGTGTATCCAACCTTTGCTTGAAGACTGCCAGTGAGGCGGAGCTCACCACCTCCTTAGGCAGCCTATTCCACTGCTGAACTACTCTTAACTGTGAAATTTTTTTTATTGATATTTAGCCTATATCGTTGAACTTGTAGTTTAAACTCATTACTGCGCGTCCTTTCCTCAGCAGCCAACGGCATCCTGCCCTCCTCCAAGTGACAGCCTTTCAAATACTTAAAGAGGGCTATCATGTCCCCTCTCAACCTCCTTTTCTCCAGGCTGAACATTCCCAAGTCCCTCAACCTATCTTCATAGGGCTTGGTCCCTTGGCCCCAGATCATCTTCGTCGCTCTCCTCTGTACCCTTTCAATTTTATCGATGTCCTTCTTGAAGTGAGGCCTCCAGAACTGCACACAGTACTCCAGGTGTGGTCTGACCAGTGCCGTATACAATGGGACTATGACATCTTGTGATTTTGATGTGATGCCTCTGTTGATACAGCCCAAAATGGCATTTGCCTTTTTTACCGCTGCATCACACTGCCTGCTCATGTTTAGTTTACAATCCACAAGTACCCCAAGGTCTCGTTCACACACAGTGTTACCTAGAAGCGTATCCCCCATCCAGTAGGCATGCTTTTTGTTTTTCTGACCCAGATGCAGAACTTTACACTTATCTTTATTAAATTGCATCTTGTTCTCATTTGCCCATTTTTCCATTGTGTTCAGATCTCGTTGAACTCTGTCTCTATCTTCCAGAGTATTTGCCAGTCCTCCCAATTTGGTGTCATCTGCAAACTTGATGAGTAGTCCCTCCACCCCCTCATCTAGATCATTAATAAATATGTTAAAAAGTCTCCTCTTGTTGCGCTTTCGTTTAAACGACTGTATTTTATTCGATCCACCGGCCCAGCCAAACTGGCCCTCTGGGGGCCCTGAGCAGCCACAGACACGGGAAGCCCCCCAATCCCTTACAGGGAATTGTAAAAGTTGGCAGTGTTTGCCTGCAGCCCCCCCCCCAGTTGCTCCCAAAGGACTCAATAGCAGGGGACGGGGGGGGGTCCCCATCGGCAGATACACTTCGGGTCGGCCTCTCCGTATGGCAGGCCGGGCGCCGTAGAAACAGGGTTCCCCTGGCCGGTCAATGTTGCCCGTCCAGCAGGCAGGGGCACAGCACAGGCGCACAGGCCGGCCCCCAGAAGCTTTCTAACTAGCTTCGGTGCACCCTCCTCTCCCTCAGTTCTCCAAAAGCCACGGCTGTGAGCTGGATAAGAAAGACACACGTTTCAAGAACAGTAGCGTTTTATTCATAAGACAGAGGTCACTGCTGGGAAGGAAGAGAGACACGCCTACACAGGACAACTCGCTGAACAAGAGGGGCAGGCCATTGCAACCCTGTTTGCCATCTTCGTGGCCCTGTGTAGTCCACCCGGGAGGCCTCAAAGCGTTCTGAAGGAGCAGGAGGTGGGGTGACCTCTAAAGAAGTATAGACTGCACAACTGCAGGACCCATCTACAGTTCACACCAGAGTGGGCACATGGTTGCTCCAATGCTACCTAATAAGGAAGACTAATTTTACAATCATGAATTGGGGGCCGATTCTCACGCACTTTTGGGTATACGAAGCCCTTGTGGAGGGCTTTCTAGTATTCAGAAGGACAGAATCAACATGGGCTGAGAAGGGTTCTATGGAATCAGTAAGTTTTAACCTCTGGACTCCTGGAATTACTGTTCCATGCTACAGAAACAAGTGGGCCGCGCTTGGCGAGCCCTCCATGTGTGGCGAGCCCTCCATGGTGACCTTGGTATCTTGCGTTGAGTCCCGTGGTCAGAAAGACTTAAAGAGATGGGAGTCCAAGAGGGCTGGGAGCTTCTTAAAATGAAATCCTGAAGGCTCAATCACAAACAATTCCCTTGAGAAGAAGAGATGGAAGGAGCCTAAGGAAGCCAAGGTGGCTCCATAAGCAGTTGTCAAAAAAATTGAGGAATAAAAAGAGTAATTTAGGAATGGAAGGAAGGCCTTATTGCCAAGGATGAGTATAAACAAATAACCAATCATTGTAGGGGGAGTGTTAGAAAAGCTACAGCTCAATATGAGTTTAGGCTAGTAGCAAATGCTAAACATAACAAAAAAGGCTGCTTCAGTTATATTTCAAGCAAGAAAAAGAATACGGACACCGTAGCACTGCTGCAAGGAAAAGAAAGTGAAATTATGACAGGCAGCATTTGCTGGCAGGGGCTGATGGAAATTGTAGTCCATGAACATCTGGAGGACCACAGGTTGATTACCCCTGCTGTAGATCAATCATCAGAAAGGCCAAAGCTGAGACTGAGCTAAGATTGGCCAGGGAAGCCCACGGTAACAAGAAAAAAAATTCAGTTATGTGAGGAGCAAACGTAAAGGAGGCAATAGGCCCACTGTTGGGTGCGGATGGACAAACTCTAACGGAGGATGCAGAGAAAGCAGAAAGGCTCAGCGCCTGTTTTACATCTGTTTTTTCCCATAGGTCAAAGGGTTTAGGCACATCTAGAGGTGGCAGTAGCCAAGAGATAGTGTCTGGCAGGTTGACATGGACAGAGAGGTTGTCAAGAGGCATTTAGCTGCACTGGATGAGTTCAAATGACTTGGAGGAGGGCAGGATGCTGTTTCTGTTGGCTGCAGAGCAGAGGACACGCAGTAATGGATTTAAACTTCAAGTACAACGACATAGGCTAGATATCAGGAAAAACATTTTCACAGTCAGAGTAGTTCAGCAGTGGAATAGGCTGCCTAAGGAGGTGGTGAGCTCCCCCTCACTGGCAGTCTTCAAGCAAAGGTTGGATACATACTTTTCTTGGATGCTTTAGGATGCTTCGGGCTGATCCTGCGTTGAGCAGGGGGTTGGACTAGATGGCCTGTATGAATCATAAAATCATAGAATCATAGAGTTGGAAGGGGCCATACAGGCCATCTAGTCCAACCCCCTGCTCAACGCACGACTAGCCCTAAGCAGGGCATCGGGCCGCGCCCGCGAGGACCGCATCCCGCGCGGGCCACGCCCACGCCCACGCTTCTGGCCGCGCCTGCGAGCCGCGGATCGGGCCGCGCCCGGAAGCCACGCCCCCGGATCGGGCCGCGCGGGCGCAGCCCGGCCCTGATTCCCGCTTCCCACCCTCCCGCAGTAAGTAGCTTCCCGGGCCGCAAGCGTGCGGCCTGGGAAGTTTTTTACTGCGGGTGGGGCGGGGAGAGGGAGCTGCGGCCCGGCGCCATGGCCTTCGGGCCGCGGCCCGCAGGTTGGGGACCACTGCTCCAAGTGACAACCTTTCAAATACTTAAAGAGGACTATCATGTCCCCTCTCAACCTCCTTTTCTCCAGGCTGAACATTCCCAAGTCCCTCAACCTATCTTCATAGGGCTTGGTCCCTTGGCCCCAGATCATCTTCGTCGCTCTCCTCTGTACCCTTTCAATTTTATCGACGTCCTTCTTGAAGTGAGGCCTCCAGAGCTGCACACAGTACTCCAGGGGTGGTCTGACCAGTGCCGTATACAATGGGACTATGACATCTTGTGATTCTGATGTGATGCCCCTGTTGTTACAGCCCAAAATGGCATTTGCCTTTTTTACCGCTGCATCACACTGCCTGCTCATGTTTAGTTTACAGTCCACAAGTACCCCAAGGTCTCGTTCACACACAGTGCTACCTAGAAGCGTATCCCCCATCCACTAGGCATGCTTTTCATTTTTCTGACCCAGATGCAGAACTTTACACTTATCTTTATTAAATTGCATCTTGTTCTCATTTGCCCATTTTTCCATTGTGTTCAGATCTCGTTGAACTCTGTCTCTATCTTCCGGAGTATTTGCCAGTCCTCCCAATTTGGTGTCATCTGCAAACTTGATGAGTAGTCCCTCCACCCCCTCATCTAGATCATTAATAAATATGTTAAAAAGTACCAGGCCGAGCACCGAGCCCTGAGGTACCCCGCTACTCACCTCACTCCAGTCTGATGAAACACCATTGACAACAACTCTTTGAGTGCGGTTCTCTAACCAATTCCCTATCCACCTGACTATCTGAAAATCCAGATTGCAGTCCTTTGACCTGTGGGAAAAAACAGATGTAAAATAGGCACTAAGCCTTTCTGCTTTCTCTGCATCTTCCGTTAGAGTTTGTCCATCCGCACCCAACAGTGGGCCTATTGCCTCCTCCACTTTATGTTTGCTCCTCACATAGCTGAAAAATCTTGTTACAATGGGCTTCCCTGGCCAATCTTAGCTCACCTTCAGCTTTGGCCTTTCTTATGATTGATCTACAGTGCCTAGTAACCTGTAGGTATTCTTCTTTAGAGCTCTGTCCTTCCCTCCATTTCCTGAACATTTTCCTTTTCTTTCTTAGTTCCTCTTGAAGTTCTCTGTTCATCCAAATAGGCTTCTTAGAGCTCCTGCAGTGTTTTCGTCTTTCTGGGATAGTCATTGATTGAGCATGCAATAGCTCCTGTTTGAGTAGCGCCCACCCTTCACATGCTCCCTTCCCTTCCAGCATTCTCGTCCATGGTATGACACTCATCATGTCTCTGAATTTATTAAAGTTTGCCCTACGAAAATCCAACATCCGCGTCTGTCTACAAGCTTCCTTGGCTCCCCATCTCAAAAGGAATTCTATGAGGACATGGTCACTTCCCCCTAGGGTCCCCACCTCCTTCACCTCATCCACCAACTCTTGCCTGTTGGTCAGTATTAAGTCCAGTATGGCTGAACCTCTTGTGGGTTCATCTACCATTTGATAAATGAAATTGTCAGCCAGGCAGGTCAGAAAGTTACATGACTGAGGACGTTTTGCAGAGTTTGTTTCCCAGCACACATCTGGGAAATTGAAGTCACCCATGATGACAAGGTCCTGCCACTTGGATATTTTCTCAAGCTGCTCACAAAGTGCAGCATCCACATCCTCTCATTGGTCAGGCGGTCGGTAGCAAACACCAACCACCACACTGTTTGTTTTCCCCTCGCTTATTTTCACCCAGATGCTTTCCACTGTAGATATGCTCTCCTTCACTAGAATTTCCTGACAGGTAAGCCCTTTCCTCACATACAGTGCCACTCCTCCACCTCTTCGATCTATTCTGTTTTTTCTGAACAGTTCATATCCATCCACCATTACATTCCAGTCATGAGAATCATTCCACCAAGTTTCTGTGATGCCTACTAGATCATACCTTTCCATCAGCATGAGAAGTTCCAGCTCTTCCTTTTTATTGCCCATGCTTCGGGCGTTAGTATAAAGACATCTGAATCCTTTTACTTTTGGTTCCCTATGAGCTGGCCTTGCCGGTTGGGCTGCCTCCGATCGTTTTCCTTCCATACACTCCCTATGTTGATCGTCTCCTTCCCCTAGTGGCTTTAGTTTAAAGCTCTCCTGATGAATCTCCCCAGGTTCCTGCCAAACACATTCTTCCCCAGTTTCGATAAGTGCAGTCCATCAGGTGCTAGTAGGCCTTCCTCAAGAAAGCCTATCCCATGGTCCCAGAAACCAAATCTCTCCTGCCAGCACCAACTACGCAGGTAGTGATTCACCTCCATTATCTTCCTCTCCCGACGCATTCCTCTTCCCTTGACAGGCAAGATTGAAGAGAATACCACTTGTGCCCCTATTTGCTTGAGATTCCTCCCCAGATCTTGATAGTCTTTTTTAATAGGAGCGATGGTATTCAGGGACATGTCATTCGTTCCCACATGGACCATCACAAATGAGTAGCGATCCGTAGATTTGAGGAGTTTGGGCAGCCTTTCTGAAACATCTTTAATTTTCGCCCCTGGCAAGCAACACACCTCTCGGGTTAGGGGGTCGGGCCCAGCCACATGGCGATCCATTCCTCCTAGTAGGGAGTCTCCAATTACCAGTACTCTCCTTTTTCTTTTCTTCTCAACTCCATTTCCTTCTGTCCCCATGGCCTCTTCCCTTTGTCTTAGAGTTTGTTTTGGGACCTCTTCCCTTGTTGACCCTTGCACCTCCTCTGCAAGGGCCTGAAAGCTATTCTGGAGCTCCAAAGGCCCCGAGAACTGTCTCGCTCTTCGCCGTTGAGTCTTTTTCCGAACTGTCTGCAGAGGCTCCCTATTGTGGTCAATCTCCTTATCCTCTTCAGGACTAGTTGTATTGTCTTTATTCCGAGTTGCAGGGCTCTGGTCTATGAACTCCTCCCCTCCCTTACTTTGGGTCAGAGTAATAATTCTGCTTTCTAATCCCCTAATCTTTTCCTCCGAAAGTCTTACCAGCTTACACTTGGGGCAGCTGTAGTCCATCTGGTCTTCTGGGAGGAAGGCAATCATGTCACACTCACTGCAGATGATGGGATGAGTGTCCTGGAGGTCCATTGGAATGACTAGGCAGTGGAAGTACTAGGGAAATATAATCTGCTGATTCTAATTGCTCGGCCAAGAACCCCAGGCCGAGCCCTTTGTCTCTCGCCCTTCAGCTCCCGCCTCTGGTGAGGAGCAGCCCTTTTTAATCCTCCCAGCAGTCACCCAGCAATCACCTCACCCAGGCAGCACAATAGCCTCACCTGGTCAGCAGCAACTCTCCCCAGTAGCTCTCTCCACGTGCTCTCAGTTGTCTGAGCTCTGACAACTGGCCCCTTCTAACTCTATGATTCTATGAATAAATCGGGTGGAATCAGGTCTACAGGTGATTTATTGGAGGCTAGGGATGTAATAAGGCCTCTGCCTTCAGCCTCTGTGACTGGGGGCCAAGCTGGTAAATTTAGAGAATCAATGGAAATAGCCTGGGTATTTGATTCTGTGGATGGTGGAGAACGTGGCCAGGCTCCAAATGTTTTTTGAAAAATATGTGAACCAAGTGTTTCCAGATATTTGGGCTTCAACCTGTTGGGGTGATTTTGCCAGCCCGAAAGAGACAAGGTTCCAGAATTGAGACTCATTTTTCTCCTTTACTGCCAGATTTAGTTTGTTCCACATCTGTTTAGCACAGTCAGCTTTCTTGCTTTTGAGGAGACTCTTATAATGGGATCTTAATCTGTTGAGCTCTAACATCCTGTCATCCTCTCTACTATGACGGGTCAGCCTCATACATTTGACTAGCTTTTTCCTGAAGGTTTTACATTCTTGGCAGACCAGCCGTTATTAGGGTAGGATAATGGCTTTAAAGGTTTATTGTTGATAAGCAGAGGTTTGATCAAGCTAATGATTTTGTCGTAGTGTTCTATGGCGTCATGGCCAGGCTGGAAAAGGGCTGTCCTGGTCCACGTGTCGCTGTAAGGTCCGGCCGTCCTCGCCCTGGATCCCGTAGGACACCGGTCCTGTTGCGTGTGTGACGGTTGCCGGAATCCAGTTGGGCCCATCGCTATAATTCCGGGCGTAGACCGGGTCGTTTGGTGCAAAGACGCAGCGCGGTGGGGCTCTTGGGGCTCCTTGTCCGGGTCTCGTCGTGATCGGGGTGTAGGCGATCCAGGAGGGTTCGGAGTCTCTGGCCCATCAGCAGTTCTGCCAGGTTCTTCCCGGTTGCTGAGGATGGTGTGGTATGCTGGCGGGCCACGAATTGCGTGAGGCGTGTCTGCCAGTCCCCGTGTGTGATCTCGGCCTGCGCATTTGTCGAGGGATGGAAAGGTGCCGATGTTACCTGGCATATCAGGTGCTGTTCCAAATATGCCCGGAATAATGCAGAAGTGAACTAGGCCCCGTTGTCTGAGACGATCGTTCTGTGCATATATTTTGTCTCAATTTCAGTAAAGCAAAGTTTCACACGATATTCTTGTTGACAAGTTGTTAAAATGTAGCATGGATCCTATTAGGTGGATTAGGAACTGGTTGACAGATCACACTCAAGGTAACACAAATCTGTTTTCCCTGGTTTCTTCTGAAAACACACCTCCAACTGCTGTATAACTGACGAGATCCTCTCTCTGCCCTGGACTGACTAACTCACTAGCCATTCCAGCTTCTCCCACTTGAGGGCATCAGGGAAGTGAGCCAGAATACCTATTAAGCTTCCCTCTGGCTCCACAGTCCATTCTTCCTTCCATGCCACCTCTTGTACTACCCTCTCCCTGTCTCCCCCTGGGTTCTTTCCCCTGATCTGTCTTTAGAAATAGCACATCTGCCACTGCCTAGCCAACCCACTACCACAGGAAATCTTTCTGAAGCAGTTAGCAGCTTGTCAGGGTGCAAAGGCAGGAAAATCCTCACTTTAACACACAAATCCAGCTGTCCTGCCATTCCAGCTGCCCTGATTCCACTTGGCCTTTGTCAGATTCTCTCAAACACTCACCTTCTGTTTCAGCTGCACTCTAAAATACATCATACCCTCTACCATCAACTTCCTTTTTCTTTCAAGATCCAGCAGTCTCCTAACATTCCTCCCAAAGTCTCCCAGAATTAGGGACTGCGCAAGCATCCTGACTTTGCATCTACCATTGTCCACTGTCCTGTCCTGTGGCAATTCTCCCCAAGAGAGGAAAAATCTTCAGTAGTTTATTGGACCATTATACTAATGGTTACATAGAACACTTCATTGCTGAAACTGACCACACACGGATGCAATTATGCAACCCAACCTGTCCCCTTCATGCCAGTCATTTCCCCACAATCTGTGATTGTAAAGAATGTAACTCCTTATCATCAAAACTTAGCACCTAGAACAGTGTTTTTCAAACTTTTGAGGGTGGAGGACCTCCTGAAATATTCTTCAGGCTTGGAGGATCTCCAGAAATGATGTCAGCTGGCCATACCCCCAGAAGTCACATGTCACTGGAAGTGACATCATGCAGACACTCCCACCAGATGTGACATCACCAGACCACTCCCACAACATAGGAAGTGATGTTGCCAGACTTCTTCCTTTCTTCCTGTGTTACCAGAACTGACATTATTTATTATATACTAGTATCAAAGCCCATTTTAGAAAGGGGCTTTGAAAGGGGCGGCAGGCAGGAGGGCATGAGAGAGTGGCTGTGGCTCCCTTTGGCTCACAAACCGGGCTAGTGGAAAGCCCCCCGCCCCCCACGGGCTGCAGAGGAAAGGATGTGCAGAAATGGGTTTAAACTACAAGTACAATGATATAGGCTAGATATTCTTTCACAGTCAGAGTAGTTCAGCAGTGGAATAGTTCCCAGTTCTGGCAGACTTAGAATCATAGAATCATAGAGTTGGAAGGGGCCATACAGGCCATCTAATCCAACCCCCTGCTCAACGCAGGATTAGCCCTAAGCATCCTAAAGCATCCAAGAAAAGTGTGTATCCAACCTTTGCTTGAAGACTTCCAGTGAGGGGGCGCTCACCACCTCCTTAGGCAGCCTATTCCACTGCTGTACTACTCTGACTGTGAAAAACTTTTTCCTGATATCTAGCCTATATCGTTGTACTTGTAGTTTAAACCCATTACTGCGTGTCCTCTCCTCTGCAGCCAGCAGAAACAGCATCCTGCCCTCCTCCAAGTGACAACCTTTCAAATACTTAAAAAGGGCTATCATGTCCCCTCTCAACCTCGTTTTCTCCAGGCTGAACATTCCCAAGTCCCTCAACCTATCTTCATAGGGCTTGGTCCCTTGGCCCCAGATCATCTTCGTCGCTCTCCTCTGTACCCTTTCAATTTTATCGACGTCCTTCTTGAAGTGAGGCCTCCAGAACTGCACACAGTACTCCAGGGGTGGTCTGACCAGTGCCGTATACAATGGGACTATGACATCTTGTGATTTTGATGTGATGCCTCTGTTGATACAGCCCAAAATGGCATTTGCCTTTTTTACTGCTGCATCACACTGCCTGCTCATGTTTAGTTTACAATCCACAAGTACCCCAAGGTCTCGTTCACACACAGTGCTACCTAGAAGCGTATCCCCCATCCAGTAGGCATGCTTTTCATTTTTCTGACCCAGATGCAGAACTTTACACTTATCTTTATTAAATTGCATCTTGTTCTCATTTGCCCATTTTTCCATTGTGTTCAGATCTCGTTGAACTCTATCTCTATCTTCCGGAGTATTTGCCAGTCCTCCCAATTTGGTGTCATCTGCAAACTTGATGAGTAGTCCCTCCACCCCCTCATCTAGATCATTAATAAATATGTTAAAAAGTACCGGGCCGAGCACCGAGCCCTGAAGTACCCCGCTACTCACCTCCCTCCAGTCTGATGAAACACCATTGACAACAACTCTTTGAGTGCGGTTCTCTAACCAATTCCCTATCCACCTAACTATCTGAAAATCCAGATTGCAGTCCTTCAACTTATCCATCAGAACATCATGGGGAACCTTGTCAAAAGCTTTACTAAAATCCAAGTAAATGACATCAACCGAATTTCCCCGATCCAGCAAACCTGTTACTTGGTCAAAAAAGGAAACCAGGTTGGTCTGACAGGACCTGTTGGAGACAAATCCATGCTGACTTCCTTGGATCACCAAATTGTCCTCCAGATGTTTGCAGATCGCTCCCTTTAATATCTGCTCCATTATCTTCCCCACAACAGAGGTCAGACTCACTGGTCTGTAGTTTCCCGGACTGGTCTGTAGTTATCCGGACCAGGGGATTTGAACTCATCCAGTGCAGCTAAATGCCTCTCGACCACCTCTCTATCCATGTTAACCTGCCACCCAGACACTATCCTTTGGCTATGGCCATCTCTAGATGTGCCTAAACACTTTGACCTGTGGGAAAAAACAGATGTAAAATAGGCACTAAGCCTTTCTGCTTTCTCTGCATCTTCCGTTAGAGTTTGTCCATCCGCACCCAACAGTGGGCCTATTGCCTCCTCCACTTTACGTTTGCTCCTCACATGTTTCAAACACTCGTGTTTCAAACACTGCCCAGTTGCAGAAGGCTGTGGGCCACAGTGATTGGCCATTGCTTCTCAAATGTCAGCATGCCTTGCTCTACCCAGGCCCTTTGGAGGCAGCAGCAATGCCCTAAGGCAGAGCTCTTCCTTTCATCGCCAGCCACTGGTCTAGTCTCTAGGAACCACGGCTGTTCCCCACAGCTGGCCCAGGGCTCCTGGCTTGGCTTAGGTCGAAGTCGTCCATCTCCTCAAAACAGGCTCTGTTATGGTGTCCACTGTAGTGATGGCTAAAATCTTCTCTCCGCTTTTCTTTATACAATAATAAGCCATTTCCCTTTGAACACTGGAGGGGGAGCTCATACTCTGCAGCCAGTTGCTGGGTAGATTTCAGGGCAAAGCTGAATACATTCTTTTTGCTTTGCACATCCTGCTTTCTCCAGCCCTCAGCCTTCCCTGGAGTTCCCAACCACCCTGCCGTCTTAGGAGAGGCTTAACTGGTAGACACTGGCTTCCACAGCAGGGAGGCAGAGAGCCACGGCAGGGAGGCAGAGAGCCAGTTTGGTGTAGTGGTTAGGAGTGCGGACTTGTAATCTGGCATGCCAGGTTCGATTCTGCGCTCCCCCACATGCAACCAGCTGGGTGACCTTGGGCTCGCCACGGCACTGATAAAACTGTTCTGACCAGGCAGGAATATCAGGGCTCTCTCAGCCTCACCTACCCCACAGGGTGTCTGTTGTGGGGAGAGGAATGGGAAGGCGACTGTAAGCCGCTTTGAGCCTCCTTTGGGTAGGGAAAAGTGGCATATAAGAACCAGCTCTTCTTCTTCTTCACTAATATCAGGGCTCTCTCAGCCTCACCCACCCCACAGGGTGTCTGTTGTGGGGAGAGGAATGGGAAGGCAACTGTAAGCCGCTTTGAGCCTCCTTTGGGTAGGGAAAAGTGGCATATAAGAACCAGCTCTTCTTCTTCTTCACTAATATCAGGGCTCTCTCAGCCTCACCCACCCCACAGGGTGTCTGTTGTGGGGAGAGGAATGGGAAGGCAACTGTAAGCCGCTTTGAGCCTCCTTTGGGTAGGGAAAAGTGGCATATAAGAACCAGCTCTTCTTCTTCTTCACTAATATCAGGGCTCTCTCAGCCTCACCCACCCCACAGGGTGTCTGTTGTGGGGAGAGGAATGGGAAGGCAACTGTAAGCCGCTTTGAGCCTCCTTTGGGTAGGGAAAAGTGGCATATAAGAACCAGCTCTTCTTCTTCTTCACTAATATCAGGGCTCTCTCAGCCTCACCCACCTCACAGGGTCTCTGTTGTGGGGAGAGGAAAGGCAACTGTAAGCCGCTTTGAGCCTCCTTTGGGTAGGGAAAAGCGGCATATAAGAACCAACTCTTCTTCTTCTTCTTCAACGTCCCCTTAAGCCCCCATTAAAAGGACAGAACATTTTCCTCCAGATCAGTTGCCAGTTCACCGGGACCAAATAAATCCAGTAGAGAAGTGCAAGAATTTCTAGACTGACAAGGGGCCTACAGCATAATTTCCCCCTGTGGTGGGTGTTGTAATACTACAGTAATACAATTCCTCTTTCCTTCCCTCTGGGAAAGTACTAATGGGGTGAACCTAAAACTATTACAACAGCCACCACAGGGGGAAACTATGCTGTAGGCCCCTTGTAGCCACATGCTGCAAACTATACTATAGGCCCAGGAGTACTCGGGGTAGAGTCTACACACAACCTTTGGGTAGGAACCAAGCTTAATACTGTTTTACTGCCACCCCCCACCCGTCCCGCCTCTTGCCTCTCCTACAGAGCCAGGGAGGGGTCCTTAGGTTTCCACAATATGGTTCAAAGACCTCTGGAATTCAAAACGTTTGATTTTTCTACCCCTTTTCTCTTCTGCATAAAGGCTTTAGATGATGTCATGGGAAAGGCTATATGTATAATAGGAATACTTTTATTTCATGGCGTTTCAATGAGTCTGAGTATAGTGAAACACTTGCTTGATGAGAACAGTTTCTTTCAAAGATAAGTTTTCTTGCCTAGGCCCAAGTTGACATCCGAGCGCAAAGACTTCCAGGGCAAAGCACTGGGGCAGTCTAACGAAGAGCACGGCTTCGGCTTCAGCATCGTCCGGCCATTCATGTTTTATGCACCTGCCCACCTGCAACGGTGCCATTTAAAGCAGATTTGCCTAAAAGTTGGCCAGATTTCCCTCAATGATGGATGTGGTCTTTGAGCCCAGCCTGATAAGTGTTATAAAGAACATAATTGTCTACGCGTTAGAGTAGCCAAATGCTGTTTTCTTTCCTCTCCCCCAGTCGTAAGTGGGAGCCTGACTCACTCCCCGCAAAGGCTTCCTTGAGACTCTCTTGCCTCAGTGGAGCCATGGAGGGCAGCAGAAGCCCATGGGCCACAGGCAGCCCAGGCGCCTCGTGTTGCCTCACAACCTGGGCTGGGGCTTCCTTGAGGAGCCAGGGCTAACCCTGCTTAGATTTTGAGAGGTGACGAGTTTATCAGTTTGTATTTCTGGCATGTGACACGACGTTTTATGGCCCACTGACCCGGCAAGGCCATCAGTGACAGGATGTACTGGAGGTCATTTGTGCATGGAGTCACCACTTGGCAGTGCTTAGCCCAGACACGGATGGCAGCACACAACACATACAACTCTTGACAGCACTTATAAAGCAAAGAGTCTATGGACACCTAAATAAGACTTTGGAATGATAGGCAAACAGGGCAAGCTAAATATGAGCAGACAGTATGATGCAGCAGTGAAGCAGGCAATTGTAGCCTTGGAGTTAGCCCTGGGGCTCTGCAGCCCAGGCAGGCAGAGCCCCTGCTGTCACCTCCGCTCTTATTCTGAGTGCCCCACCACCCTTGCCAGGCATTCTTGGGCTTTCAACAGACCGCCAGGACAGGTCCCTGATGGCTCCACCCTTGGCGCTGATTGGCTAGCTTCACGTGTTGAGCATGGTTTTTGACCTCACCTGCCTGCTCATCAGGGTCTTCGGGTTGTCTTGCATCAGGGTCCACAGGAGGACTTCAGGATTCAGGCACTCCTTAGTGGCTCCGGTCCAGTCACACACCTTGCTCATGAGGCAGTGGAATTCCATGTGCACCATGGGCCTGGAACCATGCTTCAGACGCTGCAGCTCTGCCTTGGTCCACTCCTCCTGGAGGGGGATCTTTGAATCTCCTCTGCAGGACCTGCATGAAGGCATCCAAATGCACCGATTCTGGGGCGACTATGCTGATCCTGCATTCAGCAGGGGGGCAGGGTTGAACTAGATGGTCTCTATGGCCCCTTCAAACTCTAGGGTTCTATGATTCTATCTCAGATGTTGGAAAACTGACAGTATAGCCTGATCCTTACTTATATCTATAGATTTCTTCCATAACCTGTTGAAGGTTTCAGGATTTAAAGCATAAATAGCAACACCTGCAAATAAGTTCAGCTGATGAGATGCTCAGTCAGCCTTCCAACCAGGGAGAGACCCTGCACCTTGACTGCCCCTGCAAAAGGCTCTCAGTCTTCAGAGCAAACAGGATAGCTAATTGGGCGCCTACCCGCTCTTTCGTGCACCCAATTAGAAAATGTTGGGAGGAACACCCATTGAGCCACTGATGCACAATGCAATGTGCTGACTCCCTGGAAAATGCTGAGGCCAAAATCCTTAGGCAACCCTGAAGGTTTCCCCGTTGAACGTATCAGCATCTAACTCAGTGGCGGCGGCTTATGGCCACTGTCGGAACCAGCCAACAATTGGTAACCCCTGAAAGAAGATTCAAAGTCGGTGTGCCTTTTCATCTAGGTAGGAGCTGAGGGGAGTCCGAGCAGAGTTTCCCCGTCTGGGAATTGAGCGCGCGCTCTCTCTCTCTTTCTCTTTCCCCCTCTCCTACCCCGTCTTTATTGTTACAGTCTTAATCCCCCTGTACTCTGTGAGTATGCTTATCTCTACTACAAGGTTAATATATACCATACATAATCCTAAATACATACATTCAACATGCACTTCCCTTCCTATATGGAGTAGTTTTCCAGTCTTCTGGACTTTAGGACACATAGCTCTGTTCCTGTCAACGTGGCAGTATTTTTCCATACTCTGCACATCCTTCTTTGGTCACTCAGCTCTCAAAAATGGCTCCACTTTGGTTCAGTACGCTGAGTGATTCCCACATACCCACTTTTCTTTTAATTGACAGCCAATCATATCTCTAGTGGGCACCGCCTGATATACAGGCGCCGTGAAATGGTGTCCAGAAACGGCTTTGGCCGATTTGTTTGCATGAAACCAATCAGCGCACTGTGTCATCAAAGACGGAATACATTGTAAGCAACAACATCCTGTTATTAATACACAAATCACCCATAGTATTCCCACCACCACTTGTCGCAGCCAGGTTATTGAAGGTAGCCACCCAATGATCCAGTCCCACCACCTGTACTCATTATCTCTACTATTATGAAAAGTCACTTTACATGCCGCCTGACCTACAATTTCACAATATCCACCCTGGCGTGCAAGCAAAAAGTCCAAGGCAAAACGGTGCTGCATCATCATTTGATATAATTCTTCAATTTCCCCTTGTAATTCCCGAATAATCAGTCCAGTGGCATTGACAGTCCTTTCCAATCTGCATGTGAGTCCTATTACACAATAGTGTGTCAAAAGAATTGTGTTTTTAAGGAGGAAAGACTGTTCCTCTGTACATACACAGAGTGCCTTTCCAGAGGAGTCAGGCTTTGTGGAAGCCTGAGTACCCAAATGAAAGATCTGTATGAAGCTTTCTAAACATATTCAAAACAAAAACAAAATTGCAAAAACAGATTTTTAAACAAAATAGTCTTATGAAAAAAGAACAAAAAGTGTTAACTGCCAATTAAAATTTGAAATAGGAAGTAAAAATGTCAGAGGGAAAAGCTATGGAGGGAATGCTTTTTCTCAAAGAGAAAATATTTCAAATACTAAAAGCAGCCAAAATTGTCTTAAAATAAAAACTAAAATAAAACATATTTTAGAACAGAACTATTTTACTGTACTCTACCCCCCCCCCTTAGATTCTCTCTGAGGTAGGGGTCAGTCTTCAAAGAAACAAAACTTCTTCCCTTCCTGATTTGGGAAGAAGGAATACTTTCAGTCCTTTGTTATGTGGATTAGTTGCTGGGATGGGGGAGAGCAAAGCATGAGTCATGGGGCTTAGTGCCTAGGAAGGCAGTTAGACAGAGTCTGTTTTAAGATTGCAAAATAGTGGCTGTTTCAGTGTGACTGCAACTATAGCTGGAGGCTCTACCAATTGCAGCCAAATTTAAAACTTGAAAATTTAAAAGTAAAAATGGAAGCACACATGTTGAACCATTATTTTCCCTGTGTATATCATTGAATCTTTGCTTGCAACATTTACTGGGAGGAGGGAAGCTAAGAGAAAATTGAAAAGGAATGTTGCCCTTGCAACAAATTCTTCCCTATTAAAACCATTGTTGTCAACTTGGATTTTGGAGCTCTGTACAGGTTCAGAGGCAAGATTTCCTTCCTGACTCTGTGATGGGGGAACTGAGAATATTTCCTCTTCTTTAAAGACAAGAGGTGAAGCTGGGTTACTGGGTCTGCTGTATTTTCTTTTCAATTTATGATCTGTGTGGCTTTGGAAATCCAGGACATTTTGCAAATGTGTTTTTACTTTATAAAGTTCACCCTGGAATTCCTTGTTTTTCTTATCAAGATCCTTAATTTCCAAATATTGTTTCTGGGTAAGAGTTTTAAATTTCTCTATTGTGTTTGTTATATATAACATTATTTACCCCACACCAAAAACCCAATCCTTTAGTATACATGGTCACACGCATCTATCTAATTCGAAAACCTGTTTCTAACTAATTTCAAGCTTGTTCAGGGGGCCAAAATACAGTCGGTTTGTTTCCCATCTCATTAAGGGATCCCATCACCAACTGTGGCGAGGCCAATAAGCCAGGGACAAACCCTGCCTTTCTCCCCCGATAAAGGAGATTCATACAACAAGATAGAATCATTACCATGTTGCTCGAACATATAGTGAGCATAACATACAAAGAGATTACAATCAACAAAAAGAAGCATGTAACAGAACAGAAAAATACAAAAGCTCATTTTCCTGGTTTCCATGGGCGAACGCAGCGGCTTGGCACCCACAACAGAGTGCTTTCTACGGCGACTGCAGCGTATCCCCGACCCCACGTTGTCAGCGGGACAGATCCTTTCCACTCCAGGTTGGGGAGGCGTCGGTAGGCCACCAGTGGTTGAGCCAGAGGTTCCTCTGCACGAAAATGTCGCTCCGCAGGAGTATGCGGCCTGCGATTGACAGGCCTGCAGCATAGCATGAATATCAGTCCCTGGTAGGTTGGTAATGGGACGGAGGGCTGCCTGACATTCGTCGTTGGCATTCTGAAAAGCCAGCTGGCGGACTACCAGCTCCTGAGCTTCAGGACTTGTGACTTGTCGCTGAACGGCGGTCATGAGACGATGTATAAATTCAGCGTAAGGTTCCGCTGGACCCTGGCGGACCGCTCCCCATTTCTGCAGCTTCCCGGTAGGGTCGGGAGTGCGAAGAAAGGCGGCTCGCGCAGCAGCCACGGAGGCCTCTTGAATCGGGCTGTGCAAGACAACCTGCGTTGTTATTGCTGCCTGGGTGCTTCGCCCCAACAAGCCGTCTAGCCTGATGGCCTCATCCGCTCGAGCACTTCCAGGGGGCAACTGGGCATTATATTGCTGGACGAACACAGGAACCCGCTCGCGGCACTCATGCTCCCATTCATTGTCAAAAATGACCAGAGCTGAGGGAGGGAGGAGAGTGCGCGCCAGCAACTTAAGGTCTTCGGGAATGAGGCAAAGAGAAAAAACATTGTCCATTAATCCTTGAGCATAGGGAGAACTAATGCCGTACGTGGACACAGCCGTCTTCGGTTCCTTCATGAGCTGGAACTCGAAGGGCACATGGGTAGGGGGACCAAAAGGCGGAACAAAAATTGGAAAAGTGGCGGGCTCTGCAGACCAAGAGGTCGCTGCCAAGATAGCCGATTTCCGGGATGGCGGCGGCTGGCCTTGGGCAAAAGGGGGTGCAGGCGGCAGCGGAGCCTGGGAGGCAGGCGGAGCAGATGACGGCGGCAAAGGTGCGGCAAGCTGCGGAAGGGCTGGTGCCGGGAGAGCGAGAGCAGGAACAGGCAGGCTCTGAGGCATAAGCGTGGTCAGGCTGATGTTAGGCGGCGTTAAAGTGCCGTAGGCCACACGAACCTTGCACCACGCGTTCAAAACTGGCAGAGAAACATGCGGATTTCTATGGAGAGTGGTCCCAACCTTGTCCCAGGGCCCTATTTCCCCTGTGCCATCTTCAGGAAACCAAGGACAATGCGTGGCTATTGCCAAAATGAGGGACGTCAAATCTTCCTCAGGGACCTCCAGCCTGTTCTCTTTAAGAATATATTGAAGGTCTTTCAAAAAGCGCTTCTGCGGACTGGAAAGGGAGCTGCCCATAGTGGAGAGAAAAAAGCACTAAGCAGCGGAAGGCAAACACCGGGGAACGCTCACCGGGATCCGAAGATGAATGGCGCCTGAAACCCTTGCCGGGCGAGGTGAGCGTTGAAATATCCGACGACGTGTCGCGACGAGCCTCACACGGGGCACCACTTGTCGGAACCAGCCAACAATTGGTAACCCCTGAAAGAAGATTCAAAGTCGGTGTGCCTTTTCATCTAGGTAGGAGCTGAGGGGAGTCCGAGCAGAGTTTCCCCGTCTGGGAATTGAGCGCGCTCTCTCTCTCTTTTTCTCTTTCCCCCTCTCCTACCCCGTCTTTATTGTTACAGTCTTAATCCCCCTGTACTCTGTGAGTATGCTTATCTCTACTACAAGGTTAATATATACCATACATAATCCTAAATACATACATTCAACATGCACTTCCCTTCCTATATGGAGTAGTTTTCCAGTCTTCTGGACTTTAGGACACATAGCTCTGTTCCTGTCAACGTGGCAGTATTTTTCCATACTCTGCACATCCTTCTTTGGTCACTCAGCCCTCAAAAATGGCTCCACTTTGGTTCAGTACGCTGAATGATTCCCACAGGCCACCCCAATGGAGTTTTCCAGGCAAGAGACATTCGGCGGTGGGTGGCCAGGACCTACCTCTGCATCACAGCCCTGGCATTCCTGCTTCGCTTCCAAGATCTGGCCAGATTGGGCTATCCAGGTCAAGGTGCATCAAACAGAAGGAGAGCTGAATGCTCTTGGGTAAGTTATGCTTTCTGGATGACACTGATCATATGACAAATATTACCTGACATCATCCTCTGAGGCATATTAAGAGCCAGGGATCACCAGCCTGTTAGAATTGATAGAGTGGAGTGCTCTTTAGGGGGTACCATCAGCCATGTGAGATATGCTGGGCCCAGACTACGAGTCGACTTAGAGGTTAGGACCAAAACTTAATCTGGAATTCAGCTGGTTCGGACCCATTATGCAGCATTATGTACCAGTTGCAGTTTCTGAATTAGGGTCAAGCGTAGACCGCATAGAGTGAGTTCAGTAGTCAAATTTCAAAAAAACCTTTAATGGCATATAAAAACATCATGAAGATAGGGGTAATTCAAAATTAATTGATAAAAATTACATAGTCTAAATAAAACAAATAAGTGAAATAAAATAAACATCAACCAACAATGGATTCCTCCAGAATGCCCAGCAATCAGTAATTTCCACCAACTGTAGATGCCCCTGATCTAGAACTGATTCTTGCCTAGCCGACTGTCCTTTTGTATCACAGTAGCCAAGAATTCGGCTATTATCTCTGGGGACCTATCAGCTAACAAATGTCTAATGATTCTGTCCATAGGGCCAGAAAGGTCCACCATGATAGAAACAATAAGTCGTTGTCTAGGGATAGAATGTGATAAGCCATAACCTTCCCTCTGTTGCTGAAAAGACAATCTATCTTCTCTCTGACCGTGCTGATGATGTCACATATAAAACCGCTCCGTTTGCTTTGGCTGCGAGGAAAACAAGGGCCAACACTGTTAAGGCAGGCTCTTAACACTCTTGCACTTCTGTAGTCATGGATGCTGCTTCAGTTCTTTGGTCTTACATTTTATATTTTTATACGGTTCTTTTATTCTATTTTACTGTTTATAAATTTGTATCTTATATTTTGTAAACGCCTATACCTATATACAAATAAAAATTATCTATTTACAAAATCTATTCCCAATTGGTACATTGCTATATCTGCCCGCTAGAACAGCTGAGGTGAAGATGTTTAATCTAGCAAGCATAAAAGCACAACGATGGAGTGGGTTAATATGACTTTATGGGTTTGCATATAAGTAACTCCCTGACCTGTATTGGAAGTGAGGCTGAAAAAGCGGGGGGAACAAGTCCGATTGATTTCCACTTTGATGGTCTGTCTCTCAACATCACAGTTTCTCTGTCTAATAATATTGAATATTTGAGACTCCTCATAATTAGCCAGAGGCTTCAAGTTGATACCCAGAGTGTGAATATTATGTTGGATCTGCAGGTACCATTTAGAAACAAAGGGGTCGCTTAGCAGATCATACAAGAGACTATTAGGGGTGGAGCGATAATGCAATTTCAGAGGTCCCCAACCTTTTTATCACCAGGGACCGGTCAACGCTTGACAATTCTACAGACTGTTTTATGTATGGTTCTCTGTTATAATGTAAACCGCCCTGAGCCTCCGGGGAGGGCGGTATAGAAGTATGATTGATAAATAAATAAATAAATAAATAAATAAATAAATAAATACATTTTACTGAGGCCCGGGGAGGGGGGTAGTCTTTTGCCGAGGGACGTCGCTGCTGCCTGAGCTCCAGCTCCACTTGCTTTCCTGCCAGTGCAACCTTGACTTCCCGCAGCTCACTGGGGGGCGCTGCCAGCAGCAGCTGCACAGTGCCACGCTGAGGGGGAGTCCCAGCCTTGGTTGTCGCTGGAGAGCACCAAAGGTGAGCTGGCGGCAGAGTGGCAGGGCAGCCCCTGAGGCAGCAGCTGGTGAGGAAGATGAGGAGGAACCATGGACCGGTATTGACTGATCCACGGACTGGTACCGGTCTCCAGACCAGGGGTTGGGGATAGCTGCTCTAGATTGGGGGTCCTCAACCTCCGGTCCACAGCCTGGTACCGGGCCGTGAAGGCCACAGTACCGGGCTGCCAGCGGTCGCGCCTACCTCCCCCCTGCAGCGAGAAGCTTGCTAGGCCGCGAGCAAAGCGGCTGCTTCGCTTGCGGCCCGGCTAGTTGCTCGCTGAGAGAGGGGGAGAAGCGGCAGGCGCGGCCGCCGGCATGCCAGCAATGCAAACATGCATGTGCGGAGCTGCCGCACGCGCGCGTTTGTGCCCCCTGCTGGCGAAAACGTGCATGCACAGCAATTCTGTGCATACGCGTTAGCGCCACCTGGTGGGGAAAACACACATGTGTGGCAACTGTGCATGCACGTTTACACATAGCTGCCACACGTGTGCAGCACCCGGGCCACCGGCTCTCCCCCACCCCCAGAGGCGGTTCTCGACCAGAAGAAGGTTGGGGACTGCTGCTCTAGATGACAACAGACCAATACCCAGCTCATTACAAAGGGTGGCAAGATTAATCATATTTGGAAGACCCAAAATACGACAGAAGAAAATGATTGGGCCAAAGTCCTGAGTGGGCGTGACCTGACTGACGCAGAGCCCAATTGGGACACGTGAAGCCCATCCTGATTGGGCCTTGCCTCTGCCATGCCCACTCTCCGCCGACTTAGCCCTTAGCAAAATATTATTTAACGCTCCCGCTGTTACAGATGATTCTATGAGATATACCTTTGGGTAGCAGAGAGCGTGCCTGTGATCTCGGGGTACTTGTGGACTGTAAGATAAATATGAGCAGACAGTGTGCTGCGATAAACAAGGCAAATGCAGTTTGGGGCTTTCTCGACAGAGATATCACATCAAAATTGCAAGATGTCATAGTCCCACTGTATACCACATTGGTCAGACCCCACTTGTACTGTGTGAAGCTCTGGAGTGGTAGCCCCCAACTCTGCGTTTCCGTGTGTGCTGGGTCTTGACTGGCTGTGCAAGCACGACCCCACCGTAAAATGGAAGAAGGGCTCGGTCCAATTCCTAGACCCTGGGTGCGAGTCGCACCAGCGAGCCGAGCCTCCAGAGCCAGAAAGCTGCGCCCCACCCTTCACGGCGGCGGTAGTAGAGGCGGAGGGTGATGGCTTACCACACGAGTATCGGGAATTTCAGGACGTTTTCGCAGAGACTGAATGTGATCAACTGCCCCCCCCCCACCGCAAAACAGATTGTGCAATTGAACTCAAGCCTGGGGAGCCACTCCCAAAGGCCAAACTGTACTCCATGAGCCCAAGGGAGATGCAGGAGCTGCGGACCTTTTTAGACAAGAATTTGGCTCACGGATTCATCCGGCCGGCTAGCTCCCCTTTGGCAGCGCCCGTTCTTTTTGTGAAAAAGGACGGCTCGTTGCGTCTCTGCACGGACTATCGGGGGCTGAATGCAGTCTCCACCTGTAAATGCCTACCCATTGCCTTTGATCAAAGACCTGCTAGGGCATTTGGGGAAGGCAAGGTTTTTTACCAAACTGGACTTACGTGAAGCCTATTATAGGGTGCGCATAAAGAAGGGACACGAGTATTTGACTGCTATTAACACGCCCCTGGGACAGTTTGAATAAAACGCATGCCGTTCGGCCTCGCCGGAGCTCCGGGCGTGTTCATGAATATGATTAATGAAATTATGCGCGATTTATTGTACAGGGGGGTCCTTGTGTACATTGATGATATTTTGGTGTATTCAGACAAACTGACTGAACACGTGTCGTTGGTACGGGAGGTGCTTCAAAGACTTCGAAAGCACCAGTTGTTTGCCAAACTGTCCAAGTATGAATTCCACCAGGATGCTGTGGAATTCCTGGGGTTCAGGGTGTCGGGCAGGGGGATTGAAATGGACCCTGGTAAGGTCAGAGACTTGTTGGCGTGGGAACCCCCCAAGACACGCAAACAGCTCCAGAGTTTCTTAGGGTTCCCCAATTTCTACAGAACCTTCATCCCCAATTTTGCTAAGGTCGCCCTGCCCCTGACCGACCTGTTAAAAACCAAGGAGGGTGGCAAAGCTGCAGCGCGGCCGGGCGCGCCCCTAAGGTGGACGCCGGCATGCCAAACAGCATTTGACAGCTTGAAAGCTCTGTTTACTTCAGAGCCAGTGCTCGTGCACACGGACCCCTCGAAGCAATTCACGGTGCAAGTAGATTCCTCGGATGTAGCAATGGGGGCGGTGATTCTCCAAGAGGGGGGGGATGGCAAGCTGCACCCAATCGCTTATTTGTCTATGAAATTCTCTGGCCCAGAACAAAACTGGGCGATTTGGGAAAAAGAGGCTGTTGCTGTCAAACTGGCACTGGCCACCTGGAGACATTGGTTAGAAGGGGCAGCTCTTCCTTTCGTTGTCTGGATGGACCATAAGAATTTGCAAGCACTCAAGCAGCCCCACTCGCTTTCCGCCAAGCAAATGCGGTGAGCGGAGTTTTTCTCCTGGTTCAACTTTACTCTCAAACATCTGCCAGGGAAAATGAATTTTTTGGCCAACGCGCTGTCGTGCCTCCCCCAGTATGACAGTAGGACGGATCCATTGGTGGACACGGTTTTCACGCCCTCCCAACTCGGGCTGATGGTCATGACTCGCAGCAAAGCAAAGGGGGGCGAATAATTCACAGGGAGTTGGGTCCAGAAGGACGTCCTAGCTGACACTGAATTTCTGACGCTACGCCCCTCTCTTGAAGAGAAGGGGGGCATGTTGCTAAAAGACAACCGCTTGTACGTTCCCTTGAGCGCCAGAAAAGAGGTTTGGAAATTGTGCCATGACTCGAAGCCCGCTGGTCATTTTGGTTTCGTAAAGACGCTCCACCTAGCTCTGCGGCATTACTGGTAGCCCTCTCTGCGGAGGGATGTAGAGACTTACATTCAGGGGTGCCCCGTCTGCCTGACTTCTAAGCCAATGGGGGGTAAGAAGAATGGATTGTTGCAGCCACTGCCCACCCCCTCTCGGCCCTGGTCAGATGTCACCATGGACTTTATCACGGATTTGCCCCTTAGCCACGGCAAAAGTGTGATTTGGGTGGTAGTAGACACTTTTTCCAATCAAGCCCATTTCGTCCCGTGTGTGGGGATGCCCTCGGCTGTGAAGCTGGCCTCCCTGTTTATCAACCACGTATATCGGCTACATGGAATCCCTAGTAGACTGCTCACGGATCGGGGCCCACATTTCGTTGCCAAGTTCTGGTGGGAGCTCTTGAGACTGCTGGGAGTAGAGCAAGCTCTCACCTCTGGTTACCATCCTGAAACAAATGGGCAAACTGAAAGGGTGAACCAGATACTTGAACAGTACCTCCGCTGCTTTATCAACCATCAACAAAATGACTGGGTGTCCCTACTCCCGTTGACTGAGTTTGCCTATAACAACGGGGTGCATGCTTCAACTGGTGTATCCCCTTTCAAAGCCGTCTATGGGCAGACCTCTTAGCTCTTCCCCCAAAGCCCCCGATGTGCAGAAGTGGGCTGGTGAAATCTCCAAAGCCTGGCCAGAGATTGTGAAGTGCTTGGAGGAAGCCAAGCAGGCCTACAAGGCTCAGGCTGACAAGAAACGGATGGCAAACCCATCCTGGGCTGTGGGGGACCTGGCTTATTTATCCACGAAAAACCTGCGGTGCCAGCAACCCTCCCGCAAATTAGGGGCCAAGTTTGTGGGCCCTTTCTGGGTAACCAGACTGATAAATGCAGTAATGGTGGAACTTGCCTTGCCTAAGACTTATAGAAATGTACACCCCGTTTTTCATTCCAGCTTGCTGAAATGTGCCCGCCTCCGGATGTCTGGCACCCTCCCTTGTCTGCGCCTGTGCCTGTATTCATCAACAAGGACACCCACTATGAGGTCGACAAGATTCTGGACTCTCGTTGGCATAAAGGCAAACTGCACTATCTGATTGAATGGAAAGATTTCCCTATGGGGGATAAGGAGTGGGTGGGGGCTTCTGATGTCAAGGCCCCCAGACTCCTGGAAGCGTTCCACCAGGAATTCCCTATGTGCCCTAGGCCCAGGGACAACGGGTGAGGGGAAGTTGTTTTGGGGTTGGACAAATGTCAGGATCAGTGCCTGCTCTCTGCCATGAATTGTCCATGAACAGGGGTTACCCCATCTTGTCTGTATTTCACTATTCTTTTTCCTGGCTTTCCATGTAACCCAATCCTATTCTCTGTTCCCATGTTATCATGCTTTGTAGTGCCTGCTCTGAATTGTTTGTGCTTTGATCCCTGCCCGCTTGCTCTGCATTTTTAAACAGCAACATTGTATCTTGTCAATAGGCGCCGGCCAGTCCAAGGACGTGCGAATTGTAGCACCTCTGGCAGGATGCCTGGGGTGGCACCTGGGGAAGGGGGTACCCCCCCCCTTGGGAACATTCAAGTTTTGGGCAGGAGAATTGTATTGAAAAGTGCTTGCAATTCTATTGTGGGGTAGATTTGACTTCCTGAGTTATAGTGACTAGAGTAAACTTCCCTTAAAGCTTTCTTATTATAGAAGTTTTGTTGTGAGTTCTTTTAGCGCTTGACAGCAGGAGCACCACGTTTGACTAAGCTGTTCACTACAAGGATCACCAGCAGGAGGCAGAGCCAGAGTTAAGGATTCCCATGCCCTGTCTGCTGGGCCTGGCCAGTGCATTAGCTTACCTGGCGAGCCTGATCTCATCAGATCTCAGAAGCTAAGCAAAGTCACCCTGGTCTGCATTTGGCTGGGAGGATGCCAGGTCGGCCAGAGTTGCAACGCAGAGGCAGGCAATGGCAACCCCTCTCCAAGAGCCCATGAGGTGGTCACCAACCATCGGTTATGACTTGGTGGCCCTTCTCACATGCCCTGAGAGGATCCCGTGTCCTCCAAGAGATTGGAGTGTGAGGGGCAGAGGCCAATCCCCCCGTTTTTAGCTTGTTCTTCTACCACGGATTGGAGCTTTTGGCAGGGACTGGCCCAGAGCCAGCCTTCCCCTCCCTCTCTCTATTTGCCCTTGCTGATAGACATCTTTTACTCAAGGTTTTCCCTCGAGATTGGGCAATATTTCTCCTCCCGGATCTGGTAGTTTCTCTTATCCGGGTTTTGGTTAAAAGACTTGTTTGTTTTGGGTTTTTAAAGTTATCTTTGACTTTGAAGGAGGCCTGATAAAGTGTTGGGAATGGAAAACAAGGTGAATGAAGCAGGTGCTTTCTCTTTGGGATCTGGAGGAAGGGCTGCCGGCCGGCCTGCATGCTGCTGCGGGGGGCACACAGGATAGCGAGCCCCCTGAGGTGGTGGGAGTGGGGAGAGAAGCCACCACAGCTGATCTCCAAAGGCAAGAGTGGCAGCTGCTGCTAGACATACTTTACTTGACCATTATTGATTATTATGCCCCTCCCCCAAGGTCCTGGGATCTGCTGAGAAAAGTTGGAAAGCTCAGAGTCAGGCATGTTGCCCAAAATCCAGCTTGACTTGGCATACCCCATGGAGCTGTGTTTGGGGAGACACAACAGTAGCTTGGATCCTACAAAAACTCTACCTAGGGAAGGATTTCTGCCCCCAGCAAATGAATTTCATTCTGATTTCCCCTGGGAAAGCCTACACAGCAAAACAAGTAGAGGAACTTTGTAAAAATCAATTTATTGCTGATCACCTGGCATGTTTTCCTTTTTGTTTTGTGATATATTGCTTTCCCCCCTTTATCTTCCCTTTCTGGAACAGAGGTTCTGTTTAGTAATGCTTTGGAAACATCACTGTGGGTTGGAAGGATCATTCAGAGGTCAATTCACTCCAAAAGACCTCTCCCTTCTGAGTCTGTTTGTATAAAAACTTCTCAGAGGGTTTTACTGTAATGGCAATTCGTAATTATTTATGACTTAGGTCATTCTGTCAGGTGTCTCCACCTTCACTGGGATCACCTCCATGTCAACAGAATTGCTTTCAGACGGCCAGATTCGCTCACAGTTCTCCTTGCAGCTCAGAAAAGGGCTGATTTGCCTGGAGAAAACTGGGGGTGGGGGAGACATGCAAGGCCTTGTATAAAGACCTGCCAAAAATAGCAAAGACAATTAAGCATTTTAACTGGAGGAAAACAAACCTTGGGGATTTGGGTAGGTAAAACCACAACAGGAGGGCCTCACACGGTGCATCACCTACCCTGAATTTGCCAGCTGTGGAAGGCCACTCTGCTGGAAGCAGCGGAAGTCGGTGAGGGTGAGGCGGCATCAAGCTCATGAGGTCACGTCACTTCTGGGGAACACCCAGAAGTGATGGCACACTGCCCTGTGATTTATTTATTTATTTACTTACTTACTGCCCTTCCATATGGCTCGGGGTGGTTTATAGACAACATAGGGGGATACATGGAATGAATTAATATAAAACATAAACCAATACAACAAGAACAATAATCTAAATAACACAATTTCAGTGATCTTAAACAACAATATAACAGGAACAGGAACTTAGCTAAGGCCCTTAGAGAGGACAGACTGGTTCCGGCCATGGAGAGGATTGTCTGAGGGGGGACCTGTTGTCGGTCTCAGGCAAATGCCTGGTGGAGAAGCTCCCTTTTGTAGGGCCCTGATCTCTTCAGGGAGCTCGTTCCACCAGGTGGGGGCCAGGACAGAAAAAGCTCTGGCCCTCGTTGAGGACCGATGTGCTTGTTTGGGGCCAGGGATCACCAGCCAGTTGTCAGTGGCAGAGCGTAATGCTCTTTTGGGAGTATAGGCAGAGAGACGGTCTCTCAGGTACATGGGGCCCAGACCACGTATGGCCTTGAAGGTAAGAACCAGAACCTTAAGCCTGATCCGGAATTCAATTGGGAGCCAGTTGAGTTGTTTAAGTATAGGCCGGATGTGGGATCTCCACGGTGTATTGGTGAGAATCCTAGTTGCGGCGTTCTGCACCAATTGCAGTTTCCAGATCAAGGATACGGGTAGGCCTGCGTAGAGCGAGTTGTACAAGTCCAATCTAGAGCTGACTGTCGCATGGATCACTGTGGCCAGGTGTCCTGGTACCAAGTAGGGCACTAGTAGCTTGGCTTGGTGTAGGTGGCAGAAGGCCTGCTGCGCTACTCTTGTGACCTGCGCCTCCATGGAAAGAGAGGCATCGAGTATCACCCCCAGTTTTCTGACAGATGCACTCCGTCCAGGTTGGGTAGGCATGCTCCCTCACTTGGTCCCTTCCTACCCAGACACAGGACCTCCATCTTTGGTTGACCTTCAGACAACTCTGCTCGAGCCATTTCATCACTTCTTCCAGGCATCTGGCTAAGGTTTCCAGGGGGAATCGGGGCAGTCATCCATCGGGAGGAAGAGCTGGGTGTTATCTGCATATTGGTGGCAACCCAGCTCAAATCTCCGTACCAGCTGAGCAAGAGGGCACATGAAGATGTTAAATAAAATAAGAGAGAGGACTGCTCCCTGTGGGACTCCACATGTGAGCTGATGACGGTTGGACACTCTCTCCCCTATTTCAACCCTCTGTCCGTGACCCCAGAGCAAGGTGATCAGCCATTTGAGAGCTGTCCCCTGTATCCCGGCATCGGCAAGGTGGTGAGCTAGGAGCTTGTGTCAAACGCCGCTAACAGATCTAATAGTATCAGCAGCGCTGACCGACCTCAGTCTAGCTGGCGACAAAGGTCATCCATCAGGGCGACTAGCACCATTTCCACCCAATGGCCAGGCTGGAAACCTGACTGAAATCGGTCAAGGACTGAAGTTTCCTCCAGGAATGCCGATATTTGGTCCGCTGCAGCCCTTTCAACTAATTGCCAGAATGGCCGGAAGCGCTATGGTTTTGTGTCTACAGTGAGTTTTAGTATTTTTCTCTCCTGGCAGCTGCCAGAGGAGCCACATTCCTCATTTCACATATTGTTGACATGAGGACTCCTGGGCTTGCTCTTAGCCTTCTGTTTGGCAGCAGAGGGGCACTTTGTCATGAACCCCAATTCATGCCCCCTCCTCCAACTGCATTCTCCCAGACTCCTTCAGGCCGGGCGCCATAAATCCATAAATCCTTGAGTTGGTTCTTGTCCACACTTGCATACCAAAGCTGCCCTCAGCGGGGTGTCCTTATCTATTCTGCTTTTAGTGACCTTGCTTGTCTCGTTGGAGTCTCAACAGACGGTTAGTTATGATCAAATTCTGGGCCATCTGGCTCAGATGGGAATCCTTGTTACTTTTTGCAAATGGACCTTTCCTGGTATTTCAAGCCCTCACCCCCCCCCTCCCATGTTTGGTCCCCCCTATAAGTACACCCCAAGGTTCAGTGTATTTGTCTCTGCCAAGACGATTGTTTAATGAGTCTTGGCCCACGTTGGCTGCTGTAGGAGCTCTGTTCAATAAAGCTTTTCTTCTGGATCCTTACTCTGCCTGGACCTTGGAAGCTCCTTTATCACAGACTCTGCTCGCTAGCCTCTGCCTGATTCCTGACACACATGGCTCATTATAGTGATATTTTCAGCTGGATGGCTTGCAGTTTATCTTCTTCTTTGCAGCTTGCCAAGGGGACAACCTAAGACCAGCCAGACTGTTTCCGAAAAAGGGATATCATTCGGATTTGCATTTTTAAAGGGTCAAGTTTTTAATTCCCACGCTGAAATTTACCTTTTCAAATCCAGATCCAAATTGCCCCCTCACTGCCCCACAGGAAAGGAATCCCCAAGAATTCATTTTTCAGTTTTTGAAGTGGGGTCTAATAAGATTTATTTTGTGGCTGTTCAGTGCAGAACTGCTTCCATTCTTTTTTCTTTTTCTTTTTTGTGGTACCTCTTTCTTTTTCTTTTTCTTTTTCTTTTGGCATGTCCCTTTCCGTGTGGCCATCCCCCCTCCTCCTCCATCTCTCCCCCTCCCATAGGAAAGGTAGTCTATCCCTCCCACAGACCCTGTGTCTCTTCCCCCCAATACTGCCCCTTCCTTCCACATTCCCTCGCCCCCCTCCTCTGCCCCAAAGGTGTTTTTTTAAATAAGGCTACTGCAAGCAAGACTGTTTTTTGCCCACTTGACAGAATGACATAAGTAATAATAATGAATGGTCATTTCAATAAAAACCTCCAAGAAGTTTTTACACAAACAGATTTAGAAAGAAGAAGTCTTTTGGAGTGAATTGAGCACTGAATGATCCTTGCAATCCACAGTGATGTTTCCAAAGCATTACTAAACAGAGTACCTCTGTTCCAGAAAGAGAAGATAAAGGGGGGGGGGAGCAATATGTCAAAAAAACAAAAAGGAAAAAATACCAGATGATCACTAATAGGTTTATTTTACAAAGTTCCTATGTATTTAGCTATGTAGGCTTCATCAGGGGGAATCAGAATGAAATTCATTTGCTGTGGACAGTTGCACCCACAGGCAGATGTTCTGATTCTCCATAATGAAGCCTACGCAGCAAAACAGACAGGGATGTTTTAAGACAAACCTATGCTGCCTACCATCTTTTAAAGTTTTTCTGACCATGGGACTCTACCCAACATACCTTTAAGTCTGTTAAAATCGGCTTTCCTGAAGTGCAATCTGTACGTCTGAGTACGTAAAGGTTTTCTCTTTCCCACAATTGTAAATTCCAGAATCACATGGTCACTGCTACCAAGTGTGCCCACTACTCATCTCCCACTGCAACCCTCTGGGTCTGATTCTGGAGAAAGGAGCGTATCCAGCGCAAGGCTGTGCCCCCTATCCCCGTGCCGGCGAGGTGGTGGACCAATATCTCATGATCCACGATGTCAAAGGCCGCCGACAGGTCTAAGAGGACCAGCACGGCTGACCAGCCTCTATCCAGCTGGCGACAGAGGTCGTCCAGCAGGGCAACCAGCACCATCTTGGTCACCTGGTCAATACACAGACAGCAAACATTTTACCAGTTCTTTCCCACCCAAAGTTGCCCAGTTCCCAGAGACCAAAAGCCTCCCTCCCACAGGTGCCATCCTGGGCTACCCTCCAGACAATAGCCAGGCTGTCGCGGCCTTGGGTGTTAGACAGTTCCTCCCTTCCCGATAACACAGAGCAGGACAGCAATTACTAGTCTAAATTACAGCTTGAAACAGGCAGCTCAGGGTTACATAAACAGAGTTACACAGAGACCCTTAAAACAACACACATTAAACCAATATGGTGTTACACAGATGGTGTCGCTCTCCTCTGTACCCTTTCAATTTTATCGACGTCCTTCTTGAAGGGAGGCCTCCAGAACTGCACACAGTACTCCAGGTGTGGTCTGACCAGTGCCGTATACAATGGGACTATGACATCTTGTGATTTTGATGTGATGCCCCTGTTGATACAGCCCCAAATGGCATTCGCCTTTTTTACCGCTGCATCACACTGCCTGCTCATGTTCAGTTTACAATCCACAAGTCCTCCAAGGTACCCCAAGGTCTCATTCACATTTGGGTGCTGATGGCAACCCCGCACATGGGATGAAGTGAGCTTGCTTGGGAAAAGTGTCCACTACCACCCAGGTTTCAGTCTTCCCGTGACTCGGTGGTAGATACATTATAAAGTCCATGGTGATTTCCTTCCACGGAGCAGAGGGAGTGGGCAACAGTTGCAACAAATGCTTTTTCTTTCCCCCAGCTGGCTTTGAGGTTAGGCACACAGGACACCCTTGTACTTATTCCTCTACCTCCTTACATAGGTTAGGCCACCAGTAATGCCTGCACATCAAATGCATAGTCTTTAAAGTGCCCTGCCACTTTTGAATCATGGCAAAGCAAAATGACTTTGCAGGCAGCAGCGGGCACGTACAATTTGTCCCCCTTGCAAAACAGCCCCTTCTTCACCTGGAGCTCTGACCGGAGGCGGGCAAACTCAGGGTCCTGTGTGATGTCCTTCTGGACCCACCCTCCGGGGTAGGGCACTCCACCCGCCCCTTGGCTGTGTGTCACCGCCACCAGCCCTAATAGGGTGGGGCTGAATACAGTGTCCACCAATGGCTCTTTCTTGCACTCGTATTGGGGGAGGCGCGACAGTGCATGAGCCAGAAAATTCATTTTGCCAGGAAAATGCTTTAGGGTCAAGTTGAAGTGAGAGAAAGACTCAGACCAACACATTTGTTTTGCTGAGAGTGTGTGGGGTTGCTTCAAAGTCTGCAGGTTCTTATGATTGGTCCACACTTCAAAGGGGAGAGCAGAGCCCTCCAACTAATGCCGCCAGTTTGCCAGTGCTAGCTTTACTGCCGCTGCCTCTTTTTCCCAAATAGCCCAATTCTTCTCTGGCTCTGAAAACCCTTTAGAGGTGTAGGCTAGGGGGTGCAGGTGGCCGTCGTCCCCTTTCTGCAAAGTTACCACCCCCATGGCCACGTCCGATGAATCTACTTGCACTGTGAACATTCTGCAGCCTCGCCTTCCAGGAATTTGTCAACATGCCTTACCCTTACAGCACTGTCAGCAAACCAGTGGCTGCAATCCAACATAAATCTATGCACCTGTATTAGGAAGTAGTCCAACTTGTCCACAGACCTATCAAACTTAGCCTGGAGTTTTCAGGTTCCTCTCTGCAGCCCTGATTCCGGTGGCAGGATGGGTGGACACTCCTTGTCCCGTTGTGTGATACCACTGGCACTGTGGATGTCTTGGTACCACTGGCGCTGTGGATGTCTTGGTACCACTGGCGCTGTAGATGTCTTGGTACCACTGGTGCTGTAGATGTCTTGGTACCACTGGTGCTGTAGATGTCTTGGTACCACTGGTGCTGTAGATGACCTAGGTTTGCATGCTGGAGTCTTTGGCACCATCTCTGGAACCTCCAGTTCATCACCTCCGAGTTGTACCCGAGTTGTACACTTGTTGTCACCCCATTTATCAGGGAATGTTTTTCCTATCTCCTTGAGAAAACGACAAGCCACTTTCTGGACCTTTTAGCCCTTCTTCATGATCAGAGCTGCCAAGAGGTCAGTAGCCGTATCCAATTTACCTTGCATGGCAGCTATGTCTCGGGCTGTTCCAGTTTCTACATCCACTTGACCGCAGTCTCCTCTGAACAACCAGCCATGAAGTTCTTCATTGTAGCAAGTCATGGGCCACTGCCCCTTATTCTCTGTTACATACCGCAAGGTCTGTGCTCTGCTCCACGATGGGGTCCTCAGGGCCTTTGCGGTGCCAGACTTTGTCAAGCCTGAGATTGTCTCCTACTTGCGCCATTCCTTGGGTGCTTCTCAAGAGGTGTCCTCCCTCTCGCACTCCATGGTGGCAACGGCCATTATAGGGCTGGTGATAGGCTTTGTGGTTGACTCCGGCTACATTGTGAGACCAGGTGTTAATCCACAGAAAGACTGAGTTCTGTCAAACTGTCAGAGTGCTCAATTTCCCAGTAAGCCAAACTTCTATAGAAGAAAGTTTTTTTTATTAAGGAACGAAGACAGCCAGGACATTTGTAGAGATAGAACTGAGGGCCGTTTCCCATGGACATGGTATATAATGCACTGAAGCCCACTCCCACTCCCACCCCTGGGATAACTGTGATGTAATACTGCTTCCCGTTGTGGATGCAAAAGTAAGTAAGGATGCAGCATTGAGATATTCAAAACTCCCCTGTCTAATTGGATACAAAATTTAGAATCATAGAAGAAGGAGGAGGAGGAGGAGGAGGAGGAGGAGGAGGAGGAGGAGGAGGAGGAGGAGGAAGAGGAGGAGGAGGAGGAGGAGGAGAAGGAGAAGGAGAAGGAGAAGGAGAAGGAGAAGAGCTGGTTCTTAGATGCTGCTTTTCTCTACCCGAAGCAGATGCAAAGCGGCTTACAGTCGCCTTCCCTTTCCTCTCCCCATAACAGAAACCCTGTGAGGTGGGTGAGGCTGAGAGAGCCTTGAGATTACTGCTCGGTCAGAACAGCTTTATCAGCCCAAGGTCACCCAGCTGGATGCATGTGGGAGAGTGCAGAATTGAACCGGCTTGTCAGATTAGAGTCCGCACTCCTAAACGCTACATTAAAGTTGGAAGGGACCTCCTGGGTCATCTAGTCTCACACCCTGCACTGGGCAGGACACTCACAACCCTCTTGCTCATCCACTGTAACCTGCCACCTCCTTGAACCTTCACAGACACTCATTCATATGGCTATTCAACCTCTATTTTAAAATTTCCAAAGATAAAGAACCCACCACCTCCCAAGGAAGCCTGTTCCACTGAGAAACCACTCTATCTGACAGGAACTTCTTCTGAATGTTTAGACACAATTCTTGTGAATTAATTTCATCCCACTGGATCTGTCTGCCCTCTGGGGCAAGAGAGAACAATTCTGCTCCATCCTCCATATGGCACCCTTTTAAATACTTGAAGATGGTTATCAGATCCCCTCTCAGTCATCCCCTCTCTAGGCTAAACAGACCAAGCTTCCCCAACCTTTCCTTCTACGTCTTGGTCTCCAAACCCCTCACCATCTTTGTTGCCCTCCTCTGGACACGTTCCAGTTTGTCAACATCCCTCTTCAACTGGGGTGCCCAAAACTGAACACAGGGCTCCAAGTGAGGCCATCACCTCACAAATGGGATAGCCTAGATCACCCAACACTACAGATCCTGTCACCCTGCATGCTAATCCAGTCCATTTTCCTGCATGGATACGACTTCTGCATCAAGCCACACTGATGTACTCAGCCTCCTTCCAGTGCTGCAAGTTGACCCGGACCCTGTCCCTGCCTTGGAGGTCCTGTTATGCTACTCATTCCCGCAACTGCCATTGTGCTCCACCTGCTGTGCGAAGGACCATCTCCTTTCCTGCATTCTCAGCTGGGTATTGAGGGGGTGCCAATGGCAAGCAAGATCCATACTTTTCACCCTTTGTGGCCCAACAAACCAAGTTCAATCAATCAAACTTCATCACAGTCGCTCAGACCAAGTTATATGAAGTCAATACATGAAAGACTAAAAGAATATGGTCATTTAAGGTAATACAATTTAAAACAGATCATAAAATAGAACTTAAAATTATGCTACTTTAAAGCATTGGATTTTTATGGCGACAGCACAAAACTTAGCCAGCTGAGTTGTCACCTGGGGGGACTCATCACTTAGCAGCCTCTTTGCTTGATCATGATGTTCTGACAGCTTTTTAAGGAGTGGTTTAATCAAGTTGCTATGAATGTCTACATAAGCAGGGCAGTGGAACAATATATGCTCTCTTGTATCAATTTTGCCATTCCCACAAAAACATTGTCTCTTATAGCGACCCTCTACAAGAGCTGAAGGCAGGACGGAGGATCTTGCAAGGGTAAATGCCCTTCTTTGTTTACTTATTACCAGCTGAGACAGATAAGTGGCAGGGGCCAGAACATATCTTGTTTTAACTCAGGCCCCAAAATTTGGAGCTTTACTCAGGTCCAGTTGACGTCAATTGTCCCGTATCCACTGCTTAACTAACGATGCAGCTTGATCATGAACTAATTTGGATAATAAGTGTATGGAGAAGCTCAGATTTTGGACTCCTCTGTGAACAGCCTTAGTCCAAGATGATTGGAAGTTGTCATTCAGGGTTAAAGAAACTATACCCTGTGGGTTATGTATGAATTTCAGCCACATTCCTAGTGCTGACAGGCAGATTTTGTCTTGGACCATTAACATTTCTGTTTCCAGACGCACCATGGAGTTAGTTACACAGCATGTTTTAATTTTAATATATTAAAAATTGGAGCAGTGCCCGAAGGAATTTAGACTGGACCCTTTCAAGCTTGATAGTATCTGAATATAGGAGCACCCAAAAATGCACCATAAGTGAGTGGGGTTAGAGATTTGGCAGAGTATAGTTTCAGGGCTGCTGGTATAAAGAATCTGACCTTTGTTCAATATAATTTCAATATATTATTTGCTGATTTTTGACCTATTTCTGATGTATATGAATAATGGATGTTCTTTGCTCCAGAAGCTTGAATATATACACCTAAAATTTAAATTTGGTTACTTGTTCAATTGTGTGCCCATTTAGCATCCATGTTCTGGATTTTGTACGTTTGTCAAATGCCATGGCTTTGGTCTTCTGGTAGTTAATTTCAAGATTCTCTTTTTTGCAGTGTAGGGCAAGTTTTTAAAGCATTCACCTAATCCCTATAGGGGTTCTTGAACGAAGAACTAAATCATCGGCATAAAGCAGTATAGGGATTGGGCAACCAGCTAATATTGGGGGATGCAAGTCTGAATCTTGAAACACTTGGATCAAATCATTTATATAGAAGTTAAACAGTGCAGGGGCTAAGACACAGCCTTGCTTGACCCCTTTGAAGGTATTAATTGGGTCAGTTAAATGTCCTTGTTTAACTGTCCTTATACCTTGTTCTGTATGAAGATCTAATAAGAATCAGAAGCCTTTGATCAGTTGAAGTGGACTCTAGCTTTTCCCAGAGACGAGCTGTGGAAACAGAGTCAAATGCTGCTTTGAAGTCTACAAAGACAGCAGATAATGAGGCGGGACTAGCTGAGGTATATTTCTCTATTAGACGCTGGATAGTTAAACAATGATCCAAGGTGGATGCCCCTTCCCTAAATCCAGCCTGCTCCCTCCCAATCAGCTTTTCCTGATCTAGCCAGATGGATAGTTTGTCTATAAGGTGTTTAGCATAGATTTTACTAGGAACACTAAGTAGACTAATTGGTCGATAATTTGTTGTCAGCACAGGGCTGCCTGTTATTGGTCTTCCGGGTCATGGTTTCCCTGAAATTCCACAAGCTCCCATGCAGACCTGGGAGTCAGCTAGAAACCCCTGGTTCAGGCTGCATATTGCCTTTGCTGGGCCCTTCCTGGTACACAAATTGCTGGCTGCAGTGGACATGTTCTCCAAATGGCTAAAGGTGGTCCCACTCAGCTGCGGTCATCAGAGCACTCCAGTGCCCTGTCGGAACCCACAGGTTGCTGGACACAATAATCTCCGACAATGGGGCGCAGTTCACCTCACTGGAGTTCAAGGACTTCCTGGATGAATGTCTGATCCAGAATGTCACTTCAGTGCCATTCCAGCCATCCATCAATGGGCAAGCTGCATGTATGGTCCACACTACGAAGAACATGCTCTCTCGGCTATCAGTGGTAGCCTGGCAGCAGAGGCTCATCAAATTCTTAGTGTGCCAAAACGTTATGCCAATCTTGGCCACTGGGAAAAGCCTGGTAAAACTCCTAGGGATGACAGATTCGGACCCTTGTGTGCCACTTGTACCCGGACCATGACACCATCTGGGACACAAGCCAGTGTTAGACAGCTGCCATTCCTTGATCTTTCATTTCAGAAGACCCAGTCTAAGTCCAGAACTATGGGTCCAGCCCCACTTAGGTTCCTGCAACGGTCACCCAAGCAATGGGGCCTGTGTTGTACCAGTTTGAGATGCCTGATGGCTGCACATGACACTAATATGTGGACCAGGCATGCCACCACCAGTCAGGACTGGCTGCACTAGTGGAGCTGCCAAGATTGGCTACTGCAACCATAGCCAACTCTGACAGCACACCTCTGCAGCCTGTAACAGCACCATACCTGCCTGCACTGCAGCTGGATGAGACTGTGCCCGGCATTCCAGTGGCCACTACAGTGCTATAGGACAGAGTTACACTGGCCACGGCTCCAGATCTGCACCTATCTACACAGGTTCACAAAGCACCCTGCTACCTGCAGTACTTCATACACAATTTGTTAAGTAACTATCTAAGGGGTGAGGGGTGTTGTGTATGTGGGTCTGAGCTTGAGGTCCAAAGCAGGATCCAAGCAGACACGTAATGGACCAATATGCAATGAGGATCCAGTATGCCTGATCCTATCATCAGTTTAAATAAATCAGAAGAAAAAGAGACCAATTTTCAAAAAAGGGGGAAACAGTGGTCATGGGTGACTTCAAGTATGCAGATATCTGTTGGAAGACCAACTCTGCTAAAGATGCAAACTCCGTTAAATTCTTAACTTGTCTTGCCGACAGCTTCATTTCCCAGAAAGCAGAGAGGGGAACCAGGGGCTCTGCTATTTTAGACTTGATTCTCATCAACAGGGAAGAACTGGTAGATGAGGAGGGAGTAGTGGGCACACTTGGTAGCAGTGACCATGTGCTTTTGGAATTTTCCAAGTGGGAAAGAGAAAACCTTTATGTAGTCAGACATATAGGCTGGACTTCAGGAAAGCTGATTTTCACAGACTTAAAGGTATGTTGCGTAGAGTCCCGTGGTCAGAAAGACATAAAGAGATGGGAGTCCAAGAGGGCTGGGAGTTTCTTAAAAGTGAAATATTGAAGGCTGAATCACAAACAATTTCCTTGAGAAGAAAAGATGGAAGGAGCCTAAGGAAGCCAAGGTGTCAAAAGATTTGAGGAATAAAAAAGAGTCATTTGGGAATTGGAAGGAAGGCCTTATTACCAAGGATGAGTATAAACAAATAACCAATAATTGAAGGGGGGTGTTAGAAAAGCTAAAGCTCAATATGAGCTTAGGCTAGCTAGAAATGCTAAACATAAAAAAGGTTTCTTTAGTTATATTTCAAGCAAGAAAAAGAATAGGGACACCATAGAAACACTGCGAGAACAAGAAGGTGAAATTATAACAGATGATGAAGAGAGGGCTGAACTGCTTAACTCCTATTTCTCCTCGGTCTTCTCTTGTGAGGGAAATAGTGGTCAATGTGGCAAAAACATAGCACAACAGGGAAGACAGGAATGGTGCCCTAGGATCACTGTTGGATGTCAGACGCACAGGAAACTCACAACAAAACTTCTTCGAAAGAAAAGAGTTTTATTGATTAGCACTATACGCATTGGACTGAAAGTCAAATCTGACCAGAGGCCAGATTTGCCCCAGCTTATCAATACATTTCTCCCGCCCAAAACTTGACAGTTCCCAAGGGGGGGGGTTGGAGAGAAAAGACATATGTGTAACAAAAACAGGATTTCATTCTCTCAGCCTTGAGAGAGGTGACAACTACCCTGTGAGCCCACAACAAGATAAGGTTAACATAACATCACTATTCTATTTTATAGCTTACAAACTACAAGGCCGGGGCAAGCAGGCGCCAGGCCCAATCAAGCAATATAACTGACATGGAGGAACTCAGGCTAATTTATGACAGAGATTCTACAATCCTGACATCCCTCCGCATTAAAACTACCTTCACTCCCCCATCTAGCCGGCATCCACCGGGCGAGGACAATCAGGGAATGCTCGATGGAAAGCCCTGAGAAGGCGGGGTGCCTTCACATTCCCAGCCTCAACCCACTCCTTGTCCCCAGAGGGAAAATCTTTCCAGTCGACCAAATACTGAAGACGACCCTTATGCAAACGAGAGTCTAAAATTTGGTTGACTTCATAGTGGGTGTCTTTGTCGATGTAAATCGGCACAGGCGTAGCTGGAGGAGGGTGCCATTCATCCGGGACGGGAGCTCTCCGCAGCAGGCTGGAATGAAAAACCGGATGCACATTCCTATAAGTTTTTGGTAAAGCTAGCTCCACAGTTACAGCGTTAATTAATTTAACCACTTTAAACGGCCCCACATACTTTGGGCCAAGTTTCTTGGATTTCTGTTGGCACCTCAAATTTTTTGTGGACAAATAGGCCAGATCTCCCACTTTCCAATCAGGTGCAGGTGCCCGTTTCTTATCTGCCTGGGCCTTATAGGCTTGTTTCGCCCCTTTGAGGCTAGCAATTATTTCTGGCCACCCTGCACTGATGGTCGCTGCCCATTTATTAATGTCAGGCGCTTCGGTGGAGTTGAGTTCCCAGGTGGGTGCTGCCACCAAATCAGTCCCATATACCACCTTGAAGGGGGATACCCCGGTTGAGGCGTGGGCCCCATTGTTGTAGGCAAATTCAGCGAGTGGCAATAAGGTGACCCAATCATCTTGTTGATGGTTAATGAAACAGCGTAAATATTGCTCCAAAATCTGGTTTACCCTCTCGGTCTGGCCATTCGACTCAGGGTGATAGCCTGAAGTGAGGGCTTGCTCCACGCCTAACAGTCTTAGGAGCTCCCGCCAGAACTTGGCAATGAACTGGGGGCCCCGATCCGTCAGAACACGTGTCGGGATCCCGTGCAGGCGTACCACGTGGTTTACAAACAATGAGGCCAATTTTGCTGCAGTGGGCAAGCCTGTACAAGGGATAAAATGCGCCTGTTTTGAAAAAGTGTCCACTACCACCCAAATGACGGTTTTCCCTTGACTGGGGGGTAGGTCTGTGATAAAGTCCATAGTAACATCTGTCCATGGACGAGAGGGGGTGGGCTGGGGCTGCAACAGCCCTTTCTTCTTTCCCCCGGCAGGTTTTGAGGCGATACAAATGGGGCACCCCTGCACATACTTTTCCACATCCTTGCGCAGAGATGGCCACCAATACTGTCTCCTGACCAGGTGCAGAGTTTTCACAAACCCAAAATGTCCAGCAGTTTTTGCGTCGTGGCAAAGTTTTAAAACCTCTCCCCTGGCTGCCGCCGGGACAAAAAGCCTCTCGCCTTTGAAAAATAGCCCCCCCTTCTCAGTTAGATCGGGGCGGAGGGAGTGAAACTCCAAGTCCTGTGACACCTCCTTCTGGACCCAACCCCCTGGAATGGGTGTTCCAGACTTCGTGTGACTACGCGTCACTGCGGCCATCCCCAGTTGGGCGGGGGTAAACACTGTATCCACCAATGGGTCCCGTTTGCTGTTGTACTGGGGCAGGCGCGACAGGGCGTCAGCCAAAAAGTTCATTTTGCCTGGCAGATGTTTAAGGGAGAAGTTGAAACGAGCGAAAAACTCCGCCCACCTCATCTGCTTTGCCGAAAGCGAGCGGGGCTGCTTGAGCGCCTGGAGGTTTTTGTGATCTGTCCAGACTACGAATGGGACTGCGGACCCCTCTAACCAATGCCTCCAGGTGGACAGGGCTAATTTTACTGCAGCTGCCTCCTTTTCCCAAATTGCCCAGTTCCTCTCAGCCCCAGAAAATTTCTTTGAAAGATAGGCCAGCGGATGCAATTTCCCATCCTCCCCCTCTTGTAGGATTACGGCCCCCATTGCCACGTCCGAAGAGTCTACTTGCACGGTGAATTGCCTATTTGGATCGGCATGGGCCAGCACCGGTTCGGACGTGAACAACAATTTTAGTCTGTCAAATGCGTCCTGGCATGGGGGAGTCCACAGGAGGGGCGCCCCCGGACGGTTCGCCGTCTTTCCCCCATGTTTGGTTTTTAACAAGTCAGTGAGAGGCAATGCCACTTTGGCGAAATTGGGGATAAACGTTCTGTAGAAATTAGCGAACCCCAAGAAACTTTGCAATTGCCTCCTAGTACGGGGGGGTTCCCAAGCTAACAGGTCCCGCACCTTGCCCGGGTCCATCTCAATCCCAGCCTGGGAGACCCGGAAGCCCAAAAACTCCACCGCATCTCGGTGGAACTCACATTTTGATAGTTTGGCGAACAATTGGTGCTTCCGCAATCGGCGGAGCACCTCACGGACCAAGTTAGCATGGCTCTCAACAGTTTCTGAATACACTAAAATATCATCAATGTACACCAACACCCCCTGGTACAATAAATCATGCATAATTTCATTAATCATATTCATGAACACGCCCGGAGCGCCGGCGAGACCGAACGGCATTACGGTGTACTCAAACTGCCCCAGGGGAGTGTTAAAAGCTGTCAAATATTCGTGCCCCTTTTTTATCCGGACCCGGTAATAGGCCTCCCTCAAATCCAGTTTTGTGAAAATTCGCGCTTTCCCCAAGTGGCCCAATAAGTCCTTTATCAGAGGGAGCGGGTAGGCATTACACGTTGAGACTGCGTTCAACCCACGGTAGTCGGTGCACAAGCGTAGCGAACCGTCTTTCTTTTTCACAAAAAGCACCGGGGCCGCCAAGGAAGAAGTGGCCGGTCTAATAAAGCCCCTCGCCAGGTTCTTATCCAAAAATTCCCTGAGCTCCGCCATTTCCCGCGGACTCATGGAATAAAGTTTGGCTTTGGGGAGGGGTTCCCCTTTCTTCAATTCGATGGCACAGTCGGTTTTACGATGAGGGGGGAGTTGATTGCACTCCGTCTCCGCGAACACATCAGCAAAGTCTCGGTACTCGGGAGGGAGCGCTGCCCCCCCGGATCCCAACGCGGCCACAACACCCGTGCACGGAGGGCCCCGTGGTCGAGCGTGCTGCTCGCAAGCGGGAGCGGTGAACTCTACAGTCCCTTCTTTCCATTTCACTAGGGGATCATGCTCCCTTAGCCAATCCAGCCCCAACACGCAAGGGAAAGCAGAGTGAGGGGCTACCAAAGGTTGGATCTGCTCCCAATGTTTTTTTATGTCCAAGTCCATTGGGCGCGTTTTCGCCGTGGCTTCCCCTCCAGGAGCACATTTCCCATCTAGTTGGGTAATTGGCAAGGGTTCCCCCAACGGCACTTTTCCCACCCCCAAAGTCTCGGCCAGTGCCGGGCTCACCAAGGATTGGGTGCACCCCGAGTCCACGATACATCGGACCCCCACCGTTTTCCCAGACTTAGGGTTGGAGAGATTGGCGGGTAGGAGCAGTAAGGGGGAATCACTCACCGCGCGTTTGCCCCTGTTGGCGGCCTGCTGGCGGGGCGCCTTTACAGCAGACCGTCCTCGTTTCCCAACTGCTCGTCAGCTTGATCCTCGTCCTCCAGCCCGCTCCCTTCCTCCGAGTCGTCCACTGCCGGTACGGCAGCCACTGGCACCAGAAGAGACTTGGCACTTTTCTTCGGAGCAGTTTTCTTGGCGGGCTGGGTTTTCGGCGGGGGACTGCTCACGGCCCTCGGGGTTGAAACTGCTTTTGATGGGCAGTGTGCGAGGAAATGCCCAGCTTGGCCGCAGCCCAAACACAACCCTTTCTCCATGCGCCGGGTGCGCTCAGTCGGTTCCAATTTTGCTCTGGGCTTGGCTTTCGCCGGGGTGGAAGTTTTCGCCACGGTTTTACCTGCCAGGACCTGAACCATCGAGGCCCGCTCCAATCGATTCTCCATCTCCCCAGCCAATTGGACCCACCCGTCGACCGTAAGCGGGTCGTCCAAAAGGAGGCATTTGTCAGCCAGGGTGGGTGAGAGGCCCCCCACAAACGCAAGCACGCGTTGGGGTTCGGTCCAGTCCGGCACCGAAGACGCCAACTCCTTAAATTCCCTGGCGTACTCGACCACAGACAATTTTCCCTGCCGGTGAGCTCTGAGTTTCTTCTCCGCTGTCTCTCGTTCAAACGGTTCCACGTACATCTGGCGCATGGCGCGCAGAAAGTGGTTGTAGTTACGGATGGCTTGGGGATGGTAACGGTACAAGTCCAGGAACCATTTGGCAGCCTTGCCCTCCAGGGCTTCCCCCACGAAGCGCACACGCTCGGCATCGTCATGGAAAGTGAAACCCATGTCCATCATGTAGGCCTGGAGATGCACCAGGAACGTAGGGAAGTCTGCGGGGTTCCCCGAAAACTTAGCCTTGAATTTGTAGGTGCTCCGCATTTCCACTCCACGGAGGTGGGGGGGGTAGGCGTCCTGGGCCCCAATCCGCCGGTGCCAGGGCCGGGCCCAGGGGTCTCGCGTCACGGCCGATGCCTCGTCCTCTCCCCGCTGCCGCTCTGGCTCGCTCTGCCGCCCTTGCCGCCTCTGCTGCCCGTGCGGCCGCCGCCGCCGCCTCTCGGGCCGCTGCTGCCGCTGCTGCTTCAGCTCCCGCAACGTTCGCCGCCACCGCCGCCGCCGCCGCTGCTGCTGCATCCTCTCCTTCCGCGCCGTCCCCTCCGGCTCCATCGCCACCGCCGCCGCCGGCGTCCTCACACTCCTCGTCTCCGTTGTCCCTTTCCCTCTGCGCTCTCGCACGAGCCGCCGCCTCCGCCTCGATCTCCAGCTGCGCTCTGGCCCTGGCCGCCGCTTCGGCCTCTGCCGCTGCTTGCGTGTCCGCCATGCCGTGTTCCCGCAGGGCGAGCACACCGCCCGACCTTCGTCCACTGGTGTCGTGCGCACCACCACCGAGCACTTCCTTCAGCAGGCGTTGTGTTCGGCGTTGCTCCTCCGGATCCAACCGACCCGAGAGGTCCTGCAGCCAGTTAGTCACCCTGTCCAGCTTGTACTGCAAGTCCTGTGTCTCACCCACAGGCTCCAGTCCGTAGCTAGGCAGTGCCAGGTGCTCCGGCCACAGTTCATCCCCAGTTGGGCGGTCGTACTTTGACAATCGCCTACGTTGGGTGACGTGTCGTTCCAAAAATTCCTCGGGCCCCGGAGTCGTCCCCGAGACGGCCCGCAGCATGCCCGAGCTGTACGGCCCTGCACCAGCGCCGTCGCCCTGGGAGAGGTCCCAATCCAGGCCCTCTCCTGGATCAGAAAAAGTAGGTCCTTCGCCCTGCATATTGGCAGGTGAAAGGAGTTGTGAGATTTGACTTGATGTCAGACGCACAGGAAACTCACAACAAAACTTCTTCGAAAGAAAAGAGTTTTATTGATTAGCACTATACGCATTGGACTGAAAGTCAAATCTTACCAGAGGCCAGATTTGCCCCAGCTTATCAATACATTTCTCCCGCCCAAAACTTGACAGTTCCCAAGGGGGGGGGGGTTGGAGAGAAAAGACATATGTGTAACAAAAACAGGATTTCATTCTCTCAGCCTTGAGAGAGGTGACAACTACCCTGTGAGCCCACAACAAGATAAGGTTAACATAACATCACTATTCTATTTTATAGCTTACAAACTACAAGGCCGGGGCAAGCAGGCGCCAGGCCCAATCAAGCAGTATAACTGACATGGAGGAACTCAGGCTAATTTATGACAGAGATTCTACAATCCTGACATCGGAACAGTCCACAAACACTAGTTTCTTTAAATGAAACAAAGTCTTCTGGGCCAGATGAACTGCATCCGAGGGTATTAAAAGAACTTGCAGATGTCATTTCTGAACTTCTGTCCATTATTTTTGACACTTCTTGGAGAACAGTTGAGGTGCCAGACGATTGGAGGCTGGCAAATGTCCCCATCTTCAAGAAAGGGAAAAAAGGAGGATCCGGGTAATTATCGACCCGTCAGCTTGACATCTGTAGCTGGCAAAATTTTGGAACTAATAATCAAACACTTGGTTCTTGATCAGCTGATTCTATGATTCTATTAGATAGTTCTTATATGCCACTTTTCACTACTAGAGGGCAAAGTGGCTTACAGTCAACTTCCCTTTCCTCTCCCCACAACAGACACCCTGTGGGGTGGGTGAGGCTGAGAGAGCCCAGATATCACTGCTCCGTCAGAACAACTTTATAAGTGCCGTGATGAGCCCAAGGTCACCCAGCTGGCTGCATGTGGGGGAGGAGTGGGAAATCAAGTTCGCGCTGCTAACCACTACACCAATCTGGTAAAAGGTAAAGGTATCCCCTGTGCAAGCACCGAGTCATGTCTGACCCTTGGGGTGATGCCCTCTAGCGTTTTCATGGCAATACGGGGTGGTTTGCCAGTGCCTTCCCCTAGTCATTACCGTTTACTCCCCAGCAAGCAAGCTGGGTACTCATTTTACCGACCTTGGAAGGATGGAAGGCTGAATCAACCTTGAGCCAGCTGCTGGGATTGAACTCCCAGCCTCATGGGCAGAGCTTTCAGACTGCATGTCTGCTGCCTTACCACTCTGCGCCACAAGAGGCTCTACACCAATCTGGCTCTTGGTGTTAATGTAGCCAGTGCTAATCTAGCCAATCATATGTAAGGTTGGGGAGATCTATTGTCTGATTTGTGTATTTAAGTTAGGATTTTGCATGGGGTTTCTCAGTGCTGTCTTGGTACAATTTGTATCATGTTCTGGCACAAACAGTGAGCTACAACGATTCCAGTGTCTGTGAATCATTGGCTTCCAAGATCCATCATGGGTATAACAATTACTCTGAAGTAACTTTCTCCATAAACTCCTCAGTCCTCTCTGCTAACTACTTTGTGATCCTGGCAAATTTGCCAGGCTCTCAGGAGCAGGTAAGGAAATGGGAGGAATGATCTGCTTAACAGAAGAGACCCAACAACAATGTCTCTTTGTGATGATGTGGCCACAACAGATTATATCCCAACAGCTGAAAATATTTCAATAGTTCTATTATCTCTAACAGGTAAAACAGTGGATTATATCTGCAAATACCTGAAAAAATTACATTCCAAGCTGGACTCCCAAATTGGCTCCAATATTTTAGGGAAGAAACCTAATTGAATTGAAATTTGATGTAAAGATGATGTTAAATGGGGAGGAAAAATTAAGGATAACAGGGAGTAGTTCTTTGATTTTTTAAAAATGAAGAGAATAATGCAATAATAATATAACATTTATTATTTCACTAAATAGATTTTTCATAACATGTATCATAATATGTAGTATGTCGGCAATATCTAGCTAAATAGCTAATAATAATAAGATTAATTATATTCTTTTATCATTATTATTTAGATGATAACTACTTCCCTTTTTCTTGTTTTTACCTCTTTATTAATTTATATTTTATGTAATATTTTGTAATTATGTACTATATCAAGGGATTGGAAAGAAAAGAGAGGCGGGGAGAGGGAGAAAAGATTAGATATCAGCATTTAAGTATTTTGTATTTATATATATGATGTATGAATTTTAAAAATCTGCGACTGCTAAACTGCAAAATATTAAAATAATAATAATTTTTAGTTCTGCAATTTAGCAGTCATATTTTTTTAATTCTGATAAAACTTGATTTAAAATCTTCTGCGTTTTCATATATCCACATTGTTGTTGTTGTTAGGTGCAAAGTCGTGTCCGACCCATCGCGACCCCATGGACAATGATCTTCCAGGCCTTCCTGTCCTCTACCATTCCCCGGAGTCCATTTAAGTTTGCACCTACTGCTTCAGTGAATCCATCCAGCCACCTCATTCTCTGTCGTCCCCTTCTTCTTTTGCCCTCGATCGCTCCCAGCATTAGGCTCTTCCCCAGGGAGTCCTTCCTTCTCATGAGGTGGCCAAAGTATTTGAGTTTCATCTTCAGGATCTGGCCTTCTAAGGAGTCAGGGCTGATCTCCTCTAGGACTGACTGGTTTGTTCGCCTTGCAGTCCAAGGGACTCGCAAGAGTCTTCTCCAGCACCAGAGTTCAAAAGCCTCAATTCTTTGACACTCGGCCTTCCTTATGGTCCAACTTTCGCAGCCATACATTGCAACTGGGAATACCATAGCCTTGACTAAACGCACTTTTGTTGGCAGGGTGATGTCTCTGCTTTTTAGGATGCTGTCTAGATTTGCCATAGCTTTCCTCCCCAGGAGCAAGCGTCTTTTAATTTCTTTGCTGCAGTCCCCATCTGCAGTGATCTTGGAGCCCAGGAAAATAAAACCTGTCACTATCTCCATTTCTTCCCCATCTATTTGCCAGGAATTGAGAGGGCCGGATACCATGATCTTTGTTTTCTTGATGTTGAGTTTCAAGCCAACTTTTGCACTCTCCTCCTTCACCTGCATCAACAGGCTCTTTAGTTCCTCTTCGCTTTCTGCCATTAGAGTGGTATCATCTGCATATCTGAGGTTGTTGATATTTCTCCCTGCAATCTTGATCCCAATTTGTGACTCCTCTAATCCCGCCTTTCTCATGATGTGCTCCGCATAAAAGTTAAATAGGCAAGGCGACAGTATACAGCCTTGCCGAACTCCTTTCTCAATTTTGAACCAATCAGTGATTCCATGTTCAGTTCTCACTGTTGCTTCTTGACCTGCATATAAATTTCTCAAGAGACAAATAAGATGCTCTGGTATTCCCATCTCTTTAAGACCTTGCCACAATTTGTTGTGCTCCACACAATCAAAGGCTTTAGCATAGTTAATGAAGCAGAAGTAGATGTTCTTCTGGAACTCCTGAGCTTTCTCCATGATCCAGCGTAAGTTGGCAATTTGATCTCTAGTTCCTCTGCCTTTTCGAAATCCTGCCTGTACTTCTGCAAGTTCTCGGTCCACATATTGCTGGAGCCTAGCTTGTAGGATTTGGAGCATAACTTTGCTAGCATGAGAAATGAGTGCAATGGTGCGGTAGTTTGAACATTCTTTGGCATTGCCCTTCTTTGGGATTGGAATGTAAACTGACCTTTTCCAATCCTGTGGCCACTGTTGAGTTTTCCAAATTTGCTGGCATATTGAGTTTAGCACTTTTACTGCATCGCCCTTTAAGATTTTGAATAGTTCAACTGGAATTCTGTCACCACCACTAGCTTTATTGTTGCTCAGACTTCCTAAGGCCCATTTGACTTCACAATCCAGGATGTCTGGCTCCAGGTCAGTAACTACCCCATTGTGGTCATCAGGGACGTTAAGCTCGCTCTTATATAGTTCTTCTGTATAATTTTGCCACCTTTGTTTAATCTCTTCTGCTTCTGTGAGGTCCCTACCATTTTGGTCCCTTATCATACCATCTTTGCATGAAACATTCTCTTCGTATCTCCAATTTTCTTGAAAAGATCTCTGGTCCTCCCCATTCTATTGTTTTCTTCTATTTGTTTGCTCTGTTCATTTAAGAAATTCTTATCTCTTCTAGCTATTCTCTAGAATTCAGCATTCAGTTGGGTGTATCCTTCTCTTTCTCCTTTGCCTTTCACAACCCTTCTCTCTTCAGCTATTTGTAAAGCTTCCTCAGACAGCCATTTTGATCTCTTGCATTTCTTTTTCTTTGGGATGGTTTTAGTTGCTACCTCTTGTACAATGTTGCGAACATCCGTCCATAGTTCTTCAGACTCTCTGTCTATCAGATCTAATTTTTTAAATCTATTTGTCACTTCTACTGTATATTCATCGAGGATATGATTTAGTTCATACCTCAGTTGCCTAGTGCTTTTCCCTACTTTCTTCAATTTAAGCCTAAATTTTGCAACAAGAAGCTGATGATCTGAACCACAATCAGCTCCTGGTCTTGTTTTTATTGACTGTATAGAACTTCTCCATCTTTGGCTGCAGAGCACATAGTGAATCTGATTTCTGTGTTGACCGTCTGGTGATGTCCATATGTAGAGTCATCTCTTGGGTTGTTGGAAAAGAGTGTTTGCTATGACCATTGTATTCTCTTGACAAAATTCTACCAGCCTGTGCCCTGCCTCATTTTGTACTCCAAGGCCAAACTTGCCTGTTATCCCGGTTATCTTTTGGCTTCCTACTTTAGCATTCCAATCCCCCATGATGATAAGCACATCATTTTTGGGCGTTGCTTCTAGAAGGTGTTGAAGGGCTTCATAGAACTGGTCAACATCATCCTCTTCAGCAGCAGTGGTTGGAGCATAGACCTGGATTACTGTGATATTGAATGGTTTGCCTTGGATTCGAACTGAGATCATTCTGTCATTTTGGGGATTGTATCCCAAGACTGCTTTTCCTACTCACTTATTGATTATGAAGGCTACTCCATTTCTTCTGTGAGATTCTTGTCCACAGTAGTATACCTGATGGTCATCTGAATTAAATTCACCCATTCCTGTCCATTTTAGTTCACTGATTCCTAAAATGTCAATGTTCAGTCTTGTCATTTCTTGTTTAACCACGTCCAGCTTGCCTTGATTCATGGATCTGACATTCCAGGTTCCTATGGAATAAAAATCTTTACAGCATCTGACTGTCTTTTCGCCACCAGTTACTTTCACAGCTGAGCGTCCTTTCGCCTTTGGCCCAGTCGCTTCATTCATTCTGGCGCTACTCGTACTAGCCGTCTGCTCATCCCCAGTAGCATATTGGACACCTTCCAACCTGAGAGGCTCATCTTCCGGCGTCATATCGTTTTGCCTTTTGGAACTGTCCATAGAGTTTTCATGGCAAAGATACTGGAGTGGTTTGCCATTTCCTTCTCCAGTGGATCACCTTTTGTCAGAGCTCTCAGCTATGACCTGTCCGTCTTTGGTGGCCCTGCACGGTATAGCTCATAGCTTCACTGAGCTACGCAAGCCCCCTTGCCACGGCAAGGCAGCGATCCTTGATCCACATATAAAACATTTAACGGGCATCTTTAACAACATTAAGTTTCATCTATCCATCTATCCATCCATCCATCCATCCTTCCAGTCATTAATCAATAAGAGCAAACATCTGGTAAAGGAGAAGGAGAAAGTGCCAGTTTGGGAGTGCTGCTCTCTTTTTTACAATGTGTGAGGGTCTATAGGTTGCAGTAGAGTGGGAAAGCACCTTTAAGACCAACAAAGATTTATTTATTTTTATTTATTTATTTATTATATTTATATACTGCCCTCCCCGAAGGCTCAGGACGGTTTATAGGGAACAAGAAAAGATACAGATAACATGTGGTAACAGGTGATAACAGTAATAACATTATAACAACAATAACTTAATATGATCATAACAATAACATTAGAAAATGGAATTCCAAGAGCTTTCGCTCAACTCTTACTGGGACCCAGAGGGTTAGGCAGATTGGTGTCCGTTGTAGTAGGAGGGGGGTGAGCTTGCGGGCCAATTGGAAGCGATCGTTTGGGTCGACTTCAACCAAATGCCTGGCGGAGGAGCTCCCTTTTGCAGGCCCTGTGGAACTGTTTAGGTTCTGTCAGGGCCCTGATCTCCTCTGGGAGCTCCTTCCACCAGGTGGGGGCCAGAATGGAGAAAGCTCTGGAGCTGGTTGAGGTCAAGCGGCTTCCTTGGGGCCAGGGACCACCAGGAGGTTGGAAGTAGCAGAGCACAAGACTCTTTGAGGAATGTAGGTGGAGAGGCGGTGTGAGCTTTCACGTGGAAGCACTCTTCCTCAGAGTGGGGACTGAGTGTTGTTTTTTTGTCTGTTCCTTGCCTAGCTGCTGGGGAACTGCTAGTAATTGCATTAGCTGATTTGCATTAGTTGACAGTTTTGCCTGGGGCTGACGGCGAGCTCCATCCTCTGCTGGGTGGGCCCTTGTATAATAAAAGGCCCTTGGTCACTAGAGATGTGCGCCTTTGGTGTGCACATGAGGGCAAGAGCTAGAGGGCTCTTGGCTTGTGGATCCAGAGTAAGTGCTCCAGAGTTTTCAGAAGAGGCCTGGTTCTTTCCACAGTGGTTCAATGGGGCGTAGCTGGCGATGGACCTGAGGCTGCGACTTGCTCTGTCTGTGGCCTGTTTGTATTTTTACCTCAGGGTAACTATAAATACACATGCACCAAGTGAAAGTTAGTAGCGCTCCTGGAGGAGAAGGTACAGAAGCTAGAAGAACACATGTCCACACTTTATTCTAAAAAGGAGGATGTTCTTTGAATGAACTAATGGAACAGTTTTGGGAGGGCATTTGGAAGAGGTGGGAAAGGTGTCTCGCCAATAAGGGGAGAACCCAATATAAGAGGACAACAGATAGAAGAATGTTACTCAGACGCGTCGAAAAATAAGGATATGTTCACCTCTGATTCTCAGAAATCGTATCTGGGATCTGCCTATAGATAGTGACTCTGGATCCCAGGAACAAGGGCTATTCCCCCAACTCCTCTGAAGTTCAGAAGATGTTTCACAGGGCCCTGTGGATGAGAGGACTACCTCTTCTGCTCCCCAATAGACGGGTGCTGGAAATTGGGGATTCCTTCTTGAGAGGAGTAGAAGCCAAAGTGTCTCAACAGGACATTGTCTTGGGTGGTATGCTGTCTACATGGTGCAAGAATCAAGGATGTCAAGGAAAGGGGCGAAAGCCCAAGGATGGATATTCCTCCTGGCTCATTCATGTAGGAACAAATAATACTGCCCAGTGCAGCATATGAAACAAGACTAGGTGGCCTTGGAGGGAAAGTGAAGGACTTGGGAGAGCAGGTTGTGTTTTCATTGGTTCTTCCTGTTAATGGCCGAGGCTTAGGAAGGGAAAGAAAATAATGCAGATTAATGGCTGGCTGCACCATTGGTGTCATCGGGAAAGGTTTGAATTTTTGGATCATGGATTGAGGTACTGTGATGGGGCTCTTCTTTCAGGAGATGGTTTGCAACTCACGAAGGTGGGGGGAAATGTCTCTGTGAAGAGACTTGCGGACCTGATGAAGAGGCTAAGTCCAATGGGGGAGTGAGACATACATTCAAAGCCTAGTTAGATGACAATAACCATAGATGGGAACACTGCAGTTTTAAAGGGAATGGGACACATGCAGAGAACTACTAACTTGAAGGAAAGTTCAGAAACTAAAAGACTGGGGGACTCATATGAAGGATTAGAATGTCTCTACACTAATGTGCAGAGCATGGGAAATGAGCAGGAAGAACTAGAAGTCCTAATACTGTACTGCTAATCTGCTGTTCAGTGAACAGTGTTTGTTTTTCTTTTCTTTTCTTTTTTTAGTCCAAGTTGACAAACCTAGCTGCTGCTTTCTTGCACAATGTGGACTTTTGGGTATTTGTGTCTGAATTCAAGCACACTGCTTGTTTTTAGAAATCTTGGAGGGAAAGATTATTGGTTCATGAAAGCAAATATATAGAAGATAGTTTGGGACAGAAGAAGGTGTTAGATTAGACTTAAGCGACGGGGTGCATGCTTGCAAAACTGGTTCAATCCGTATGTTTGCACTTAACCTTGTATGAGATGCGAGCACAATGTGATCTGTGCATATTTGGCACCATAGTATAAGATTGTATGCCTTGATTTAAAAAGAAAACATGCAGTGCTTTATTTGTAATCCAAGGGGAAACGTATCTGTGAGCTTACTGGGATAAAGAGTTGTCTTGCAAATAATACTGGTAGTGAAACATAGCAACTTTTAAAGAATGAAATCTCAGAGTTCATAAGGAAAAATGTATATATGCCTTTCACTGCTTTATAGATTTTTGTTTTTTTTGACATTTGGGTTTTTTTTCCTGACTGAGTTGTAGACTTGGAAATACGTTCTAAAGGGTCTTTTTTTGTTAATTTTACTTCGAAGGCGTTTCATGGTAGAGCTTAGCAGTGACACTTTGCATTTCATTTCAACAATGCTTGCTGGTTTCTTTCGTATATAACTCCTTAGTCTGCTCATTTCTTTTAAAAATGATTTAATTTGTACAGCAGAGGAATGTTAATGTATTTGTAACTTTTACCTGATACGAAGTTTTGCAAATGAAAGCTCATATGTAATGAATACTTTGGATCACATGGAAATGCTGATTTCACATTTCTTAAATACTGCAGCATTAAAAGGAAAGAGAGCCAGTTTGGTGTAATGGTTAGGAGTGCGGACTTCTAATCTGGCATGCCGGGTTCGATTCTGCGCTCCCCCACATGCAGCCAGCTGGGTGACCTTGGGCTTGCCACAGCACTGATAAAACTGTTCTGACTGGGCAGTGATATCAGGGCTCTCTCAGCCTCACCCACCCCACAGGGTGTCTGTTGTGGGGAAAGAAATGGGAAGACGACTATAAGCCGCTTTGAGACTCCTTCAGGTAGGGAAAAGCGGCATATAAGAACCAACTCTTCTTCTTCTTCTTCTTCTTCTTCTTCTTCTTCTTCTTCTTCTTCTTCTTCTAATAATAATAATAATAATAATAATAATAATAATAATAATAATAATAATAATAATAATAAACAAAGGAGACTCTGATCTAATAGGCATTACAAAAATCTGGTGGGATAACACTCACAATTGGAATAATAGGATTGAGGAGTACAATTTATTTAAAAGGGACAGACAAAGAAAGGGGGAGGAGTAGCACTGTATGTTAAGAATATATATACTTGTGAGAAAATAAATGTGTCTGAGCATGAGAGTTCAGTTGAGAGTCTTTGGGTAAAAATAAAAGGAGTACTAAATAATACTGGTATTACAGTGGACGTCTGCTATAAACCACCAGGCCAGGCTTTTATAAGATGTTCCTAGACTAGAGAGATGAGACCTAGTGGCCATAAAGGTAAAGGTAAAGGTATCCCCTGTGCAAGCACCGAGTCATATCTGACCCTTGGGGTGACGCCCTCCAGCGTTTTCATGGCAGACTCAATACGGGGTGGTTTGCCAGTGCCTTCCCCAGTCATGACCGTTTACCCCCCAGCAAGCTGGGTACTCATTTTACTGACCTCGGAAGGATGGAAGGCTGAGTCAACCTTGAGCCGGCTGCTGGGATTGAACTCCCAGCCTCATGGGCAGAGCTTTCAGACAGCTGCCTTACCACTCTGCGCCACAAGAGGCCATAGGAGATTTTAATTCCCCAGATATCTGTTGGAAGACCAGCTCTGCTAAAAATGAAAAGTCCAATAAATTCTTGGCTTGTCTTGCTGACAACTTCATTTCCCAGGAAGTGGGAGGGGCAACCAGGGGCTCTGCTGTTTTAGACTTAATTCTCACCAACAGGGAAGAACTGGTTGACAAGTTGAAAGTTGTGGGCAAGCTACGTAATAGTGACCATGTCATTTTGGACTTTGTGATGTTCGGGAAGTGAAAAGCTGTATGTAGTCACACATATAGGCTAGACGTCAGGAGAGCAAATACTAATGGCATCAAATACTATCATTTTTTTATTCATCTGGGACTTGTTAGATCCCAGTTATCCAAGGTGGCTGCACAAAGTTTATACGTGTCTGGTATCTCAATTTATAAAATATGGGTATCCTTGGATGCAGTTCTTCTTAAATTCCTACACTCCATTTGTGGGATTCTGAATTGTAATGTGGGGCTGGCTGACTCAATGGGACTGGAACCATCTTCGTTTGAAGCGCAGGCCTCGTTTAGAGGTTTTTTTCTTTTAAAATTGAAAAGAGGACTAGTGTCTCAGTCTGAGGGGATTCTTATGTTTCCTTCTGAGCTAAACTTGTTGAACAATATATACAGCTACTCAACCTTTCCTTCATCTTTATTGAGTTCCTAGATAGGAAGCCATGAGAATGATTAAGAAACATTTAAGTGTGATTAAAACAGTACTATCTGCGGTATATTTGCTCTACTCTGTACAGTTTCCTGGTACTCCTCTGCCTGAAGGGCTCCCTGATTACTGCTCATATTTGACTGTTCCCTCTCATTATAGGCGTGCCTTTATGTTGGCGTGCCATAATGCCCTACCGTCCACAGTTTTGCAAAGGAGGGATCGTAAGATACCAGACTCTGATAGAGTGTATGACTGTGGTGCAGCTGGTGTAGACACCCTGTGTCATGTGAACATGGCATGCATTTGCTTTTCTGAGCCTAGCAATTTTTTAATTCTTTATTTGTTCTAAAATTTAGGTCATATGGAGACATTGCCTCTTTTATTAGAAGAACATAGGAGACCTCTCTCTCTTTTGGTAGCAAAATGTTATCAATCAGTGATAGATTTTTGCACCCATGCAAATAGGGTCTAACTTTTTCTATATTTTAATAATAAGTGGAGAATCCACACAGGACCTGTTGTCACAATCCTATGAGTGTGCTACTGCAAAGTCCCCTTCCATCCCCTAACATGGAAAATACCAAGGCTCAGGTAGTTAATCAAAGTTTATTGAATAAGAGACATACAGGGTGTCTGTTGTGGGGAGAGGAATGGGAAGGCAACTGTAAGCCGCTCTGAGCCTCCTTCGGGTAGGGAAAAGCGGCATATAAGAACCAACACTTCTTCTTCTACAGGAGATCACATAGGTAATTCGTGGAACAGAAGAATTGACTGTGAAAAATCTCTGGGTTTGAGCTGGGGTAATATAGACACAGGACCCCCTACCCTTCTAAAGGTAAAGATAAAGGTATTCCCTGTGCAAGCACCAAGTCATGTCTGACCCTTGGGGTGACGCCCTCCAGCGTTTTCATGGCAGACTCAATACGGGGTGGTTTGCCAGTGCCTTCCCCAGTCATGACCATTTACCCCCCAGCAAGCAAGCTGGGTACTCATTTTACCGACCTCGGAAGGATGGAAGGCTGAGTCAACCCTGAGCCTTCTAAAGACGTGCAAAAACCTTTCTCATGAAAGAACAGTTTGATATTAGCCAGGTGTGAAATCTAGAGATAAACGGGATGGGAAAGTTGGCCAGATGACCTTTGCTAGGCTACACAAATACTTGTTTACCATTTCAAAGGCACAGGGAAAGCTAAGCACATTCACACATCCAATGGAGAGCCAGCATACAGTAAGAGACATCCAAGAGGGGAAAATTAAGCACAGGAGTGAGGAAACCACCTCCCTCCAGGAGAACTCAGGGAGAATCCAGTGGAAAACTTCCAGGCACCTGCCCGCCTCTAAGAGGTCCCCCCTCTCCATTTACAGTGGGTAGGGATGGGGCTTGTCAGGCTGTTACTCATGGAGTTGGCGCATTAACTTAGAGGCTGATACATCCTCGGCATCCACCCACTCATTTGCTGCATCAGGAAAACCCTTCCAAGAAACTAAGGTCCATTCCGCACGACTTAAATGTAGCTGAAGTTTTACCTTTGGTAAATGCTATTAAATCGACGTTCCGCATGACGTCGTACACGATCTGCAACACTCCTAGAACACTCCCGCAAAAATCGCTTCATTGTAGCGTTTTGGGAAATTGGGAACAGTGGATTCCCCCTGAAAAAACCGCTACACTTCTGCACACATGCTGCAACTTATTAGCGAAGGACATGTGCATTCTCAATGTAGCGGTAGAAAGAATGTCCCTCCCCCACTCTCGCCCCCGAACTTCTGGAGACGCGATTGCCATTTTCCCCCCTTAGACCGGGGAAAGCAACGAATGAGCGAGGCTTCTCTGGCTAAAGTCCCTCCACAGAAGTGCTTGACAGTAAAACAAAGTTCCCTACTGCAAGTGTCTTTAAAATTCCCAAGCACAATACACCCCCCTGATTGACACTGCCCATAATTTTGGCCACAAATCGCGCCCATGGGGGGGGATTTTTTTTTTTACTTGAGGAGCGTGTAAACGATTTGTATTTATTTGTGATTGAATGTTAGATTGAAGAATGTATTGATTAGTGATGGGTATGGATATTTTGTTTGATATCACAATAAAATATTTGAATTGGGGGGAAAAAAAGAACTGTAGCGGATGGGGGTCAGGGGTCTTTTCTTTGCCATGGTCGAATTGAAAATCTCCAGCTAATAGCAGCTACAGTGGAGTGGATTTAATGGGAAAGGGAGGAGTTAGGCCCCTAAAATTATACTACTCATATGTTTATTTATTCACGGATAACGTTGAAACTCTGCAACTGCTGCTCTGCTAAAAACCCTGTAAGATGTCTGCAAAGGAAGTTCTGTTTCAAAGAAACGAAAAATTTGCAGATGAACATCATGTCTTTAATGACAGACTACTTACTTCTTTGTTTTAAACAAGGATAAGCAGTTAGCCTGATACGTCTTGAAACTGTCTCTGTATTAGAGGAGTGAAATATTAAAGGCCACTTATAATCCTGTCACAAGTGCAACTCAACAAGGATTCTGCAGGATAATAGTTATAGAAAGCACGTTGAAGAGAGCCTGTCTACTGTGAGGGCCAGCTGTCATCTTGCTAAATGTATTAACTAGCAGGCTGGGACCTTCTGGACTGCGCGGAGCACCCAATTAAAGGACATGAGGCAATATATTCTTTTTTGGCAAAACAAAGTGGCCACAGCTTTATTATGACGTGAGCGGAGGCATACCAGGGAGCGGATCCGGGGCGAGAATGGCACGTGGCCCAATCGAAGCACCCGCACTTCACACTAAATCCTTTTTGGGACCCCCCGACATCCGTGGTCATGCTCCCCCTCAACTAGGCCTGCTGAGTCCCACGGGAGGGTGATGCTGGTGGAGGCCCTACGGACGGTAATCTCTATTAGGACACCCACCTTCACTTGCACAGTGACACAGTTCCCCCCCCCCAGAGGGGCTGCTCTTTCACGTGCACCCAGCCTCTTATGGAGGCTCCCGATAACCTCAGAGCCCGGCACGCAGGCGCGGTCTCCCCAAAACTAGGATCCGCCCCTTCAGAAAACCGCCACTGAGCGAAGCTGCCAGTTAGCCAAGCAGCCCACTCCCGCCAACGCTCACTAGCCAGAAAGGCCCGAGAGGGCATGGCGGACATCATCCAGCCCCATGTCCATGCCCCAATCCGACAAACGCACCCCGTCATCCCTGGACAGTGCAGCTCGGCCCATAGAATGTGCACTCTTGGGCACCTGAGCCGAATGATGAGTGGGTCACGCTGGATGGCAGTTGCTAAATCCAAGGCCGACATTCCTGGCAGGTCGTTGCCACCCAGTTGAATCACGAGGACAGAAGGGGTCCCGTGGACTTGCACCAGGTTGAAGAAGCTCTCTAATAACGATGCCCAGCGCATGCCACGTTGCCTGGCCCAAACGATAGAAAATGTGTCGCCGATGCCCAGGTCAGACCCCCCACCCGGAAGAAGCTGCATACTGCGCTGCCAATATACAATGCTGTGGGCCAAGATGAAAACAGTGCAGTGGGGAGCCAGCTGACCTGGAATCAAAGAAATCAAGCAGACATGTCAGTGTGTACGAAGGACCAATATGCCTTTGACCTCCAGCGACCTACCATCATGATGGCCTCGGGTCCCGCCCCATCAGCCACCACCTGCATGGCTGCCCCAATTCGAAATGAATGAATGTTGTTGTTCTTTGCCAGCAACCCCATCCCCTCCAAGCAGGTGTGGAGGACTGCCGTGAACTGGTAGCAGGACAAACAGTTGCCATCCTGATGAATCAAAATGGCCCGGATAACGGCAGCCTCACTGCCAAATAGCCAGTTATGCCCTGCACCAGGCAGGGTCCCGCTGCGGCTGAAGGGGTGAATGTTATGTGAGCCTCCTTCCCCTTTGGTCCGTCTTAGATCGTGCCAACGTCACCGGAACCTGCGACCCTTTCACGCAAACGTCCTGCATGCCCAGGGGCCTGCCAGACTGATCATTTCGGGGTGCGGCTAGGAACTCCCATCCGCGAAAGGCCCCAAAGAATGCCATTGTGTAAGCATCGTGTAAGCAGCCTGAAAAAGAAGGAACTCGAAATCAGAGGAGCACACCACCCTTAGTTGCCTCAGCAACCCTTGCAGCGTGGCTCTGGAAATGGGACACCTGTGGTCTGGCCTGCGCGGGCTGTTACTCCTCCATCACTCAAGGACCCTGCGTACCAGGAAAGACGAACCGGGGTCCCACCAAGCATGTAGTTTGCAATAGGCCTGCCAGGTGCACAGACAGTGTCCGGGCCGTGAGGCCCTCCAGGTGATCCTGGGCCAGATACCGTAAGACCAATTCCTCCGTAGGGGGCAACGGTTCTGCGCATCCCCAAGCTTCGCATGCTGCTAGGTAGCGATCCATCACTCCTTCATATGTCCGCAGCGTTGCAGGGGCCCAGGAGCTCAGCAAGCCTTCGTGGACATGCTGCTGCCAAGGTTCCACAGGTCCTCCGGAAAATCCTCTGGGTGCTGGTTTGCCGTTGGGGTGAGGGTCTTGAACTGATCCATGTGGCCCCAGGGCAAAGCATCCACCACTGCGTTGTCGACCCCTGGTATGTGCTTGGCAACAAAGGAGATGTTAGAAACTAGACAAGTAAGCACCAGCTTTTGCACCAACCATATGACACGCTCAGAACGGGAAGTCCCCATAAAGTAACCCAAAACCCCGGCTTCCCGCCACATCGGAATATACCTTTAGCTCGCCCGCCAAGAGTAAGGGGACTGCCATAGGGCCACCCCATGGAACCCCTGGAGGAATTCTTGCCACACCCCAAGATTGGCCTTGACCCCCTGCGTCAGCCAGATATGATGCTGGGGCGCCAGGGAGTGTGCCATGCATGCACAGAAAGCCCTGCCAGGCGTCACTGCTTTGCTTGCAAAGTTGAGGTGCTCCAATAGCACCTGCATGTCCCTTAGAGTGCATTTTGCCCGTGCTCGCAGGTTTTTGATGAATTCCGATAATTCCCAAACCTTACTCGGTGGCAGTCTGGAAAGGCCAGCAATCGAATCAAGCTGAATGCCCAAATATGTCAGGCAATCCGTAGGCCCCTCTGTTTCTCCTGAGCCAAGGGAACCCCGAACTCCTCCATTATCCCCTGGAATGTGGCCAACCGGTCCTGACAATCAGAGGATCCTGCAGTGCCCACAAAGAAAAAAATCATCCAAAAAGTGTGATATGTGTGGGGAGCCGCTCCGACCCTTTGCCACCCATTCCAAAAAGGTACTAAAGGTCTCGAACAGTGCGCAGGCTATGGAGCAGCCCATGGGCATGGCCCTGTCAATATACCACGACCCCTGAAACTTGAAACCCAGGAGGCAAAGATCATTGGGGTGCACTGGCAGGAGCCGAAATGCAGAGTGGACATCACACTTTGTCATCTATGCCCCCCTACCGCAGGCCCAAATTATAGCTACCGTGTGGTCTAGTGTGGTGTATGTGACCGAGCACAGCTCAGGCGTAATGCAGTCATTCACCGATGACCCTTTCGGGTATGATAAGTGGTGGATAATACGGTACTGACCTGGTGCCTTCTTAGGGACAACGCCCAAGGGAGAGACCCTGAGATTCCCCAGAGGGGGTGCCTGGAAGGGGCCCAATACCCTCCCCACCTCCCTCTCCTTGTGCAGTTCTCCCATACCACCCCTGGCAACGCAAGGGCTGACTTAAGATTGGCACACTCCGTGGCGATTCGAGGACCAATGTAAGGGATGCGAAAACCAAAAAGAAAACCATCTCGTAAATAATCCGCGGCCAGCCTGTCCGGGAACACAGATAAATAAGGCAGCATCCTAGACAAGCAAACTGGGGTTGGCGCCATTGAACAGAGACCGTTATTGATTGGAATGGGCGAGGCCCTCTCCAGTGCCGCTTCCTGACCCCAATCCACTTCCTTTCTTGGTGGTGGACTGGCCCTTTCGAATGGGCGCCTGTGTACCTGCCAGTCTGGGACATTCCGACTTAGGGTGACCACCCCCACATGATTCACACCAATGCTCATATCTGCATCTGCGTCACGAGCAGCCACCCTGGTTAAAATCCCAACAAATCCCACGGGAATTCTTGCGGACAACAAAGCGAGATTTGCTGATGGCGCCTGTGAAGCATGGGCGTGTGCCCACCTTGACCATCCACACGTCTGGGTTCTCCCGATCCCAGTGAGTTGCCATGTTGTTGGAAGCCCTTTTTCTGAAGGCGCTGTCATAGGCCAAGGCAGTGGCATCCCCCATCAAGGAGCGGGCCTCTAAGACATTTTTTTGGTGCCGGGCCAAGTGCCAGGCTCGCTCTGGATACGTACCATATATCAGGCACAAGTACTCAGACCAGCCCCGCATCCAGTTCTCAAAGGACCGGTCCCCTTGTCCATCCTCCTTGGCCTTTTTGGACCCCCGTGAGCCAGTGTGAGGTTCTTCTTCATCCGGTTTGATGAATTTAAACACGTCAACATACAGGCCATCCAATGCCCTTTCCCTGAGCTTCTGCGGGAGGTGCAATCCAGGAGGCTCGTCCTTATCCACAAACCCGATGGGAGGTTCTGTCGGGCCCCCAGACCCCTCCTCTTTCCGGAAGAATTCCTTTGCTCCCCCCCTCCGTTTTGCCATCCAATCTGGCACCCCAGGTGCATGCATTCCCCTCAACCAATAAGCCCTGTACCTGGCCCCTGCATCTGATTTGTCCTCAGAAGAGGAAGACTCACCCGCTGAGAGATCCCCCATCTGGTGAGAAGATGTTCCATGTCCCCGCTTTCGGTCACGCAGCCGGTGCGATGCATATCACACAAGCTGTCTGAGACGTTCCACGGCAGCTTCAACCCCTGAGAGTTCTCCCTCTCTGGAAGCATCCTGGCTCCCATCTGGTGTTGCCGAAGCATTGTTGTTCTTGTGTCCTGCGCCGCCCCTGCATTTCTGAAAAGATCCCCCTGGCCTGACTGCACCAGCCCCCTTGTGGAGCCGCCCCAGCCACTGGGGTCGCTCCTGCAGCCGCCGCGCTCCCTGAAGGAGGGAGGCCTACGTCTCCAGACCCTGCTGGATCCCCCGTGGGGGGTGGCGAAACAAGGGGGGCCCCAGCAAGCATGGAAGTGGCTTGTCTCCCAGTCGCCCCACCAGCCACCGGACCCACCTGCCCCGCCAGTAGGCGCCCGGGCAAGGGTGCACCCACTAACTGACTGGACAAGCCCGCCGGACCGGCAAGTGGAAAAGCAGCGGCCGCCCCAGACTCCCCGTGTCTGGTAGCCAAGCCACTGCCACTACCCACTGGGCCTCCCCCTGTGGAACCCAAGCATTGCTGCAGGACTCGGAAGTCCCATGGGTGCTCCTTGGAGCTGATAAGCCATGGCAGGGGCCAGATGCATTTCACCATAAGGGAAAAATGCCCCAGGAAATAACGCTGGCGAGGGCCAGTTGGCACTCCCCTGCACTGGCCATGTAGGGAACTGTTATAGAGCTACACCCTGACCCACTCCACCGGGCCCAAAAATCCCCGGAAAAGAGGGCAGTGCCACTGGCCTGGCCTGTGCCGGATCCACTGACCCCAAAACCGGATTCTGCCACCCCAGCTTACCAGGGGCCCGGGCAAAAACAATTGTCGGGGCGGAGCCCTGTAATAGGGGGAGGGAACCACCACCCTGATCTGGTGCCTGGACCTCTGACTCGGTGAGATCAGCGGAGTGTGGAGATAACAAAGGATTCCCCTCCGGTGGGTCTGCCTGGGATGCCCCCACAGCTGATTCTCCCCTAGTTCTTGTGGTCAGTCCATACCTGAAAAGGCACACTTGACCCCTCTAGCAGATGCCGTCAAGCAGTCAGTGCTGTTTTTATCGCCGCCACCCCTTACCCAAATAGCCCATTTGTGATTGGCAGTGTCAGGATCAGCCCCTGCCGTGATTTGTGGTTGATCAGAGAAACTCCATGTTGGTTTGATGCGTGTTGTTTGCTGAACCTTTTGTAACCCTTTTTACGACCCTGAACTATTTCACACTGCTTTGTGTATCTTTTCACGCTGTGACACTTTCCTGCAAATGTTGCTCTGTACTTTGTTATCTGAAAGGGAGGGTGCCGGTCCCCCAAGGCCAGCCGGGCCAAAGACGGTCTGGCAGGAAGCCCAGGATGGTGTCGTGGTTCGGTCCTTGGTGGCTTGGGAACCGGACCGAACCCCGCCATCAGAGGCGCCCGCGATCACGGAGGTAGGGCATGGTGATCATAGGCAAGCCGGCAGCTGGGCGCCCCACCCGATCGTTGAGGTGGCAATGGCCGCTAAAGAACCTCAATGTCCCCCTCCACCTTTTGACAAGGGCCCGGAGATGGCCCTTTGTTCCAGGAAAATGGGCCATCAGGAACCCCGGAAAACCTCGCATATGTGCATGAGTCATGATTGTATCAGCATGTTCCCTCCGCAAGTACTGGGTGGGGCAATACAGCCTAAGGAGGTGGGTTTTGTATAAAAGGGAGCTTCCACCTGGAGTTCGGTGGAAGCTCTTACTCCATACCAGCGGACTCCACGTTGCTGAAATAAAGCTTGTTCCTGTTGTATCGTTCACCAGGCCTGGCGTGACGTTTTCTTCAAAGGGGCACCCTGTTTTTTCAGTTAGCAAGCGGGTTCCCGACATCGTAAGAGCTTCCCACCGAACTCCAGGGTCGGCATCGCATCCGAGCGCTTATCGGGACGGATCCAGAGATGGCGTTTTCAAGCAACGGGGCGGTCTCGACCCCCACGAACCCCGGGAACATGAGTTTAATGTCCCCGGGGGATTTCCTCCGAAAATCGGGGGGCCAGGAGCAGCTGTCCGGGACCCCGAGACCCTCGGCAGCGGCGGCCAAGGGAAGGCGCCGGGCCATGGGGTTCCCAAGCACGGCGGGGAGCGCGCCGAGGTCTGGGGGGTTGGCCCCAACCTGGGACACCCAGCTGAGGCAGGCGCTTCGCCCGGTAGGACCTGAGGAATCCCTAGAGGACCTGCGGCGGGCCATGGCGGACTTGGCCAGGCGCTTGCAGGCAGCTGAAGCCCGTGAGCAAGCTCGGGCCGGGCCCGGAGGGACTGGTAATACAACGGCGGAGGGGATCGCGTCGAGTGAGGACGTCTCCAGCGACGAGGACGAGCCCGGCACTGGTGAGCGGGCCCCGGACCCCGACCCGGAGCAGTTTTCAGTCCCGAGTAGGCGAGACGGCCAGCGGAGAGGCGAGACAGCAGAGGATCTCGGGGGAGCGGGTGAGCCAACGGGGCGGCGAGAGCCGGACCAACGCAGGAGCGACGTGCAAGGCAGGGAGCGGCACGGCGTCGTTGGGCAAGTTGGTAGCCGGTGGAGCGGAGCAGGACGAGACGGCGGACGCCGAGAATCCCGGATCCGGAGGGGGTCGGACTACTCTCCAAAACGTTCCCCCCCAGAGCTTAAGGCGCGTTTCGACGGGACGCCGGACGACCTCCCGCAGTTCCTCCTCCACGCGCTGACGCATGCCCGGAGGTATGGAGACCGGTATGAGGACTCCGAGGACTTGGTCTGGGGGGTGGCCTCGTGTCTCCAGGGCAAGGCGGGTCAGTGGTACCTAGGGTTGGCCGAGCGCGGCGACCCGGCAACTCGGGACCTGCAGGACTTCGTGGTCGCGCTCCGCCGACGATTCCAGGACCCCCAGGCTGAGGACAAGGCAAAGAGTCGGATCAAGGGACTTCGACAGGGTACTAGGGGGGTTATGGACTATATAGACATTTTCCGGAGGGAAGCAGGCAAGGTGTTCTCCTGGAACGAGGAGACCCAAATCGAGTACTTCCGGGAGGGCCTTAACCCGAAGCTCAGGGAATGGGCCGTGATCAAGGGGACGGAAGAAGATCTGTCTACACTGGAGGGGTGGTGTTTTGTGGTCGCCAAGCTGGAAGCCAGCCTGGGTTGGGCCGCCGCACCCCCCCCGGGAGGCCAAAGGCGGGTCAGCCGAGGCGCCGAGACCGGGCCCCGACAACTCTCGCCCCAAACGACCCCCGAACCCCGAGCGGGAAAGGAGACGCCGGGAAGGTCTGTGCCTGAAATGCGGGGGGTCAGGACATTTCGCAGCAGCGTGCCAACGGCAAGGGGGGGAGGACCGCGGGCTCTCCCAGGGGGGAGGTGCGACACGCCCCCAGCAGGCACGCCGGGCGGAGGACCTCCGCAACGAACCGGGAAGCGCCCAGGCGACGGGAAACGGCCAGGACCTGCTGTAGACGGCGCCGGGCAGCAGGTCCCGCGGTGCGAGGGAAAACCCCTACAGCATGAGGCGCGACCTCCGAACGTGGTAATTTTAGAGCTCCGGAACCCGGAGAACGGACTAAGTTGGGTGGGGGAGGCTCTTTTGGACTCTGGATGCGACCACAGCATGGTCCACCCCCAGATAGCCCGGGCTTTGGGGCTACCGAAGCGCATTCGGAAGGTTCCCCTGGTTTTCGTCCAGATGGACGGCAGCCCGATTCAGGGGGGACCTTTCGGGGAGGAGGTGGGTCCTATCGCCATCCACATAGGGGACCACCAAGAGCTGCGGTGGCTGATCCAGGTCCCCGTAGCGGGATATCGGGCGGTGTTGGGCCTGGATTGGCTGAAGGAACACAACCCCGTGGTGGACTGGCGGGCGGGGACCCTGAAGTTCGACTTGACGGTGGGTGCACGGCATCGGGTCCCCCACGAGAATTCCAGCCACAAGAGGACGGCGGCGCGTCCCAGGGGAGCGGCGGCGGTGCAGCAGGAGATACCAGAGCCCGAGGTCCCGCCAGAGTACCGAGACCTCGCAGCCGTTTTCAGCGAGCGGGAAGCGGACGAGCTACCCCCACACCGCCGCACGGACTGCGCTATCAACATCCCAGAGGGGGCGGTACTACCCAAAGGGCGCATCTACAAGATGAGTGAGGGTGAGCTCAAGGACCTCCGGGAGTTTTTGGGTAAAAATCTGGCCCGAGGTTTCATCCGGCCCGCTTCCAGTCCCATGGGAGCTCCAGTCTTGTTCGTCCGGAAAAAGGATGGGTCCCGACGGCTGTGCCAGGACTACCGGGGCCTCAACGCCATCGCAGCGGGGAACGCTTACCCCCTCCCGCTGATCCCGGATTTGCTGGCCCGGCTGGGCAAAGGGACTCTGTTCACTAAGCTGGACCTAAGGGAGGCGTACTACCGGGTACGCATCCGGGAGGGGGATGAGTGGAAAACAGCGTTTAACTGTCAATTGGGACAATTCGAATTTAAAGTGATGCCGTTCGGTTTAAGCGGGGCACCTGGGGTTTTCATGAGTCTAATTAATGAGGTGTTGCAGGACCTTCTGTTTCAGGGGGTGGTTGTTTATTTGGATGACGTCCTGATCTACAGCCAAGATCCCCAAGAGCACGTGACCCTGGTGAGGGAGGTGTTAAAGCGCCTGCTGGCAAACCACCTATACGTGAAGCTGGCTAAGTGCGAATTCCACCGTCCCTCCCTGGACTATTTGGGCTACCGCATCTCAGCCCAGGGCATAGCTATGGACCCCGAGAAGGTGCAGGCGGTGCTGGCCTGGGAAAGGCCCCGCACCCGGAAACAGCTACAAAGCTTCCTGGGGTTTGCTAACTTTTTTAGAGGCTTCATCCCCAGATACTCCTCCGTAGTGGCTCCCCTCACGGACTTGCTAGGTACCAAGGGGAGAGGTCCTCGCGCCACGCGGCCCAGCGCAGCGCTCGGCTGGAATGAGAAATCGGAGGCAGCGTTCCTGGCCCTCAAGCAAGCCTTCGCGTCTGAGCCCACGCTACTGCACGTCGACCCAACCCAGCCGATGGTGGTACAAGTCGACGCCAGCGACGCAGCAGCCGGGGCGGTTCTCCTGCAGCGAGACAAGGCGGGACAGCTGAGGCCGGCGGCCTACCTCTCACGAAAATTCGCCGAAACGGAGCGGAACTGGTCTACCTGGGAGAAGGAGGCGTTTGCGATTAAGTTCGCCCTCACCGAATGGCGGCATTGGCTGGAGGAAACAGAGGAGCCGTTCGAGGTCTGGACAGATCACAAGAATCTGGAGGCGCTCCGGCAACCGCGATCCCTGAACGCCAAGCAGATGAGGTGGGCGGAGTTCTTTTCGCGGTACAATTTCAAGCTTGGTCACATCCCCGGCAAAGAGAATTTCCTCGCGGACGCCCTCTCCCGTCTGCCGCATTATGGGGAGGGGTACGCTCCCTGCACCAGGTCCGTGTTTGGTGAGGAGCAGCTGGGACGGGGGGTCGTCACTAGGCGTCGGGCCAGGGAGGAATGGGAGCCCGACCCGGCGACCGCCCCGCTCCGAGACCGCCTAGTGGCAGCCTACGGGACAGACGAGGAGCTGGCTGAGCTCCGGGACTCTTTGATTTTGGACTCCGGTCTCTGGCGGAGGGGGGAGGCTGTCTACGTCCCGGAAGGGCTACGACGGGAAGCCCTCAGCCTCTGCCACGATGCTAAGACCGCCGGGCACTTCGGTTTCGTAAAATCCTGGAAGTTGGCCCGGCGGCGGTTTTGGTGGCCCAGTCTGCGGCGGGACACAAAAGCTTACGTCAGTGGTTGTCCTGTCTGCCTGACCTGCAAGCCGGGGGTTGGCAAGCCGAAAGGTCTGCTGCACCCGCTCGAGGTCCCGACCCGGCCGTGGTCAGTGATCTCCATGGACTTTATAACAGACTTGCCTCCCAGCAAGGGGAAAACGGTGATCTGGGTGGTGGTAGATCTATTTTCCAAACAGGCCCATTTCATTCCTTGCGCCAGTGTCCCCAGTGCTTCACAGTTGGCTCGGATGTTCCTGGATCACGTGTTCCGACTGCACGGGCTGCCGGACAAGGTGATTTCCGATCGGGGCTCACAATTCGTGTCCCGGTTTTGGCAAGCTTTCCTGCGCCTGTTAGACATCGAGCAAGGGCTGAGCTCCGCTTACCACCCCCAGACGGACGGGCAGACCGAGCGGGTTAATCAAGTACTGGAGCAGTACTTGCGGTGTTTCGGTTCCTATCATCAAGACACCTGGGTGCCCCTGCTCCCCCTGGCCGAGTTCGCGTACAACAACGCAGACCACAGCAGCACGGAGATGTCGCCTTTTGCCGTCGTCTACGGGACAGACCTGAGACACTTCCCGGAGCTTGGAGAGGTCCCCGCCCGGGAATCGGCCGACCTTCGCGAGTGGGGGAAGCGTGCCGGGAGCTGCTGGAAGTCGCTGCAGGAGCAGCTCCACAAAGTCAAGGCAGCGCAGAAAGAGGACGCCGACCGGAAGAGACGACCAGCTGAAGAGATCCGACCGGGGGATCGAGTTTACCTTTCCACCCGGAACCTACGGTTGAATTTGCCCAGCAAGAAGCTAGGCCCTCGGTTTTTGGGGCCTTTCGAGGTCTTGGCCCCGATCAACGAAGTTTCGGTCAAGCTCAAGCTCCCCAAGAACCTCCGGCACATCCATCCCGTCTTTCACGTGAGCCTTCTAAAAAAAACTCCGGACGGTGACGTTTGGCACCCCGTGTTTTCCCCGCCAGCGCCCGAGGTCCTGCCGGGGGGGGAGCACCACGAGGTGGCGGATATCCTGGACTCTAGACTCCACAGGGGGAAGTTGCAGTACCTCGTGGAATGGAAGGACTTCGCTTTGGGGGACCGGGAATGGGTCTGGGCAGCGGACGTCCTTGCGCCCCGACTCACTGAACGTTTCCACAAGCGGTATCCTGGCCGTCCCGGGGGGTTGGAGAATGGACCTTTGGGGGGGCAGAATGTCGTGGTTCGGTCCTTGGTGGCTTGGGAACCGGACCGAACCCCGCCATCAGAGGCGCCCGCGATCACGGAGGTAGGGCATGGTGATCATAGGCAAGCCGGCAGCTGGGCGCCCCACCCGATCGTTGAGGTGGCAATGGCCGCTAAAGAACCTCAATGTCCCCCTCCACCTTTTGACAAGGGCCCGGAGATGGCCCTTTGTTCCAGGAAAATGGGCCATCAGGAACCCCGGAAAACCTCGCATATGTGCATGAGTCATGATTGTATCAGCATGTTCCCTCCGCAAGTACTGGGTGGGGCAATACAGCCTAAGGAGGTGGGTTTTGTATAAAAGGGAGCTTCCACCTGGAGTTCGGTGGAAGCTCTTACTCCATACCAGCGGACTCCACGTTGCTGAAATAAAGCTTGTTCCTGTTGTATCGTTCACCAGGCCTGGCGTGACATTTTCTTCAAAGGGGCACCCTGTTTTTTCAGTTAGCAAGCGGGTTCCCGACAGATGGCACCTGTGAGAGGGGGGTGATGCTACCCTGGGAAAGAGGGAGAATTTGGACGGGAAGGATGCATTGATAACTGCTTGTTTGCCATGTATCGATTAGATTCGACTACAGACGTCGGAGTGTTCAGATCTACTTCCAATAAAGCTTTCTATTAATCCAGATAGAAGCCTAGTTGTGAGCCTCGGGTGCCTTTCACAGTCGAATCTCACAACCATCTTTCTCTGTGCTGAGATGTCGGACCACGGAGAGGATACAACCCAGGAGCAGGCACTACCGAATGGAGTGGCAGCCCCCGAAGGGGAAACCAAGCAGGACACCGGCAGTGCAGCTGTGGAGACCCCCACCCGGGCACGCACCAGGACAGCCGCCCGGACCATTGCCAGGTCGGGATTGGCAACCACCCTGGACAGCCCAGGGGGAAACTTTTACTTGGAGAGGCACGTCACGGACTGCAGACACTTCTCCAGATACGACGACCTTGCAGGGGTCGAGTGGGGGCCAGCGCTGAGGCGGAGGGTCCCCGGCCAGGAGGCGGCGATCCTCCTGGAGGACCTGGAACTCTGGGATTGAATGGACCGTATGTGAGAGTGGCTTGCGGCGGTGGCGGAGGATCCGGACGAGGATCTACAGCAGGACGGCCACTTCTTCTTGGCTGAACTGAGGCACCAAACACTGATCCCGGAAGGAGTTGACGGGCTGGAGGTCCCGAGACGGGCAGCATGAGAGGTGGCCACTCCAGCCGCGAAGAGGGGGAACCTCTGGCTGCGGTGCTGCTGCAGACGAACCAGCCGCTGGCTGGCCAAGTGGCCCCGAACCAGCTACTGGGGGATGCACAGGCGGGGCAGGCTGCCCCAGCCCCGGTAGCAGCTGTAGATGGGCGCCGCCATCTCCAGTTCCGCATCTGCTTCAACGGAGAGCCCGTTGAGTTCCACGGTTTCCTGATCCAACTCCAGAGCTACATGGTGGCCACACATTGCGAGATGACACTGATCGAGTTCGCTTTGTGAGTGACTGCATGGATGGCGAGGCCGTGAAATGGTTCATCAGCTTTTACAAGTACGCCCAAGCCGAGGTTCGAAATTACAACCTTTTCATCCGGTGCATTCGGGAGAGCTTCGAGGATCCATTCGAGGCAGAAACTGCGGAGGAAAACCTGTAAAATTTGAAGCAAGGGTCGAGGTCCGTGGGCCAGTACACTCGAGAATTCCGGCAACTAGTGGTTTCTATCCCGCACTGGCTCGAGGCCCAGTGGGTCCAGGCGTTCCAGAGGGGCCTGTGCCAGGATGTGGTCAAAAAGTGCTTGAATCTGGACGACCCTGAGACCATGATGGGCTGGGTGAGGTTGGCCGGTGAAGTAGAGAAAAGGATGCACCTGGCGGCCCAACTGGAAGAGGAAAAGCCCAAGAGAGCGAAGAAGCCAGCAACCCCGAAGCGGAATCCCCCACCAAAATCCTCCACTCCGTACGCTGCAGAGTGGTCTTGGTGCCACGAGAAGGGGCTCTGCTTGGGATGTGGAAGACAGGGGCACTTGGCAAGGAAGAGCCCCTGTCCTCCCCAACTGCCCCTCCAAGAAGACCTCAGTCACCACCCAAGAGAAGTCTCCGGGGAAAGCCACGCCTGTCAAGCCCACCACCTGCCCGGTGAAAGGACCTTCTGCAGGAAAGAAGTCAGCGAAGGTGCTGCTGACCCCTTTGCTGGAGCCCATTATCTACTCGTCCTCCTCTACTAGCAAGAGTGGGACCGAGGATGGAAGAGCCTTGGGGGAGCCATTGGGAAACGAGGACGAGGTGGCCCTGCCAGCAAATCTGAGGCAGGGGCAAACGTTCGGTGAGTCCCATCCCTCTGCTACTCCTCCCAGTGACTTTGACTGTTCCCGGGACGGGGAGGAAAGTGGGGGCGCAAAGCATTCTAGACTCTGGGTGTACCCGGACACTGATTAACCCACCGTTAGAGTTCAAACGTTGGGGGTGGAGCCGCTCTGCAAGCCGCTCCATTTTGCCCAGATGGATGGGAAGTGCGTGGAGGGGGGGAGGTGGTGTCTCGCATCCTCCCGCTGGACTTAGAAGTTGCAGAACATTGGGAACAAATTCAGCCAGTGGTGGCCCCTAGTGCAGCCTTCCCATTTGTCTTGGGTCTGGACTGGTTGCACAAGCATGATCCCAGTGTGCGCTGGAGATCTTGAGTGCTTAGGTTTAACGACCCATAGTGCAGGCAGAAAACCCAAGATACTGTCTTGGAAGGGCGGCGTGAGCATGCAGCTGTGTGTCACCTGAGTTGCCTAGAGACTTTTGGGATTTGGAGGATGTGTTCACAGAAAAGGAGTGCGATCAGCTGCTGCCCCACCGAAAAACGAATTGTGCCATTGAATTAAAGCAGGGGGAACCTGCTTTTTTTGTAAAGAAAAAGGATGACACATTAAGACTGTGCATGGATTATAGGGGCTTGAACGCGGTTTCCACTTCCAACGCCTACACCCTGCCTTTGATAAAAGACTTGCTGGGCCACCTGGTGAAGGTGCGTATCTTTACCAAGTTGGATTTGAGGGAAGCTTTTTACAGAGTGAGAATAAAGAAGGGCCATGAGTACCTGACAGCCTTCAACACGCCCCTAGGCCAATTTGAATATACCGTTATGTCGTTTGGTTTGGCCGGCGCTCCCAGCATATTCATGAATGTGATAAATGAGTTCATGCATGATCTTTTGTACAAAGGAGCCCTGGTCTAACTAGATGACATTCATCTGTACTAAGAAAATCCCTCTGAGCATGTGCGGGAAGTTTTGCGACGCTTGCATGAAAACCATTTGTATGCAAAGCTGTTCAAGTGCGAGTTCCACAAGGACTGTGTGGACTTTCTGGGCTACTGGGTGACCCTTGCAGGCATTGAACCCTAGTAAAATTCAGGACTTGTTGGTGTGGGAGCCGCCCTGTATGTGCAAGCAATTGCAAAGCTTCCTAGGGTTTTGCCAATTTCTACCGTTCCTTCATCCCCAACTTTGCCAAGGTGGCACTGCCAAGGTGGCACAGACTGAAAATGAGGTGGGGGGGACAGGCTTCCAAGCCTAGTTCTCCTTTGGCTTGGCCAGAAAATTGTCAGGCTCCCTGTGAGACCCTGAATGCACTTTTTACCATGGAGCCGGTACTAGCCCATGACGACCCCAACAAGGCTTTTATGGTATAAGTGGACTCTTTGGATGTGGCCATGGGAGTAGTGATCCTACAGGAGGGGGAGGATGGGCACCTGCACCCCCTTGCCTAGATATCCAAAAAATTCTCCGGACCAGAGAAGAACTGGGTGATTTGAGAAAAAGTGTCAAACGTACAGGAAACTCACAACAAACTTCTTAATAAAAAGAGTTTTATTGATTAGCACTATACGCAAGAGACTGAGAAGTCAAATCTGCCAGAGGCCAGATTTGCCCCAGCTTATCAATACATTTCTCCCGCCCAAAACTTGACAGTTCCCAAGGGAGGGGGCAAGAGAGAAAAGACATATGTGTAACATAAACAGGATTTCGCTCTCCCAGCCTTGAAGGGGTGACAACAACCCCGCGAGCCCACAACAAGATAAGGTTAACATAACATCACTATTCAATTTTATAGCTAGCAAACTACAAGGCCTGGGCAAGGAGGCGCCAGGCCCAATCAAGCAATATAACTGACATGGAGGAACTCAGGCTAATTTATGACAGAGATTCTACAATCCTGACATCCCTCCGCATTAAAACAAACTTCCCTCCCCCACCTAGCCTGCATCAACCGGGCGAGGGCAATCAGGGAACGCTCGATGGAAAGCCCGGAGAAGGCGGGGCGCCTTCACGTTCCCAGCCTCAACCCACTCTTTGTCTCCTGAGGGGAAATCCTTCCAATCAACCAAGTACTGGAGACGACCCTTGTGCACACGAGAGTCTAAAATCTGGTTGACCTCATAATGGGTGTCTTTATCGATGTATATTGGCACAGGCGTAGCTGGAGGGGGGTGCCACTCATCCGGATCAGGAGCTCTCCGCAGCAGGCTGGAATGAAAAACCGGATGCACATTCCTGTAAGTTTTTGGCAAAGCTAACTCCACAGTTACAGCATTAATCAGTTTTACCACCTTGAATGGCCCCACATACTTTGGGCCAAGCTTCTTGGATTTCTGTTGGCACCGTAGGTTCTTGGTGGACAAATAGGCCAGGTCTCCCACTTTCCAAACAGGCGCAGGTGCCCGTTTCTTGTCTGCCTGGTTCTTATAGGCTGGTTTTGCCTCTTCGAGGCTAGCAACTATTACTGGCCAACCTGCACTGATAGTCTCTGCCCACTTATTGACTTCAGGAGCCTCGGAGGAATTAAGCTCCCAGGTGGGCGATGCCACTAAATCGGTCCCGTACACTACCTTAAAGGGAGATACGCCCGTCGAGGCATGGGCCCCATTATTGTAGGCAAATTCAGCTAATGGCAATAGGGCAACCCAATCATCCTGCTGATGGTTGATGAAACAGCGCAAGTATTGTTCCAGGATCTGATTAACCCTTTCGGTCTGGCCATTCGACTCCGGGTGATAGCCCGAAGTAAGGGCTTGCTCCACACCTAGCAGCCTCAGGAGCTCCCGCCAGAACTTGGCAACGAACTGGGGGCCCCGATCAGTCAGTACACGTCCCGGGATCCCATGCAGCCGTATCACGTGGGTTACGAATAATGAAGCCAATTTAGCTGCTGAGGGCAGGCTTGCACACGGGATAAAATGAGCCTGCTTGGAAAAAGCGTCCACCACCACCCAAATGACGGTTTTCCCCTGGCTGGGAGGCAGGTCTGTGATAAAGTCCATTGTGACATCCGTCCACGGTCGGGAGGGGGTGGGCTGGGGCTGCAATAGTCCTTTTTTCTTTCCACCAGCCGGTTTGGAGGCGATGCAAGTGGGGCACCCCTGCACGTATTTTTCCACATCCTTACGTAGAGTCGGCCACCAATAATGTCTCCTGACCAGGTGCAGGGTTTTCACGAACCCAAAATGTCCAGCGGTTTTTGCATCGTGGCAAAGTTTTAAAACGTCCCCGCGCGCCGCTGCTGGGACAAAAAGCCGCTCGCCTTTGAAAAACAACCCCCCTTTCTCAACAAGGTCTGGGCGGAGGGAGTGGAATTCAGAGTCCTGTGACACCTCTTTCTGGACCCAACCCCCTGGGATGGACGTTCCAGACTTTGTTTGGCTGCGCGTCACCGCGGTCATCCCCAGTTGGGCGGGGGTAAACATTGTATCCACCAATGGGTCACGTTTGCTGTTGTACTGGGGCAGGCGCGACAGGGCGTCCACCAGAAAGTTCTTTTTGCCCGGCAGATGCTTGAGGGAGAAGTTGAACCGAGCGAAAAACTCCGCCCACCTCATCTGCTTCGCTGAGAGCGAGCGGGGCTGCTTGAGCGCCTGGAGGTTTTTGTGGTCCGTCCATACTACAAAAGGGACCGCGGACCCCTCCAACCAATGCCTCCAAGTGGATAAAGCTAATTTCACCGCAGCCGCCTCTTTTTCCCAAATTGCCCAGTTCCTCTCAGCCCCGGAGAATTTTTTAGATAAATAGGCCAACGGGTGTAACTTCCCGTCCTCCCCCTCTTGTAGGATCACGGCCCCCATTGCCACGTCCGAGGAATCTACTTGCACGGTGAATTGTCTAGTGGGGTCGGCATGGGCCAGCACCGGTTCGGAGGTGAATAATAACTTTAGCCTGTCAAACGCATCTTGGCATTGGGCGGTCCACTGGAGTGGCGCCCCAGGGCGGCTTACTGCTTTTCCCCCCTGTTTCGTTTTTAGCAGGTCAGTGAGAGGCAATGCCACTTTGGCAAAACTGGGGATAAACGTTCTGTAGAAGTTAGTGAACCACAGGAAACTTTGCAGTTGCCGCCTAGTGCGGGGGGGTTCCCAAGCTAACAGATCCCGCACTTTGCCCGGGTCCATTTCAATCCCTGCCTGGGAAACTCGAAAACCCAGAAACTCCACCGCATCCCGGTGGAATTCACACTTCGAAAGTTTGGCGAACAATTGGTGCTTCCGTAAACGGCGGAGCACTTCACGGACCAAGTTAGCATGACTCTCAACATTTTCAGAATACACCAAAATATCATCAATGTACACCAACACCCCCTGATACAGTAAATCGTGCATAATTTCATTGATCATATTCATGAACACGCCCGGAGCGCCGGCGAGGCCGAACGGCATTACGGTGTACTCAAATTGCCCCAGGGGGGTGTTAAAAGCAGTCAGATATTCATGTCCTTTCTTTATCCGGACCCGGTAATAGGCCTCCCTCAAGTCCAGTTTCGTGAAAATCCGCGCCTTCCCCAAGTGACCCAATAAGTCCTTTATCAGAGGCAGCGGGTAGGCGTTACAAGTAGAAACAGCATTCAAACCCCGGTAGTCAGTGCAAAGGCGCAGCGAACCGTCTTTCTTTTTTACAAAAAGAACCGGGGCCGCCAAGGGCGAGGTGGCTGGCCTAATAAAACCCCTCGCCAGATTCTTATCCAAGAATTCCCTGAGCTCAGCCATTTCCCTCGGACTCATGGAATAAAGTTTGGCTTTGGGGAGGGGTTCCCCTTTCTTTAACTCTATGGCACAGTCAGTCTTACGGTGAGGGGGAAGCTGGTTGCACTCCGCCTCCGCAAATACGTCTGCAAAGTCCCGATACTCCGGAGGGAGAGCCCCCACCCCTACGGTCCCTAACGCTGCCACTACCCCCTTGCCCGGGAGACACGGTGGCCGAGCGTGTTGCTCACAAGCAGGGGAGGTGAACTCCACAGTCCCTTCTTTCCACTTCACCAGGGGGTCATGCTCCCTTAGCCAATCCAGCCCCAACACGCATGGGAAAGCAGAGTGAGGCGCTACCAAGGGTTGGATCTGCTCCCAATGTTTTTTTATGTCCAAGTCCATGGGGCGCGTCTTCACTGTGGCTTCCCCTCCGGGAGCGCATTTCCCATCTAGTTGGGTGATCGGCAAAGGCTCCCCCAACGGCACCTTCCCCACCCCCAGAGTCTCGGCAAGTGCTGGGCTCACCAGGGATTGGGTACACCCTGAGTCCACGATGCAACGGATTCCCACCGTTTTCCCAGATCTGGGGTTGGAGAGATTGGCGGGTAGGAGCAGTAAGGGGGAATCACTCACCGCGCGTTTGCCCCTGTTGGCGGCCTGCTGGCGGGGCGCCTTTACAGCAGACCGTCTTCGTTTCCCGACTGCTCCTCAGCTTGATCCTCGTCATCCTGACCACTGCCTTCCTCCGAGTCGTCCACTGCCGGTACGGCACCGACCGGCGCCAGTAGAGACTTGGCACTTTTCTTCGGAGTAGGTTTCTTGGCGGGTTGGGCTTTCAACGGGGGGCTGCTGACAGCTCTCGCCCCTGCCGCCGCTTTTGATGGGCATTGTGCAAGGAAGTGCCCAGCTTGGCCACATCCCAAGCACAGCCCTTTCTCCATGCGGCGGGTGCGCTCAGTTGGCTCCAACTTCGCTTTTGGCTTGACTTTAGCTGGGGTGGAGGTTTTTGCCCCAGCCTTTCCTGCCAACACCTGGACCATTGAGGCCCTTTCCAGACGATTCTCCATCTCACCAGCCAGTTGGACCCACCCGTCGACTGTAAGCGGGTCGTCTAAAAGGAGGCATTTGTTGGCCAGGTCTGGTGAGAGACCCCCCACGAACGCAAGCACGCGTTGGGGCTCGGTCCAGTCCGGCACCGAGGAGGACAGCTCCTTAAATTCTCTGGCGTACTCGACCACTGACAATTTTCCTTGCCGGTGAGCTCTAAGTTTCTTCTCCGCAGTCTCCCTTTCAAACGGTTCCACGTACATCTGGCGCATAGAGCGCAGGAGGTGGTTGTAGTTGCGGATGGCTCGTGGGTTGTAACGGTACAAGTCCAGGAACCACTTTGCAGCCTTGCCCTCCAGGGCTTCCCCCACAAACCGCACACGCTCGGCGTCGTCATGAAAAGTGAACCCCATGTCCATCATGTAGGCCTGAAGATGCACCAGGAACGTAGGAAAAGCTCCGGGGTCCCCCAAAAATTTAGCCTTGAATTTATAGGTGTTCCGCATCTCCACTCCCCGGAGGTGAGGAGGCAGGCGTCCCTGGCCCCAATCCGCCGGGGCCGGGGCCGGGATTCTCGCACCACGGCCGATGCCTCGTCCCATTCCTGCCGCCGCTCTTGCGTCCGCTGCCGCCCTTGCTGCCTCCGCCGCCCGCGCGGCCGCCGCCGCCGCCTCTCGTGCTGCCGCCGCCGCCGCTGATTCGGCTCCCTCAACGTTCGCCGCCGCCGCCGCTGCTCCATCCTCTCCTCCCGCGCCGTCAGCTCCGGCTCCATCACCTTCTCCGCCACCACCGGCGTCCTCGCGCTCCTCTTCTTCGTTTTCCCTCTGCGCTCTCGCCCGAGCCGCCGCTTCGGCCTCGATCTCCCTCTGCGCTCTCGCCCGGGCCGCCGCCTCGGCCTCCGCTGCTGCTTGCGTGGCCGCCATCTCACATTCCCGCAGGGCGAGCAGACCACCCGACCTCCGTCCACTGGTGTCGTGCGCACCACCGCCGAGCACCTCCTTCAGGAGGCGTTGGGTCCGGCGTTGCTCCTCCAGATCCAACCGACCCGATAGATCCTGCAACCAGTTGGTCACCCTGTCCAGCTTGTACTGCAGGTCCTGTGTCTCACCGACGGGCTCCAGCCCGTAGCTAGGCATTCCAAGATGCTCCGGCCATTGTTCATCCCCAGTGGGGCGGTCATACTTCGACAATCGCCTGCGTTCGGTGACGTGCCGCTCCAAAAAATCCTTGGGCCCAGGAGTTGCTCCTGCCACGGCCCTGAGCATGCCCGAGCTGTACGGCCCTACACCGGCACCGTCGCCCTGGGAGAGGTCCCAATCCAGGCCCTCTCCTTGCTCAGTGAAAGTATGTCCTTCGCCCTGCTTATTGGCAGGTGAAAGGAGTTGTGAGATTTGACTTAATGTCAAACGTACAGGAAACTCACAACAAACTTCTTAATAAAAAGAGTTTTATTGATTAGCACTATACGCAAGAGACTGAGAAGTCAAATCTGCCAGAGGCCAGATTTGCCCCAGCTTATCAATACATTTCTCCCGCCCAAAACTTGACAGTTCCCAAGGGAGGGGGCAAGAGAGAAAAGACATATGTGTAACATAAACAGGATTTCGCTCTCCCAGCCTTGAAGAGGTGACAACAACCCCGCGAGCCCACAACAAGATAAGGTTAACATAACATCACTATTCAATTTTATAGCTAGCAAACTACAAGGCCTGGGCAAGGAGGCGCCAGGCCCAATCAAGCAATATAACTGACATGGAGGAACTCAGGCTAATTTATGACAGAGATTCTACAATCCTGACATCAAGAGGCTACAGCCACGAAGCTCGCATTGACTACCTGGCGGCATTGAAGAAGAAGAAGAGTTGGTTCTTATCAGGAGACGACTGAAGATGGCGCCGTAACAGCTGGACTTCTGGCCGGCTCTTAAGCCATGCTGAGGGTCAGAAGCAACCGCACCTGGCAGACCTGAACAGATACGCAAATCTGCTCGCCGGTCGCCCCAGGAACCGGGAACGGCATCCTGAGGGTCCTACAGATCCGTGGAGAGGGAGGGAGACCAAGCTCTCTGGATCCAAACTACAGCATGTGCTCAAGGTCATGATGGCGCCCTTGTCGTAAATAACTTTCTTAGCTTGAAACGACCAGCTGACCCTACATTCTTCCCAGATCATCTTTTACCAGACTGACAGGAGCTGAAATCTACAATAGTAAAGACTGTGAGTGTTCTGGTTTTTCCTTTCTTTATCTCACAAGCTCTTCCCCCCCTTCTTAACCAATTTACAAGTGAATTCCTTCTTTCGTCGAGTGAGAAGCTCCCAGCTAATTATACCCACTAACCAAACAAAGAGAGAGCTCAAGAAAAGAGAGACTTTAAAGTTTTGCTGGAGAGAGCTCAGTGGGGGAAGCTGACTTGATACGGAGATCTACAAACTGATAATTTTGGTTCGCTCGAGCTCCCGCGAGACCTCACGAGACTTTCTGTTTATAATCTGTGACTGCCTAGAACTATGGAAGAATTAACTAAGGCACAGCTTCTCCATTTGTTATGTGAAGGGAGCTCAAAGATACTGAAAGCAGTCAACAAGCTGGAAAATGAAATCCAAAAGACTAAGAAAGAGCTTTTAGACAGAACCAACACAATTCAGCCAACAATACTTCAAACGAGAATTCAATGTCTGTAAGTTAATCAACAGGAGGGGGAGAGAGCTAGAGACGTAAAAATCAAAAGCACCTTGGAAGAACTTGGGAAAACAGATTTAAGGAAGGAAAGCACCGAAAACCTGGAAGTCTATTTAGAGCAGGAAGTGATTTGGATCAACAAAATAAATAGAGTCTATTCAAAGGCGACAGCACGCAGGAAGCTATCAGGAGATATCTCTGTGCGACCAGAGGAAGAGATCCGGATTGACAAAGTATACAGAGCCTATTTAAAGGCGACTATAAGCAAGAATCAAGTAAGAGACTTCTTTGGCCCTGAAAATACTCCACTATGGAAAAAAACACAATTTCATTTTCTGCGACCACATGAAGGATGTGATGAACAGTGGAGCATTCTCCTGGTTTCCTGTAGGGAAGACAGCAGCAGTAACTTTTAGGACAGGACCAATATATGAAGGGAACTGACTTTATATCATCTAAGACAATAATAGAATATATTCTTATAATAGACTATACTCTCATATGTATCAACAATTACTCTGCTAAGAAATATGGTAATAATTTCTAGATCAGGATCAATATGTGATGGGAACTGAATATGTATGCCAATATGTATGTTAAAAGAGGATGGCAAACTATTTCAAATGTATTAACAAGACAGCAGCAGTAACTCTTAGGTCAGGGCCAATTTATGAAGGCGACTGACCTTATATCACTTAAGATAATAATATAATATATTCTTATAGTAGATCATACTCTCATATGTATTAACAATCATTTTGCTAAGAAAGATGGTAAAAACTTCTAGATTAGGATTAATATGTGATGGGAACTGAATATGTATGTTAAAAGAGGATGGCAAACCATATCAGCTGGTCGCTTTTTTCTCTTTACTTTCTGTAAATGCTTCATATAATAATAAATAATAAAATTATTTAAAAAAAAGAAAAAAAGAGTTGGTTCTTATATGCTGCTTTTCCCTACCCGAAGGAGGCTCAGAGTGGCTTCCAGTCGCCTTCCCATTCCTCTCCCCACAACAGACACACTGTGAGGTGAGTGAGGCTGAAAGAGCCCTGAGATTACTGAAGAAGAAGAAGAAGAAGAAGAAGAAGAGTTGGTTCTTATATGCCGCTTTTCCCTACCCGAAGGAGGCTCAAAGCGGCTTATAGTCGCCTTCCCATTCCTCTCCCCGCAACAGACACCCTGTGGGGTGGGTGAGGCTGAGAGAGCCCTGATATCACTGCCCGGTCAGAACAGTTTTATCAGTGCCGTGGCGAGCCCAAGGTCACCCAGCTGGCTGCATGTGGGGGAGTGCAGAATTGAACCCAGCTCGCCAGATTAGAAGTCGGCACTCCTAACCACTACACCAAACTGGCTCTCTGGTTGGAAGGGTCCACCCTCCTCTTTGTCGTTTGGACTGACCATAAGAATCCACAGGCGTTAAAGTAGCCCCGCTCGCTGTCCGCAAAACAAATGTTTTTCTCCCGCTTCAACTTTACTCTAAAGCATCTGCCTAGTAAAATGAACTTTCTGACCGATGCCCTGTCGCGCCTCCCCCAATATGGGATCCATTGGTGGATACAATTTTCACGCCGACCCAGTTGGATTTGGCAGTGGTGACGAGGAACCGGGGGGCTGGCAGGGCTTCCTCCCCTGAGGGAGGGTCCAGAAGGACGTCACGAGCAACCCAGAATTCGCCCGCCTCCAGCCGGAGCTCCAGGAGAAGGAGGGGCTGTTTTGCCAGGGAGACAGACTATATGTGCCCGTGGCGGTGCGGGGGAACATTTTGAAATTGTGCTATGATTCCAAGGCTGCAGGACATTTTGGCTTTGTAAAAACTTTGCACCTAGTGTGGCGGCACTATTGGTGGCCGACCCTTCGCAAGGATGTAGAGTCGTATGTTCAAGGGTGCCCTGTGTGTCTCACTGCAAAGTCAGCGGGGGGAAAGAAAAAAGGATTGCTGCAGCCACTGCCCACTCCCTTGGAAGGAGATCACTATGGACTTTATAAGGGACCTCCCGCCCAGCCATGGGAAAACAGTCATCTGGGGGGGGGGGTGGATGCGTTTTCTAAGCAAGCGCATTTCATTCCATGTGCTGGGTTGCCCTCCACCTCAAAACTGGATTCTTTGTTTCTGGAGAACGTATACAAACTGTCCCGGAATTCCAGGGTGAATTTTGACAGACAGAGGAACACAGTTCGTTGTCAAGTTCTGGCGGGAGCTTTTGGGATTGCTGGGCGTAGAGCAGGCCCTCACCTTGGAGTACCACCCAGAGACAAATGGCCAAACTGAACGAGTGAACCAAATTCTGTTTTATTAATCATCAACAAACAGACTGGGTGGCTCTGCTCCCATTGGCTGAATTTGCATACAATAATGGGGTCCACTCGTCTACAGGGGTCTCCCCCTTCAAGGTGGTTTACGGCACAGACCTGATGGCCATGCCCACCTGGGAAACAATGCCAAAGTGTCCGTGGATGTGCAAAAACGGGCGGCGGGTGTTGCCTCAGCTTGGCCCGAGATTGTGAATTGCTTGGAGAAGGCGAAACGGGACTATAAAGAGCAGGCTGAAAAGAAAAGAATTGCAGCCCCATCATGGGCGGTTGAGGACCTGGCTTACTTGTCCACAAAGCAGCCAACAACCCTCCCGCAAGCTTGGACCCAATTTCGCGGGTCCTTTTGCAATTAAACGCCTCATAAACTGTCGATGGGGGGTGAATGGGGGGGGCTCTTTATGGAAGGGCAAATGAGAACAAGATGCAATTTAATAAAGACAAGTGTAAAGTTCTGCATCTGGGTCAGAAAAATGAAAAGCATGCCTACTGGATGGGGGATACGCTTCTAGGTAACACTGTGTGTGAACGAGACCTTGGGGTACTTGTGGATTGTAAACAAATCATAGGGTTGGAAGGGGCCATACAGGCCATCTAGTCCAACCCCCTGCTCAACGCAGGATCAGCCCAGAGCATCCTAAAGCATCCAAGAAAAGTGTGTATCCAACCTTTGCTTGAAGACTTCCAGTGAGGGGGAGCTCACCACCTCCTTAGGCAGCCTATTCCACTGCTGAACTACTGTGACTGTGAAAAACTTTTTCCTGATATCTAGCCTATATCGTTGTACTTGAAGTTTAAACCCATTACTGCGTGTCCTCTCCTCTGCAGCCAGCAGAAACAGCATCCTGCCCTCCTCCAAGTGACAACCTTTCAAATACTTAAAGAGGGCTATCATGTCCCGTCTCAACCTCCTTTTCTCCAGGCTGAACATTCCCAAGTCCCTCAACCTATCTTCATAGGGCTTGGTCCACTGGCCCCAGATCATCGTCGTCGCTCTCCTCTGTACCCGTTCAATTTTATCTACGTCCTTCTTGAAGTGAGGCCTCCAGAACTGCACACAGTACTCCAGGTGTGGTCTGACCAGTGCCGTATACAATGGGACTATGACATCTTGTGATTTTGATGTGATGCCCCTATTGATACAGCCCAAAATGGCATTCGCCTTTTTTACCGCTGCATCACACTGCCTCCTCATGTTTAGTTTACAATCCACAAGTACCCCAAGGTCTCTTTCACACACAGTGCTACCTAGAAGCCTATCCCCCATCCAGTAGGCATGCTTTTCATTTTTCATCTTGTTCTCATTTGCCCATTTTTCCATTGTGTTCAGATCTCGTTGAACTCTGTCTCTATCTTCCGGAGTATTTGCCAGTCCTCCCAATTTGGTATCATCTGCAGACTTGATGAGTAGTCCCTCCACCCCCTCATCTAGATCATTAATAAATATGTTAAAAAGTACCGGGCTGAGCACCGAGCCCTGAGGTACCCCGCTACTCACCTCTCTCCAGTCTGATGAAACACGATTGACAACAACTCTTTGAGTGCGGTTCTCTAACCAATTCCCTATCCACCTAACTATCTGAAAATCCAGATTGCAGTCCTTCAACTTATCCATCAGAACATCATGGGGAACCTGTCAAAAGCTTTACTAAAATCCAAGTAAATGATATCAACCGAATTTCCCCGATCCAGCAAACCTGTTACTTGGTCAAAAATGGAAACTAGGTTGGTCTTGCAGGACCTGTTGGAGACAAATCCATGCTGACTTCCTTGGATCACCAAATTGTTCTCCAGATGTTTGCAGATTGCTCCCTGTAATATCTGCTCCATTATCTTCCCCACAACAGAGGTCAGACTCACTGGTCTGTAGTTTCCCGGGTCATCCTTCCTCCCTTTTTTGAAGATTGGAATAACGTTTGCTCTCTTCCAGTCCTCCGGGACATCTCCAGTCCTTAAAGAGGTTCCAAAGATGATGGACAAGGGCTGTGCAAGTTCTCTGGAAAGTTCTTTGAGTACTCTCGGGTGCATTTCATCCGGACCAGGGGATTTGAACTCATCCAGTGCAGCTAAATTCCTCTCGACAACCTCTCTATCCATGTTAACCTGCCACCCAGACACTATCATTAGCACGCAGTGTGATGCAGCGGTAAAAAGGCGAATACCATTTTGGGCTGTATCAACAGGGACATCACATCAAAATCACAAGATGTCATAGTCCCATTGTATACGGCACTGGTCAGACCACACCTGGAGTACTGTGTGCAGTTCTGGAGGCCTCACTTCAAGAAGGACATAGATAAAATTTAAAGGGTACAGAGGAAAGCGACGAAGATGATCTGGGGCCAAGGGACCAAGCCCTCTGAAGATAGGTTGAGGGACTTGGGAATGTTCAGGCTGGAGAAAAGGAGGTTGAGAGGGGACATGATAGCCCTCTTTAAGTATTTGAAAGGTTGTCATTTGGAGGAGGGCAGGATGCTGTTTCTGCTGGCTGCAGAGGAGAGGACGTGCAGTAATGGGTTTAAACTACAAGTACAATGATATAGGCTAGATATCAGGGGGGGAAATGTTCACAGTTCAGCAGTGGAATAGGCTGCCTAAGGAGGTGGTGAGCTCCCCCTCACTGGCAGTCTTCAAGCAAAGGTTGGATACACACTTTTCTTGGATGCTTTAGGATGCTTAGGGCTGATCCTGCGTTGAGCAGGGGGTTGGACTAGATGGCCTGTATGGCCCCTTCCGACTCTATGATTCTATGGCCATGCTCCACCATGTAGTCCTGAAGCTGGATCAGGAAACGATGGAACCCCTCTGGGTCCCCTGCGAAACTGGTGCGGAAGTGTCGGTGACGCTGCACTGCACTCCCCGGGGCAGCTCCCAGCACGGCTGGCGCCCTCGGTTCGTTGCTTGGCTGCGGCTGGTTGGGAGCAGGCTGATCAGGTGGCGGCTGATTCGGGGCTGGCTGCGCAGGGACGGGGGGTTCCACCGCTCCACCAGCCGGCACAATCAGGTCCCGCACCATAGTCCGAGTGCCCACGGCCAGACCTCCTGCACCTTCAGGGCCCAGAATGGGCCGTCCCATCTCCTCCAGAAAGAATCGGGATTTCCTCATCCAGATTTCCTAATCCAGATTTCCTCATCCAGATTTCCTCTAGATTTCCTCATCCGGATCATCAGCCATGGTAGCCAGCCAGTCTCTCATCCAATCCATCCAGTCTTGGAGTTCGAGGTTCTCCAGGAGGATCGCAGTTTCTTGATCCGGGACCCCTCTGCGCAACTCTCAACTCCAGTCAGGCTCCACAGGATCATTGTACCTGGAGTGCCTTCGGCGGTCAGTGACATGTTTCTCCAGGTAAAAATCCGCTGCTGGGCTGTCCAAGGCTCTAGCCAATTCCGATCTGACGCTGACCAGGAAGGAAGACCTAGGACGGGCCCCGAGGGAGTAGCCGAATCTGGCCGGGTCGGGACTGCACCACCGCTGGCCGTTGTTCCAGTTCCCTTGCCGGGCAAGGGCCCAGCCGACACATCCTTTGGCTGGGAATCTGGTTTTGGATCCCCCTCTTGGTCCGACATCTCAGGACGAGGAGGACGGTTGTGAGATTCGACTAACTGTCAGGGCTGACAGACTAACAACGATACTTCTGGATTAACAGAAAGCTTTATTGCTAGCAGATCAAGACACCTCGACATTCATAGTCGAATCTGATCAATACACAAACACTTTTACTGGTTTTCTTTCCCACCCAAAGCTGTACATTTCCCCAGAGAGCAAAAAAAACCCCTCCCACAGGTGCCAGCCTGGGCTCAAATCCAGGACAATAACCAGGTTGTCTTGGCCTTGGGTGTTCGACAGTTCCCCACCCAGAGATAATACAGTCTAGCAGCATGATTTGCAAAACTAAATCACAGCGCAGACAGTTCAGGGTTGTTACAGAGACAAATAAAATAACACACATTGATACAAGATGGAGTCATTCGGGTCAAGCACAAGTCATAGAATCATAGAATCATCTTAAAACAGCCCCGCGGCACCGCGGACTAAATAAAAGAGTAAGGGCCCCGAAGGCGGGCCCTGTCCGGGATGAGGAAGGGTGCCCATAGGCCCCTTCCCCTGGACTGACCAGCGGAGGGCCCAATCAGGAGGCACGAAGCACCTCCCAGTTGGCCTCTCCGCTGGTCAGTCCACCCCCAAGCTGCCAATCAGCAGCCGTGCACAGCGCGGCTGCTGATTGGCTGCTTGCCCGGCCAACAACCAATTGGGAGGCGCAAAGCGCCTCCCAACCCACCCCACTCCCCACCAGAGCTTTCCTTCGCTCCACGGTGACCATTACTTTGCTGGCTGCCGAGAGCTCCCTGGCCCTCGCCCCGACAACGGCTCCCAACACCCCGACATCGCACGCCGCCTTAAAAGGGTCCCCAAGCCCTGGGGAAGGCGATCCGCGGCTCCCAGAGCCGCAGATCGCCTTCCCCGGGGCTTGGGGAGCGTTTTAAAACCTGCACACTGCCTAAATACGCTCCCCAAGCCCCGGGGCCTGGAAAGCGTTTTGCTACATGGGGGGGAGGGGAAGCAAACCCTCCCCTAGGGCCCGCTGTATTTTTTGGACAGCGCGCTCTACTGCTAGTAGAACCATAGAATCATAGAACCATAGAACCATAGAACCATAGAATCATAGAATCATAGAATCATAGAGTTGGAAGGGGCCATACAGGCCATCTAGTCCAACCCCCTGCTCAACGCAGGATCAGCCCTAAGAATCATAGAATCACAGAATCACAGAATCATAGAATCATAGAATCATAGAATCATAGAATCATAGAGTTGGAAGGGGCATACAGGCCATCTAGTCCAACCCCCTGCTCAACGCAGGATCAGCCCTAAGCATCCTAAAGCATCCAAGAAAAGTGTGTATCCAACCTTTGGATCATGGCAGAGATCACATGATCCTGACAATATGTTGGGATCTTGGGTGGGGGAGAATTGCAGAGTGAAGTCTTGGTGCTGTTTGTATCATGTGTCTTCACAATTAAAAAGCTGCAACAATTCGAGAGTTCTGTGGTTCTTGGACCACAGATTTTAGAATCTGTTTCCCCGCTTTTATATGGCACCCTGCTGGGAGCCTGAAATATAAGTACCATCTGTTTGGAGAGGGCCCAATCAAAACTTCTTAGGAGGATCCTCCAGCTCCCCAACTATGTACCAAATACCCGATTATCTTTCGAACCGAATGTAAAGAGTGAAAGATAAGTTCAGTTATGGATCACCCATTGGTTAAAATTAAACCGTAATACCAAGAATATAAGTGATGCTAGGCCATTGTCGATCACTTTGGTTAAAACCTATGAGGCTAAGATAGCACAACTTGGGTTATTGGAACAGCAGTTCATCCACCTACATCACCATCAAGCTAGATCCATTCTTAAGCAAAGGTCTAATTAGCTGACAACGGGATCTTGACGGAACCCCAGACTTCCTTCCTCCAGATACGATTAGATACAGGCCAGTCCCATCTCCATCCCGATCTACAAACAGAGGAAGGCCTTCACTCCGGCCACGTGCTCAGTGCTGCCCTCAGCTGTCCCCGAAGGCCACTATAGGAAAATCCCCTTTTCAGGGGGCTTCTGTTCCTGTTCTTGTGGCCAGTTAGAACAAACAAACACTTTTTGCAACTCTGTCCCCTCTATAATGTTATGAAAGCCAACTTAATCCAGCCAACTATAGACCAGTATCAAAGTTTTATTTTATGTATTTGATTTCTAGCCTGCCTCTCCCTTTCAAAGAATATAGTTAAGAAACTTCACATTGACTAAAACTGCCAAATCACACTGTAAAATTGTGTGCAGCTCCCATTAAATTGTGTGGAATTTTTGTAAGTCAGGAAGACTTATCCTTAACTGGATAACATACTGACACATTACTTAGCCAATATAGTTTCAATGATGAAAATTAATCCAGACATGTTTTATATTTTTGATTCTAAACAGTCCTTTTGTACTCAAATATTTCTTTTGGTATTCATTTGATATTTTAACTGTGTATTTGAACTTTGCTCTGAATGACCATAAATAAAATTTGACTTGACCCTGCTTGGGAGATGCTGCCCCAGAGATAAAATCCTTGTGTTTCCCAGCCAATCAACAAGAGAACGGGAACAGCAGCCATGGGGAGAAAGAGAGCAGGGGAGGGAGGAGGCAGCAGAAAGGGGGAGGGAGGAAAGTCATGAGGAGGGAAAGACTGGGAAACAAAAACATCTAGGAAGAAGCGGTCAACAAACTGCATGTCCTGCATGCAGGGCCCTGTCCGAACCCCCAAAATTCCGCGGGGCCTGCAAAAGGGAGCTCCTCCACCAGGCATGATCACTGAAATTGCGTTATTGGATTGTTTTTGTTGTTGTTGTATTTGTTTCTGTTATGTATTAATATATGTGTGTGTGTGTGTGTGTGTGTCTGTCTGTCTGTCCCTAGCCTGCCCTTCTCTGTCATTCGCTTTTCTGCACAATCCGTGTCTGTCTGCCCTGTACATTGCACCCACTTTTCTCTGGGGGGGGGATTGGGAGGGCCTGGAGCAAAGCAGTTAATCAAGTGCTAGCAAACAACAAGGACAGGTGTGACAGGAGGAAGGGATGGCAAGGAAGGGGCCAGGTAATTTGCAGGAAAATGGGATGGGGAAACCCATAATCTCAAACCCCAAATCTTGGCAGGTAATGATGATCTAAGAGCCTCTTGTGGCGCAGAGTGGTAAGGCAGCCGTCTGAAAGCTCTGCCCATAAGGCTGGGAGTTCAATCCCAGCAGCCGGCTCAAGGTTGACTCAGCCTTCCATCCTTCCGAGGTCGGTAAAATGAGTACCCAGCTTGCTGGGGGGTAAACGGTCATGACTGGGGAAGGCACTGGCAAACCACCCCGTATTGAGTCTGCCATGAAAACGCTAGAGGGCGTCACCCCAAGGGTCAGACATGACTCGGTGCTTGCACAGGGGATACCTTTACCTTTACCTTTTAATGATGATCTGAGAAGTACCGTTGAGGCTTGGTGATACATGATTGGGATAAAGGAAATGAAGGGTATCTATCAAAAGAAGGAGAATCAAAAGAAAGAAAGAGAGAATAATTTGATGTCAGAAATGTAGAACAATGTTTGAGTCCAAAGCTATAAACGGGGACATCACATCAAAATCACAAGATGTTATAGTCCCATTGTATATGGCACTGGTCAGACCACACCTGGAGTACTGTGTGCAGTTCTGGAGGCCTCACTTCAAGAAGGACGTAGATAAAATTGAAAGGGTACAGAGGAGAGCGACGAGGATGATCTGGTGCCAAGGGACCAAGCCCTATGAAGATAGGTTGAGGGACTTGGAAATGTTCAGCCTGGAGAAAAGGAGGTTGAGAGGGGACATGATAGCCCTCTTTAAGTATTTGAAAGGTTGTCACTTGGAGGAGGGCAGGATGCTGTTTCTGTTGGCTGCGGAGGAGAGGACACGCAGTAATGGGTTTAAACTTCAAGTACAACGATATAGGCTAGATATCAGGAAAAGAATTAGTTCAGCAGTGGAATAGGCTGCCTAAGGAGGTGGTGAGCTCCCCCTCACTGGCAGTCTTCAAGCAAAGGTTGGATACACACTTTTCTTGGATGCTTTAGGATGCTTAGGGCTGACCCTGCGTTGAGCAGGGGTTTGGACTATATGGCCTGTATGGCCCCTTCCAACTCTATGATTCTGTGATTCTACAACAATATAGGCTTGATATCAGGAGAAAAATTTTCACAGTCAGAGTAGTTCAGCAGTGGAATAGGCTGCCTAAGGAGGTGGTGAGCTCCCCCTCACTGGCAATCTTCAAGCAAAGGTTGGATACACACTTTTCTTGGATGCTTTAGGATGCTTTGGGCTGATCCTGCGTTGAGCAGGGGGTTGGTCTAGATAGCCTGTATAGCCCCTTCCAACTCTATGATTCTGTGATTCTGTACCTATAACATCAACAGAGATTTACTCTGGGTACTAGAATTAAAGCCTGTTGTAGCTGATACAATGGGCGCTAGCAGGGGGGGAGGGGAGAAAATAGCAAAGAGAGAGGGAGGTAGAAAGAAACAGAGTGATTAAGATTGAGAGCTTGGCAGTGGAAAGAGGAAGGGGAGGGGTTGTCCAGTCTGTAAGGGCATGGGGTTGAATATATGTGTTGTGTTGGGGGTTGTAGTGGCATGGTGACCAATGAGGGAATGGGTGTGGAGATATGGGTGTCAAGAACCTGTGGTTTGGAATGTTCATTGAGTGTGGGAGAGGACTGACCTTTGGGAATTTTTGCATAGTGGTTACAGATGAGCTTTCCAGATCTGTGTCTTCAGATATGTGAAGGGAAAATCAGACAGGAGACTCTTCTTGGGGGGAGTTTACATGGCAACCAATTCCTCCCAGTTCTGCATTCAACGTCATTTCCCTTCTTATGTGAATTAGGCCACAGACACCGAAATGTCCCCGTGCCCTAATCCACATGAGGTAGTCACAGTACACAGGTGTCCACCCTGCTCCTTCTGTCTCCATTTTCTTACTCTTCATAGAATCATAGAATCATAGAGTTTGAAGGGACTTCATTTTATTCAGTTTAGTCCACTTCCCGAGCCTATCAAGATCATCCTGTATTCTGTTGCTGTCTTCAGTTGTGTTTGCTACCCCTCCCAGTTTAGTATCATCTGCAAATTTAATAAGTATCCCCTCTAATCCCTCATCCAAATCATTTATAAATATGTTGAACAACACAGGCCCCAGGATAGATCCTTGGGGTACTCTACTTGTCACTCTATTCCAAGAAGATGCCCGCCTCCAATCATCTGGCACCTCACCTGTTCTCCAAGAAGTGTAAAAAAGAGATTGCTTCTGTAAGTTGTTTTGGTATCCTTTTAGTTCCACATTAAATTCTTATTGAAAGGTAGTATGTATCCTATTACTGTTAGGTGGATTGAGAATTGGTTGACAGATCGAACCCAAAGGGTGCTTGTAAATGGCTTGTCATCTTCTTGGAGAGGAGTGACGACCAGAGTGTCTCAGGGATCTGTCATGGGCCTTGGCTGTACAACATATTCATAACTTATTTGGATGACTTGTTGTGACTCGGTGGCTAAAAGGTGAATGGGATTTTGGGCTGTATCAAATGGAATATCGTGTCCAGATCATGGGAGGTGATGGTACTGCTTTACTCTGCTCTGGTTCGGCCTCACTTGGAGTACTGTGTTCAGTTTTGGACACCACAGTTGAAGAGGGATGTAGACAAACTGGAGTGTGTCCAGAGGAGGGCAACAAAGATAGTGAGGGGTTTGGGGGAGCTTGGTCTGTTTAGCCTGGAAAGGAGACAACTGGGAGGGGATCTGATAACCATCTTTAAGTATTTAAAAGGCTGCAGTATCAAGGATGGAGCAGAGTTGTTCTCTCTTTCCCCAGAGGGATGGACCAGATCTAATGGAATGAAATTAATTCAAAAGAAATTCTGTCTAAACATCCGGAAGAATTTCCTGGCAGTTAGACCAGTTTCTAATAAGTTTCTAGAATCATAGATTTAGAAGGGACCTCATGGGTCATCTAACACCCTGCACTATGCAGGACACTCAGAACCCTATTGGTCATCCACTGTAACTTGCCACCGCCTTGAATGTTCACAGAATCAGCCTCTCCGTCAGATGGCTCTCCAGCCTCTGTTTAAAAATTTCCACAGATGGAGAACCCACCCCCTCCCGAGGAAGCCTGTTCCACTAAGAAACCGCTCTAACTGTCAGGAACTTCTTCCAGAGGTTAAGCCAAAAACTCTTGAATTAATTTCAACCCATTGGTCCTGGTCCATCCCTCCGGGGCGAAAGAGAACAACTCTGCTCCATCCTCTATATGGCACTCTTTTTTTAAAAAATAATTTCAAATTTTATTTATAATCCATTACAAAAAAAATACATTTAGCCATCTCCAAAATTACATGTTAATAGATTATACTACATTTATAAATAATAACTTCCAACTGTATTTGTTGAAGAATATATGAAAAAACCCATTAATTCTCCTGTTCAAAATTTCAATCCATTCTCATTTCCCCTTATAAATTATAAATCATAACCAATAGTCATAAATCCACAACTATACTTTTTTCTAATATACTCTATCCATAAATTCCATTTTGTCTTAAAGTCGGCTATTTGTTTATCTTCGACATAATTTGTCAATTTTGCCATCTGAGCGATTTCCAATGTTTTCAACTGCCAATCAAATATGGTGGGCGTCTCTTTTAACTTCCATTTTTTTGTCCAGACTATCCTTGCTGCCGTTGTCAAATATCTAAATAACTCTCCATATTTTTTATCTTTTTAATTTACCAGAAAACCTAAAAGATAAGCTTCAGAATTTAGAGCTATGGAGGCCTTAAAGATTTTTGAGATTTCTTTGTGGATATCCTGCCAAAAGTGTCTTGCTCTTTTGCAGGTCCACCACATATGAAACATTGTCCCTCTCACTTCCCCACATTTCCAACATTTGTCTGATAGGCTTTTATTCATTTTTGATAATTTGTGCGGAGTCATGTACCAACAATAATGCATTTTGTAATAGTTTTCCTTAATATAATAACTATTCATAAATTTCAGATCTTTACTCCACATTTTTTGCCAGGTTTCCAATGGAATGTTATGACCAAGATTTCTTGCCCAAACAATCATAAAATCTTTGACCACCACATCCTCCATATACAGTAGTAAACATAATTCATACATCTTCTCGATTATCATCTTTACATAAATATAACTCTGATTTTTCTACTTCAAATTCCCATAACTTCCTATCCCTTTCATATCTGTCCTTAATCTATCTATATAGCCACCAGTCTACATATTTATATTCTTGCACTAATTTCTTGTGAGATTTCATTCTAAACTGCATTATCCCTTCTTGGGTAAAAGTCTCAATTATATCCTTATAATTTAACCATTTAGTTTCTGTTGTTGCTTGCCCTCTGAACAGAGCTTCCTGTGGTGACAACCATAAAGGAATTTTAGAATATAATTTTCTTTTATACTTATTCCAAACCTTAAATAAAGCAAATCTTATAACATGATGTAAAAATTGTTTTTGCTTTCTTTTTTGTACCATAAATATGCGTGCCAGCCGAACCTCAAACCTGTACCCTCTAATGTTAATAATCTTTGTTCTCTTAAAACTATCCATTCCGTTATCCAAATCAGACTACATGCATCAAAATACATCCTTAAATTTGGAATGCCTGTCCTCCCCTCTTTTTAGCATCACAAAGAATTTTTATTTTTATTCTAGGTTTTCTCCCTCTCCAAACAAGACTTGCCAAATCCCTCTGCCAACTTCTGAATGGCTTCTCCGATTTAATAATTGGAATATTCTGAAACAAATACAAAATTTTTGGCAAGATATTTATCTTTATCGCGGATATTCTACCCATAAAAGATAAGTTGAGAGTCTCCCATTTTTTAAAATCTTTTTTAACCTCTGTCCAGGGTTTCTCATAATTATCCTGCAATAGACTCAAGTTTGTGCTAGCAATATTAATACCTAAATATTTATAAGTTTTAACTATTTGACATCCTGTTTTCTCTTCTAAACCTTTCTGACTCTCCATATGCATATTTTTCACAATTATTTTTGATTTGGTTTTATTTATTTTTAAACCAGTTACCTCTTCAAAATCTTTAAGCTTGCCTAATGCCACATCTCTCTGGTGCAGAAGAAGACTCTTGCGAGTCCCTTGGACTGCAAGGCGAACAAACCGGTCAGTCCTAGAGGAGATCAGCCCTGACTGCTCCTTAGAAGGCCAGATCCTGAAGATGAAACTCAAATACTTTGGCCACCTCATGAGAAGGAAGGACTCCCTGGAGAAGAGCCTAATGCTGGGAGTGATTGAGGGCAAAAGAAGAAGGGGACGACAGAGAATGAGGTGGCTGGATGGAGTCACTGAAGCAGTAGGTGCAAACTTAAATGGACTCCAGGGAACGGTAGAGGACAGGAAGGCCTGGAGGATCATTGTCCATGGGGTCACGATGGGTCGGACACGACTTCGCACCTAATAACAACAACAATGCTGCCACCTGTCTGCGAAATGCAAGTGGCTTCAGACCTCCATCAAGGCCTTCCTGTAGGAAATCTAATGATGATGCCACATCAGATGATTCTGTAGGAAATCTAAGATGATGCCACATCTATACAATCTAAAGGATCCTCCAAAATCAATATTAAATCATCTGCATAGGCCCTCAATTTAAAGATCTGTTGTTTAATTTTCAGACCTGTAATATTTTTGTCTTCTCTTATGTCCTGATTAAAGACTTCTAGAGCCATGAGAAAAAGTAAGGGTGAGAGTGGGCAACCTTGCCGTGTTCCCTTCTGAATATTAAATTTCTCTGTAAGCTCACCATTTACTATTACTTTTGCCCACTGTTCTTTATAAATCTCCCTTATCCAATTTATAAATGTTCCACCACATTCCATCCTTTCAAGTAAGCTAAATAAAAAACTCCAGTCAACAGAATCAAAAGCTTTTTCCATATCAATAAAGAATAATGCCAGTTATTTATCTGGTCTCAGTTGGTAATATTCAATTACATTTAGTATTATCCTTTATTATTTCTAACTTGTCTACCGGGCAGAATAGCCGCCTGGTCTTCATGTATTATCTTAACCAGTATCCCTTTCAGCCGATTAGCCAGTATATTTGTAAAGATTTTATAATCTATATTTACTAAAGAAATAGGCCTAAAATTTTGCACCTAATTTGTCTCCAGTTTAGGTATAACTGTAATATGTGCCTCTTTCCAGGAGTCTGGGATGCCATCAATTATAATCTTGTTCATTGTCTCCTTTAAAGCTATTAGTATTTCTTCTTTAAAAACCTTATAATATGCACTTGATAACCCATCAGGTCCCGGAGCTTTACCATCTTTTAGATTGTTAATTGTGTTTATAATTTCCTCTGAATTTATAGGCTGATTTAATAATTCTACCTGTTCTGAGTCCAATTTCAAAACATTCTGTTTTTCTAAATATTTCTCTCTTTTCTCCCTAGAGATGTCCTGCTTCTTATATAATTTTAAATAAAATTCAAAAAGCCTTGTTTAATTTTTTCTTCCTCCAGTAATATATTCCCATCTTTCTTTAGGGCTGTAATTTTGTTGTTTCTTCTTTAATTTCAACCCTTTCTTCATCAACTGTTACAATGTCACATTCTGGTCACCTTAGTAGTCCTACCCTGTCCCTATTCTTTTTCTTACTTTGAAGATAACTAAAGAACCCTTTGTTGTTATTTTTAGCATTTCTTGCTAGCCTAAGCTCATTCTGAGCTTCAGCTTTTCTAACACTCTCCCTACAAGCATTGGCTATTTGTTTATATTCCTTCGTGGTTTAAGGTCCTCCTTCCATTTCCTAAATTCCTCTTTTTTATTCCTCTTTTTTATTACTCAGTTCTTTTGAAAGCTGTTTATGGAGCCACCCTGGTTTCTTTAGGTTCCTCCAGTTTTCCTTCTCAAGGGTATTGTCTGCGATTGTGCCGTCAGTATTTCACTTTTGAGACTTCATCTCCTTATATTTTTCAGACCACGGGATTCTACCTAGCATAACTTTGTTAAAACTTGCTGTCCTGAAGATCGCTCCCTTTAAAATCTGCTCCATTATTTTCCCTACAATGGAAGTCAGACTCAATGGCCTATCATTTCCCAGGTCATCATTTGCTCTCTTCCAGTCTTCTGGCACCTCTCCAGTCCTCCAAGAGGTCCTGATGATGATGGACAAAGGTTCTACAAGCTCTCCAGAATGTTTTTTGAATAGTATCAGGTACACACCTATCTGGCCCAGGGGATTTGGGCTCATATAATGCAGACAGGTACCACTCAACAACCTCTTTCTCCATGTCAACCTGCCACCCAGATACTATAGCTTGCCTACCACCACCCCTGGATGTGTCCATATTCTTCTGAAGAAGCTTTTCTTGTTATAGTGGGCTTCCCTGACCAGTCTCTGCTCACTCCCAGCTTTGGCCTCTATGACAGCTGATGTACAGTGCCTAGTAACCTGCAGATAATCGTTAGAGCCGCTTGAGACTCCTTCGAGTAGAGAAAAGCAGCATATAAGAACCAAAACTTCTTCTTCTTCAGTAGTATCAGGGCTCTCTCAGCCTCTCCTCCCTCACAGGGTGTCTGTTGTGGGGAGAGGAAGGGAAGGTGATTGGAAGCCGCTTTGAGACTCCTTTGGGTAGAGAAAAGCAGCATCTAAGAACCAACTCTTCTCCTTCTTCAGTAATCTCAGGGCTCTCTTAGCCACACCTCCCTCAGAGAGTGTCTGTGGTGGGGAGAGGAAGGGAAGGCAAATGAAAGACGCTTTGAGACTCCTTCAGCGGGAGGGATGAGTGCCATACTTGGCCCGAGATGCTTGAGGCAAGCATCTCCCCTTGGATCCGGGATGCTGGTGATGGACTCCTGTTAGACCAGCTCCAATCTTGACGGGAACTTAGACTGGATGGAGGACTGGAAAAGTTGAGGAATGAGTTATTGTTATTACTGTCATGGAGTTTGTGGTTTTGAGGATAGGGGGAATTATATTTTACAATGCTTTATGATTGTATTGTGTTTTTATGGAATATCTTGTTGTGAACCGCCACAAGCTTGCTTGCTGGGAGCGGCAGTATATGTTGGGAACTGATGAGCCAGTTTCGTGTAGTGGTTATGAATGAGGACTTCTAATCTGGCATGCCGGGTTTGATTCCCCATTCCCCCATATGCAGCCAGCTGGGTGACCTTGGGCTTGCCCCAGTACTGAGAAACTGTTCTGACCGAGCAACAATATCAGGGCTCTCTCAGCCTTACCTCCCTCACAGGGTGTCTGTTGTGGGGAGAGGAAAGGGAAGGCGGCTGTAAGCTGCTTTGAGACTTCTTCTGGTAGAGAAAAGTGGCCTATGAGAACCAACTCTTCTTCTTCAGTAATCTCAGGGCTCTCTCAGCCTCACCTCCCTCACTGTTGTGGGGAGAGGAAAGGGAAGGCGATCGGAAGCTGCTTTGAGACTCCTTCGGGTAGAGAAAAAGTGGCATATAAGCATATCCCTTTCCATTCTGTTCTTGGAGTTCCTTTGTAAGAAAATGGCTTCTTTGAATGTATTGGAAGGCTGAAGTCTTTTCCCACAGGTTGATCAGTCTTGTGGTTTCTGATGTCTGATTTTGTCCACAGTTTGTCTTATAAAGAGAATGGAAGGGCATTGTTTGCATTTGGTGGCATGTTAGAAGTTACAATGTTAGAAGATGAGCATGTAAATCATAGAATTACAGAATCATAGAATCATAGAATCATAGAATCATAGAGTTGGAAGGGGCCATACAGGCCATCTAGTCCAACCCTCTGCTCAACGCAGGATCAGCCGTAAGCATCCTAAAGCATCCAAGAAAAGGGTGTATCCAACCATTGCTTGAAGACTGCCAGTGAGGGGGAGCTCACCACCTCCTTAGGCAGCCTATTCCACTGCTGAATTACTCTGACTGTGAAATTTTTTTCCCTGATATCTAGCCTATATCGTTGTACTTGTAGTTTAAACCCATTACTGCGTGTCCTCTCCTCTGCAGCCAACAGAAATAGCATCCTGCCCTCCTCCAAGTGACAACCTTTCAAATACTTAAAGAGGGCTATCATGTCCCCTCTCAACCTCCTTTTCTCCAGGCTGAGGGGCTTTCCGCACTCGTCCAAAATAGCACAATGGTTACAAATTGAAATCGTTACAGTTTTGCCATTATGCACAACGTTGTTGACAATCTGCAACACTCCTGAAACTGATCCGCAAAAAGCGCTTCGTTGTAGCGCTTTCAGGGAAATCCCAAAAAGTGGATTCACCCTCCGGAAAGCTCTACACTCCTGCAACCAATCTGCAACACTAGCGGGAAAGTTCTGTGCATTACCATTGTTGCGGTTTCTGCAAAGTCCCTCCCCCTGGCTCTCTCCTCTGATCTTCTGGCAAAGCGATTGCCATTTTCTTTTCTCCGAGTGAGCGGAGATCAATGCACTGGCAAGCCTTCGTTTACCCAGCGAGGCTTCCCCGGCTGCAGTCCCTCTGTTTAAAGTCACCAAGCACAAGCAACACAGAGGCCCGTTTGCTGGTTTATTTTCCCTTTATTTTTCACACTATTTTCGGCCGAAAATCGCGCCCGTTCACTCAGGGGTAGCATGGCAACGATGAAACGGCAGCTCAAACACGACCTGCTAGCTGGATGGGTCTCTCCGTTGCAACGAATCAACGCAGATTCGTTGCAACGTGGGTTTTTTTTTTAAACCTTCCTTAAAGGGAAAGGGGCTTTTGGGGAGCATGACAACGGCTGCCCATTGGCTGCTTGATGGCCAGGGGCGGGACACAGCTCGGCAATATCGCTTCCTGGCTAGCGATTTTTGCCGAGACCGGAAACCTGTGGGAAACGATAGAAACGCAACTGGATTCCACTACAAAGGCAGGTATGCATAATGACGAATTCCACTATTTAAAATGGCGATTTTTCCAATTTGCAACATGGATCCCGGTGCGGAATGGCCCTGAACATTCCCAAGTCCCTCAACTTCATAGGGCTTGGTCCCTTGGCCCCAGATCATCTTCGTTCCTCTCCTCTATACCCTTTCAATTTTATCTACGTACTTCATGAAGTGAGGCCTCCAGAACTGCACACAGTATTCCAGGTGTGGTCTGACCAGTGCCGTATATAATGGGACTATGACATCTTGTGATTTTGATGTGATGTCCCTGTTGATACAGCCCAAAATGGCATTTGCCTTTTTTACCACTGCATCACACTGCCTGCTAATGATTTGTTTACAACCCACAAGTACCCCAAGATCTCGTTCACACACAGGGCCTTTTTGCACGGGGATCTTTGTTGCAAATTGGTCACTGAATGAAAAATCGCCATTTAAAATAGTGGAATTCGTCGTTATGCATACCTGCCTTTGTAGTGGAATCAGTTGCGTTTTTTAGCGTTTCCCACAGGCTTCCGGTCTCGGCAGAAATTGCTAGAAAGGAAGCGCTATTGCCAAGCTCGTCCCGCCCCTGGCCGTCAAGCAGCCAATGGGCAGCCGTTAGCATGCTCCCAAACAGCCCCTTTCCCTTTAAGAACGGTTTTTTTAAAAAGAAAAAAACAGACCCATTGTAACGAATCTGGGTAGATTCGTTGCAACGGAGAGACCCATCCAGCTGCCTGGGGTGTTTGAGCTGGCGTTTGATCATTTGATCGTTAACACGCTGCCTCAGAGTGAAAAAAAAAAATCCCCCCCCCCTCTCACGGGCCCGATTTTCGGCTGAATGGAATGTGTGAAATGTGTGTGCTTAGTGACTGAAGGGGAGGGACTGAAGCCGGGAAGCCTCTGTTTGAGCTGTCATTTGATCGTGGCCACGCTGCCTCCGAGTGGGAAAAAAAAAATCCCCCCTCCCCCCCCTCACGGGCGCGATTTTCAGCCGAAACAGTGTGAAAAGGGAAAATACATCAGCAAACGGGCTTCTGCGGGCTTCTTGTGCTTAGTGACTGTAAACAGCTCTGAGGAGGGACTGCAGCCTGGGAAGCCTCACTGGCTAAACGGAGGCTCGCCGGTGCGTTGATCTCCACTCGCTCGGGGGAAAAAAATGGCGATCGCTTCGCCGGAAGTTTGGAGGACAGGCTCAGGAGGAGGGACTTTGAAGAAACCGCAACAATGTTAACGCACAGGTCTTTATCGCTATTGTTGCAGATTGGTTGCAGGAGTGTATCGCTTTCCGGAGGGTGAATCCACTTTTTGGGATTCCCCTGAAAGCGCTACAACGAAGCGCTTTTTGCTGGTCGGTTTCAGGAGTGTTGCTGATTGTCTACGACGTCGTGCGTTAAGGCAAATTAGTAGCGTTTTCAATTAGCAACCATTGTGCTATTTTGTAGCCGTGCAAAAAGCCCCACAGTGTTACCTAGAAGCGTATTCCCCATCCAGTAGGCATACTTTTCATTTTTCTGACCCAGATGCAGAACTTTACACTTATCTTTATTAAATTGCATCTTGTTCTCATTTGCCCATTTTTCCATTGTGTTCAGATCTCGTTGAACTCTTTCTCTATCTTCTGGAGTATTTTCCAGTCCTCCCAATTTGGTGTCATCTGCAAACTTGTTGAGTAGTGCCTCCACCCCCTCATCTAGATCATTAATCAATTTGTTAAAAAGTACCGGACCGAGCCCCGAGCCCTGAGGTACCCCGCTACTCACCTCCCTCCAGTCTGATGAAACACCACTGACAACAACTCTTTGAGTGCGGTTCTCTAACCAATTCCTTATCCACCTAACTATCTGAAAATCCAGATTGCAGTCCTTCAATTTATCCATCAGAACATCATGAGGAACCTTATCAAAAGCTTTACTAAAATCCAAGTAAACAACATCAACCGAATTTCCACGGTCTAGCAAACCTGTTACTCGGTCAAAGAAGGAATCCAGATTGGTCTGACAGGTCCAGTTGGAGACAAATCCATGCTGACTTCCCTGGATCACCAAATTGTCCTCCAGATGTTTGCAGATCGCTCCCTTTAATATCTGCTCCATTATCTTCCCCACAACAGAAGTCAGACTCACTGGTCTGTAGTTTCCCGGGTCATCTTTCCTCCCTTTTTTGAAGATCGGAATAACATTTGCTCTCTTCCATTCCTCCGGGCCATCTCCAGTCCTTAAAGAGGTCCCGAAGATGGTGGACAAGGATTCTGCAAATTCTCTAGAAAGTTCTTCGAGTACTCTCGGTTTGCTCCTCACATAACTGAAAAATCTTTTTGTTACAATGGGCTTCCCTGGCTCACTCTCAGCTTTGGCCTTTCTGATGATTGATCTACAGTGCCTAGTAACCTGTAGGTACTATTCTTTAGAGCTCTGTCTTTCCTTCCATTTCCTGAACATTTACCTTTTCTTTCTTAATTCTTCTTGAAGTTCTCTGTTCATCCAAATAGGCTTTTTAGAGCTCCTGCAGTGTTTTCGTCTTTCTGAGTTAGTCATGGATTGAGCATGCAATAGCTCTTGTTTGAGTAGCACTCACCCTTCACATGCTCCATTCCCTTCCAGCATTCTCGTCCATGGTATGACACTCATCATGTCTCTGAGTTTATTAAAGTTTGCCCTACAAAAATCCAACATCCGCGTCTGGCTACAAGCTTCCTTGCTTCCCCATCTCAAAAGGAATTCTATGAGGAAATGGTCCCCACCTCCTTCCCCTCATCCACCAACTCTTGCCTGTTGGTCAGTATTAAGTCCAGTATGGCTGAACCTCTTGTGGGTTTATCTACCATTTGATAAATGAAATTATCAGCCAGGCAGGTCGGAAAGTTGCATTTCTGAAGACGCTTTGCAGAGTTTGTTTCCCAGCACACATCTGGGAAATTGAAGTCACCCATGATGACAAGGTCCTGACGCTTGGATATTTTCTCAAGCTGCTCACAAAGTGCAGCATCCACATCCTCTCATTGGTCAGGCAGTCGGTAGCAGACACCAACCACCACACTGTTTGTTTTCCCCTCGTTTATTTTCACCCAGATGCTTTCCACTGTAGATATATTCTCCTTCACTAGAATTTCCTGACATGTAAGCCCTTTACTCATATACAGTGCCACTCCTCCACCTCTTCGATCTATTCTGTTTTTTCGGAAGAATTCATATCCATCCACTATTACATTCCAGTCATGAGAATCATTCCACCAAGTTTCTGTGGTGCCTACTAGATCATACCTTTCCATCAGCATAAGAATTTCCAGTTCTTCCTTCTTATTGGTCATGCTTCGGGCATTAGTATAAAGGCTTCTGAATCCTTTTACTTTTGGTTCCCTATGAGCTGGCCTTGCTGGTTGGGCTGCCCCCGATCGTTCTCCTTCCTTACACTCCCTATGTTGATCGTCTCTTTCCCCTTGTGGCTTTAGTTTAAAGCTCTCCTGATGAATCTCCCCAGGTTCCTGCCAAACACATTCTTCCCCAGTTTCGATAAGTGCAGTCCATCAGATGCTAGTAGGCCTTCCTCAAGAAAGCCTATCCCATGGTCCCAGAAACCAAATCTCTCCTGCCGGCACCAACTACACAGCCACTGATTCACCTCCATTATTTTCCTCTCCCGACGCATTCTTCTTCCCTTGACAGGCAAGATTGAAGAGAATACCACTTGTGCCCCCATTTGCTCGAGCTTCCTCCCTAGATATTGATAGTCTGTTTTAATAGGAGCGATGGTATTCAGGGACATGTCATTCGTTCCCACATGGACCATCACAAATGGGTAGCGATCCGTAGATTTGAGGAGTTTGGGCAGCCTTTCTGAAACATCTTTAATTTTCGCCCCTGGCAAGCAACACACCTCTCGGGTTAGGGGGTCGGGCCCAGCCACATGGCGATCCATTCCTCCTAGTAGGGAGTCTCCAATTACCAGTACTCTCCTTTTTTCCCCCCCTCAACACCATTTCCTTCTTTTCCTGTTGCCTGTTCATTCTGGCTTAGACTTTGTTTTGGGACCTCTTCCCTGGTGCAGTTTGCAGACATTAATTACTAACATGGGCAGTTTTATTTCTCCAGTGTTTTTTGAACTACAACTGAACTCAAAAGAACTGATTAACTGTTTTAGCAAAGAATTATCATAAGATATTATATGGTTTAATTTGGATTTTATGACACAGTTTATTAATTTGCCACAATTTAATTTGCCTTATATCTCTATATTTGTGGTTGTTCATTTAGTTGTTCATTTAGTTCATTTAGTCTGAGGAAGAGTGCTTGCATGCGAAAGCTCACACCTTGAATAAATCTTTGTTGGTATTAAAGTTGCTATTGCATTCAATTTTTTTTAGGCATCATGCTCGTCTCTCAGATGCCTGCATGCTCTCTTTCCTGAGAAAGTTCTCCCAGCAACGAGAGTTCTCTCCCTTCCTCTAGTTACACATTTGTGGAGTAACCAAGGCATGTATTAGAGACATGCACTTGAGCACACAGAGAGAGAACAAATTCCGAAGCGCACAGACTCACACTCCACAGCCGAATTAGATGCGAAGGTTTCTGGGCAGCAGGAGAGGAGAGGAGAAGGCACCCGGGAGAGGCAGGTGCTGCCTGCGTGGCCCACAAGAGTCACAGGACAGACATTGTGACTTTCTCACCACACCCTCTCCCATCTGAATGCACATCTCTCTCCCGGTCCAGTCCTGCAATCTAAAATTAGCTACAGGTGAAGGTCAGATGAGATTCAGAGATGCCCCCTTGTTGGGGAAACACATCTTTGCAAAACAGTGATCATTCACAGCATCTGGTAAAGCAGGAAGGACAAATGGGGTGGGCGTGTTCTCTGATTCAATGTCCTCCTCTAAACAAAGGAAACCCCAGGATCCTGGGGGACATTTCTCCCAGGCCCAGGCGTGACATTCAAGGAAAGGTGGCGCATTCGTGTCACTGAAAGGACAATTCTCCAGCCATTTAATGGCATCCTGGTCCTTCTGCCTTCTGCATGCAACAAACAATTCAGAAAACAGAAATGGACAGGCTGTTGTTGATTTGAATGTCACAATTCTACTGCAAAAGAACTTCACAGGGAAATGCCATGTCCAATGTCAGGAAACAAAACCCCTAGCAATGCAATTAACCTCTTTTGGGGTGGGGGTCAAATAGCATCATCCCAATGAGAGGTCCTTGGAGCAAAACTCTAGAGAGGGGCCAATTCACAGGAGTCAAATAGCAAATGCTAAATAAATAAAACTGCAGTTCAGCAACTTCCTAAGCAGTAACCAGGGGATTACAGGCAGGGCGAGGAAATCATGGCTGGGAGTGGGCAGTGGGATCCATGGGAGGTGAGTTTCCTGCAGGCCAGGCTGGAGTCTGGAGATTTTTTTTTGGGGGGGGGCATGAAATTGGGGCAGGAAGGTAGTTGTGAGTCAACACTGGAGGTCCCTTCCAACTCTATAATTCTATGATTCTAGGACTGGGACCAGGTGTGTTAATTTTATTCAAAAATTAATTGAAATTGGGGTTGAGCAGTCTAATAAGAAGGCGGCGGGGGGGGGGGGGGGGCGCTGCCCTGACATAGAGTACAGAGCTTCCTGGATGTTAAGAAGGTGACATTCCCATCCCAGAGGGATGCTGGAAGGAATTTATTCCACTGGCAGACTGTCCCCCCCCCCTCCTGAACCCTGGAAAAGAGAACGGAAGCCCAGACCAGAGCTTAAGGGGCTGGTATTGCAAAGGAGAAATGTGATTAAAATGCCTCTGGCATGTTTGCTTCTGTCTGACTGTGGAAAGAAGATGGTATCTCCATGGGGGAATGTGGCCCCCAGGCCCAGGGGGATCCCATAAGGAGTCATGACTTTATGGGACTCAGTGATGATCATGAAGATAAATCCAGACTCCGAAGAAGACACAGGTGACCACATGCCCCCCCCCCAATGCCTGTGAATGTGGGAGAAGGGAGTTTTTGAACTCCATAGTCCAGGCACCGTTCCCAGAGCCCTTCCTCAGGCAGAGGGCGGCCCTTCCCTTGCTCGATGGCTCTCTGCCTGGATGGGAGGGGGGCAGCATCCCACGTCCAGACAAGGTCTCCCCTCCCCACATTCCCAATGAATATCTCTCTTTGTCCCCCTCCCCTAAAAGAAACATTTCCTCGCTCAGCCTTCGGTTCCCAGCATCCTACCACCCATTTCATCCTTTCCCCCTTAAGGTCCATCTGATTTTCTCCCCCAGGCACATATTTTGTGCCATCACAAAACATACAACTGGTTCAAAAAATGTTCTTTGTAGCACTGAAGTGTTTGTTTGCAGCCACACTGCTGTTCCCCCAGTGAATGCATGGATCCTCTGAAACCATTTCCTTGCCATTTCATTTCATCCTTTGTGGCCTTTATCCTCTGTAGTCAATAAAAAATCATCTCTTTGGGATTAGAATTGCCATCCCATTTCCCTCAGTGTCCCTTCCAAGAGCACAGTTGACCTTGTTGACTACTGATTCGTTCCGTTCTGCCCCACTGTCTCCCTAGTGGGGCCCCAAAGCGATGTGCTCTTCTCCTCTGCTCCCTACATTTGACACTGTGGGGCAGATGAGGCCAAGAGAGCCTGGCAGGCCCACAGCAGTGCAGCAGGTTCCTGTGGCTGAACGGGGATTTGAAACTGGTTCTCCTAGATCCAGCCTGACACTTTAGCAACCACACAACTCTGGCTCTCTTGGACTCAACAGTTTTTTTTTTTTAATGCCAAATACCAAGAGTCAGACGTCCTGTGTGAAGGCTTGGTCCATGGGAACAATTCCTTCTTCCCATACCCAGAGATTTTCAACAGCATTTTCATGCTGAAATTTGTTCCCACGGGAAGAAGGAAAGGAGCACATGGAGAATTGCTGACCAGGTGAGGAAGTTTTCCTCTTTTTTTGCCTCTAATTGAGGCAGCTCTGTGTGTGTGTGTGTGTGTGCGCATGTGGGTGAGTGGGTGTTTTGTAGTCTGCTAGAGTATGCTTTGTGTTAAGTGCTTTTGTTTGTGGCTGATTGAGAAAGTATATGCTAGGAGTGGTGTGCAACAGAGGGATTACAAGCCATGCCCTGTACTGGGAGGTGACTCTCTGAGGTTAAAGACTCCTGTTGTCCTGTAGCTCTTTGCCTGGGAATCACCCTAACAACTGTATCCTAAAGATAAGATTCTAGAGTGAAGGAATCTATTTTGGAAGATAGTAACTGATACTCAAGGACCAAATCCACTTTACTGCAAGGATCGTGAAATGTTTGTTTTCATCCCTGAAGGCAAGATGGACTACACTTGTCATAGGGGTAAATTAGTAGGACTTTTAGAGGAGAAGATTAGGGGCCTGGAGGAGAGGATTAAAACCCTGCATGAACTCAAGGAGGGGGAGGGTTTCATAAACAGAAGGTGTACAAACCTGCATATGAAAGAAGAAACTAGTCCAAAGTGGGTTGACTTCCCTTTGAAGCCTCCATTTACTGCTGCAACATGAGCCTGAAGGCATCAAGCGAAATGCGCTTGGAGCCATTGGGGCTGAGGAATAGATTTCAAGCCATTACAGAAAAGATGGAAGCAGCAAAAAGGACAGAGGAGGAATCAAAACAAATTCAATGATGGAGTGAAGAGGACTTGGGAACAGGAGGAAATGGCTTTCGAATGAAAAGTGTGGGTCATGGATGACTCTGCTGAGGAGCATGGAATGGCATGTGGCTAGGCCTGAGCCCCAAGTCCAAGAGGTGTGTTACTTGCCAGGGGAAAAGATATTACATACCAGATGCCAAAACTTATCAAACTTATGGATCACTACCCATTTGTGATAAACCATGCAGGAATGAACAAGACAACCATGAACACAATTACATGTATTAAGGCTGAATGTGATGATCTTGGGAAGCAGTTGAAACAAATGGGGTACAAGCTGTTTTCTCTTCAATTCTGCCTGTAAGAGGAAAAGGAACAAGCTGGAAACTGAAGACAATGGAACGGGTCCACGGGATAGATTTTCTAGAAGGAGGCCTGATAGCACATGACGGCTTCACTTATCCAAGTTGGAGAAGGATGTGGTTGGCAGGAACCTGGGGAGATTCCTCAAGAGAGCTTTAAACTGAAGCCACAAGGGGAAGGAGACGTCCAGTAGGGATCCTAAGGCAGGAGAGGAGATAGCACTGGCCCACCTGGGAGGAATGGGTCAAATGGAGCCCAGGTAAAAGGCTTAAGGAGACTATCTACTAATGCCCGAACAACAAGCTCCTCCCAGTTACATCGATTTCATCTGTCAAGGCAAAGTCGAATTGAGGGCAGCCCTATGCGGAAATGTGTGCATTCAGTCCCCCCCCCCCAAAGCCACCATTTTGAGTCATTTGTGCACAGCCCTTTCCTCGTTGCCACCCTCCCTCCCCCATCCCAAAGGAAATGCTAAGCTGCTCCACATGTCAGCCTACTGACAGAGGGTGCTGTTGAACGCATGATCAGTGCCTGGAGAGAGATTAGGTCAGCTCCTGGACACTGAGCATGACTAGCCAGCCACTCAAGAACGCACTCTGATGCGCGCAGCAGCTGTTGCCTGGATGGCCCTCCCACTTCCACTTTTTCTAAGTATTTTTTAAAAACCCATCTTGCACGTTACAAAGCAGCAGTGTGTTAACCTAGGATTTCTTTAAGCAGCCGGGCAGCAGAAGTAGCTAGCTCAGGAGCTACTGGTGAGTGCTGCAGTATGTGTGCAAAATGTTTGAGTGTACATAGGTTGCAGGAGAGTAAGGGCAGTTTGATTTTATTGGGTGGGGGGTCTGTTCCTTGCCTGGGTGAGAGGGGGACTACAGCTAATCACATTAGCTGATTTGCGTTAGGTGGCAGTTTTGCCTGGGCCTGACTGCTGGTTTCACCCTCTGTGGGGTGGGCCTTTGTGCTACGAAGGGCTCTTGGGCACCAGAGGCAGCAGCACAAGCAGCTGGACAGGAAGAAGGTGAAAGAGTCAACTCAGGAGAAACTGTTGAGTGTTGCGTTCTTTCTTACACTGTGTAAGGGCAGTGCGTGAGGGCATCTAGGTTGCAGGAGAGTGGGGGCTGTTCGTTATGTCGTTGTTTTTTGTTTTTTGTCCGTTTCTTGCCTGGGTGGTGGGGGACTACAGGTAATCATATTAGCTGACGAGGTAGTAGTTTTGCCTGTGGTTGACTGATGCCTCCACCCTCTGCTAGGTGGTCCTTTGTGCTATAAAAGGCAAGAGCGAAAGGGTTCTTGGTTTGTGGATCAAGCCAAAGGGCTGTGTAAGTGCTCCAGAGTTTTCAGAAGGGGCCTGGTTCTTTCCACAGTGGTTCAAAGGGGCGTAGCTGGCGATGGACCTGAGGCTGCGACTTGCTCTGACGGTGACATGTTTGTATTTTTGCCTCAGGGTAAGTTTAAATGCACATGCACCAAGGTCAAGTTAGTAGTGCTCATGGAGGAGAAGGTGCAGAAGCTGGAAGAACACACTTTGTTCTAAAAAGGAGGGTGAAGAGTCCTTAGGAAGAACCCACAGAGCACTTTTGGAGGGCAACTGGGAGAGGAGGGGAAGGGGTCTCACCAATTAGAGGAGGTCCCAATGCAAGAGGAAAGAAGACAGAAGAATGTTACCCAGAGGCGTCGAAAAATAAGATGTTCTGCCCCTCTAATACTCAGAAATCGTTTCGAGGATCTGCCTGTAGATAGAGACTCTGGACCACAGGAACACGGGCTATTCCTCCAACTCTCCTGAAGGTCAAAGGATATTTCACAGGGCCCTGTGGATTAGAGGACCAGCTCTTCTGTTCCCCAATTTATTATGACTAGGAGACATGTGCTGGTAATTGGGGATTCCCTCTTGAGAGTAGTAGAAGCTAAAGCGTGTCAACCGGACTTGTCGTCTTGAGAGGTATGTTACATGGCCTTGGGGGGGGGGGGAGAAATGAAGGGCTTGGGAGCACAGGTTGTCTTTTCATCGGTTCTTCCTATTAATGGCCAAGGCTTAGGAAAGGAAAGAAAAAGAATGCAGATAAATGACTGGCTTCTTCTCTGGTGTCATCAGGAAAGGTTCGGGGCTTTGGACCATGGGTCCCAAAAACTGTGATGAGGCTCTTCTGTGTCTTTGCAAAGAGTCTTGCGGACCTGGGCTGAATCTGCACGAAGCTTTTATTGCAATCCCAGATCGATTAAATCCTTCCCGTCTGCACTGAAATCAATTTCCATTTTGATTTAGGTCGATGGAAATTTTCCGTCTGCCACCTTCACGCCTTGACCCGCATTGACCCTACCTTTTGACCGGAATATCAGGGAGTGCTTATTTTCTGGGATAGCCAACTAAAGCGCTCCAGAAACCCAGCAGATTAAAGTGTAGATGTCCGTGGCTTCGGATTAACCGGCACTCCCCCCCCCCCCCCCCGCATTTCCAATGCTGACTTAGCTTGTTTGTCTCTTGCTGATTGGTCAAGTTGCGGACTCAAAAGTAAGGGCTATCCTTTGGATCCTCTCCTTGGGATTGTTGAGAAACTGATATAATTCCATCATTCACTGTTTTATGCTACTCTCCGCTCTCTGCTCACTAATCTGAACATACATTTTACGGAGCCTTTTCTGTTTTGTTTTTAAATTATTATTATTTAAGGGGCTTGAGGCATAATATATTCTTTGTCTAAATGGAAACTCAGGTTTCTGGTGACCTGTCCTCCGAGCTCCAGCTCAGCAGCACCCCCTCCCTTTGTCCTCAGCCATGCATTTCAAAGGCTCACTCTGCCCCAGGGCCCTTTCATCTTGCTATGCACAGGGGGGTGGGGGGTGGGGGGGGTGGGAGGGAGGGGGGAGGCCGATAAGCGCAACGTTGTTTTAAAGTGGTGCGGTGGGCGCTAAATTTCCTGACAGCCCACCACAAACTGGGGGAGGGGTGGTGTGATCGAGAAGCACTAAGGAGGGCTACAGTCAGGTGGGGGTGAGGCTGAGAGAGCCCTGATATTCCTGCTTAGTCAGAACAGCTTTATCAGTGCTGTGGCGAGCCCAAGGTCACCCAACTGGCTGCAGGTGGGGGAATGCAGAATCAAACTGGGCTAGCCAGATTAGAAGTCCGCACTCCTAACCACTACACCAAGTTGGCTTTCAACATCAGGTGGGTTAGTAAGTGTGTTGCTGTGGGTGAGAAGTGGCTTATAGTTAGGAGGCTCTCATACTGACCAACAAGCAAGAGTTGGTGGATGGGGTGAAGGAGGTGGGGACCCTAGGGAGAAGTGACCATGTCCTCATAGAATTCCTTTTGAGTTGGGGGGGCAAGTAAGTTCGTAGCCAGACGCAGATGTTGAATTTTCATAGGGCAAACTTTAATAAACTCAGAGACATGATGAGTGTCATACCATGGACGAGAATGCTGGAAGGGAAGGGAGCATGTGAAGGGTGGGCGCTACTCAAACAAGAGCTATTGCATGCTCAATCAATTACTATCCCAGAAAGATGAAAACACTGCAGGAGATCTAAGAAGCTTATTTGGATGAACAGAGAACTTCAAGAGGAACTAAGAAAGAAACTAGTCAAGGCTATGGTCTTCCCAGTTGCAATGTATGGCTATGAAAGTTGGACCGTAAGGAAGGCCGAGCGTCAAAGAATTGAGGCTTTTGAACTCTGGTGCTGGAGAAGACTCTGGCGAGTCCCTTGGACTGCAAAGCGCACAAACCGGTCAATTCTAGGCAGAGTCTGTACTTACTTTATTTATTCCATATTGGGATTGTTTTTAAAGTCTTTTAATGGGTATTTTAATGGGGATAGGACTATTGTGACCCGCCACGAGCCTACGGGGAGTGGCGGGAAATAAATCCAATTAATAATAATAATTATTATTATCAGTTCTGTTGAATTCAGATCGCTTTGAACTCGGATCTTCCCCCCCCCCATTGAAACAGGGAAGTCTTCTGCACGTGGTTAGGGTAGTTCAGAAGGGGGGGGGGAGCCAAGCCTCTTTCTTTCTTTTCTTGAAGGGTGGGGGGAGAGGAGCCAAGCAGAGAGCCTCTTTCTTTTCTTGGAGGGGGGGGGAGAGGATCGAAAAAGGCAGAGGAGGGAGAAAATATCCAGGACCGACAGAAGTTGAGAGAAATTAGGGGCTTCTCCTTTAAGGCAAATTCGTCACATGACCACCTGTGGCCAATCACGGATCCTCTACCATGGAGGAGAGCCCCGATTCAAAAGAATGCGATTTTAGAATATATTCAGGGGCTTTTTGCACGCCTTCAAAATAGCACAATGGTTGCCAATTGAAAACGCTACTGATTTGCTGTTTTGCACAACGTCGTCGACAATCTGCCACACACCTGAAACCAATCTGCAAAAAGCGCTTCCTTGTAGCGCTTTCAGGGAAATCCCCAAAAGTGGATTCACCCTCCGGAAAGCGATACACTCCTGCAACCAATCTGCAACACTAGCGAAAAAGACCTGTGCGTTAACATTGATGCAGTTTCTACAAAGTCCCTCCCCCTGGCTCTCTTCTCTGATCTTCCGGCGAAGCGATTGCCATTTTTTTTTCTCCGAGCGAACGGGGATAAACGCACCAGCGAGCCTCTTTCTGTTTAGAGGCTTCCCTGGCTTCAGTCCCTCCCCTTTAGTCACTAAGCACAAACCACAGAAAAGCCCGTTTGCTGATGTATTTCCCCTTTAATTTTTACACATTCATTCAGCCGAAAATCGGGCCCGTGAGAGGGGGGGGGGGATTTTTTTTTTCACTCGGAGGAAGCGTGGCAACGATCAAACGATCAAACGACAGCTCAAACACATTAGGCAGCTGGATGGGTCTCTCCGTTGCAACGAATCTACACAGATTCGTTGCAACGGGTCTGTTTTTTTTTTTTTTAAACTTTCTTAAAGGGAAAGGGGCTGTTTGGGAGCATGCTAACGGCTGCCCATTGGCTGCTTGACGGCCAGGGGCGGGACGAGCTTGGCAATAGCGCTTCCTTTCTAGCGATTTCTGCCGAGACCGGAAGCCTGTGGAAAACGCTACAAAACGCAACTGGATTCCATTACAAAGGCAGGTATGCATAACGACGAATTCCACTATTTTAAATGGCGATTTTTCATTCAGTGACCAATTTGCTACAAAGATCCCGGTGCGTAAAGCCCCTCAGGATTAAAAGCACTCTAAGATATCGCACAATAAAGGTAGGGTCACTCCGGATCAGTCCTTCTTGCTGCAGAAGGAAATTTTAAATCGCCCCAAATCCAAACGGAAATCGCATTCTGTGTAGAGGCCAGGGACCGAATCGATCTGGGGTTGGAATAAAAGCTCCGTGCAGTTTACACCCTAGAGGAGATCAGCCCTGCCTGCTCCTTAGAAGGCCAGATCCTGAAGATGAAACTCAAAAACTTTGGCCACCAGATGAGAAGGAAGGACTCCCTGGGGAAGAGCCTAATGCTGGGAGCGATTGAGGGCAAAAGAAGAAGGGGACGACAGAGTATGTGGTGGCTGGATGGAGTCACTGAAGCAGTAGGTGCAAACTTAAATAGACTCCGGGGAATGGTAGAAGACAGAAAGGCCTGGAGTATCATTGTCCATAGGGTTGCGATGGGTCGGACATGACTTTGCACCTAACAACAACAAAAAAGAAAGAAAAGGGAAATGTTCAGGAAATGGAGGGAAGGACAGAGCTCTAAAGAAGAGTACCTACAGGTTACTAGGCACTGTAGATCAATCATCAGAAAGGCCAATGCTGAGAGTGAGCTAAGATTGGCCAGGGAAGCCCATTGTAACAAGAAAAGATTTTTCAGTTGTCAGGAGCAAACGTAAAGTAAAGGAGGTAATAGGCCCACTGTTGGGTGCGGATGGACAAACTCTAACGGAGGATGCAGAGAAAGCAGAAAGGCTCAGCGCCTATTTTACATCTGTTTTTTCCCACAGGTCAAAGGGTTTAGGGACATCTAGAGATGGCAGTAGCCAAAGGATAGTGTCTGGGTGGCAGGTTGACATGGACAGAGAGGTTGTTGAGAGGCATTTAGCTGCACTGGATGAGTTCAAATCTCCTGGACCGGTTGAAATACACCTGAGAGTACTCAAAGAACTTTCCAGAGAACTTGCAGAACCCTTGTCCATCATCTTCGGGACCTCTTTAAGAACTGGAGATGTCCCGGAGGCCTGGAAGAGAGCAAACGTTATTCCGATCTTCAAAAAAGGGAGGAAGGATGACCTGGGAAACTACAGACCAGTGAGTCTGACCTCTGTTGTGGGGAAGATAATGGAGCAGATAATGGAGCACTTGTCACTTTTCTCCAAGAGGATGCTGAACCTTCGGTTATGATCTGTCAACCAGGTATCAATCAACCTGACAGAATAAGGATCCATACCACATTTTACCAACTTGTCAACAAGAATATCATGTGGAACCTTCACAAACGCTTTACTGAAATCCAGATAAAATATGTCATCATTCTCCTGATCCAGTAAAGTAGTCACTTTCTCAAAAAAAGAGATAAGGTTGGTCTGACATGATTTGTTCTTGCGAACCCATGCTGAGTCTTAGAAATCAAATCTCTCTGTACCAGCTGCTCAAGGACTGACTGCTCGATTATTTGTTCTGCTTTACTCTGCTCTGGTTCGGCCTCACTTGGAGTACTGTGTTCAATTTTGGGCACCCCAGTTGAAAACGGATGTTGACAAACTGGAACGTGTCCAGAGGAGGGCAACAAAGATGGTGAGGGGTTTGGAGACCAAGATGTATGAAGAGAGGTTGGGGGAGCTTGGTCTGTTTAGCCTAGAGAGGGGATGACTGAGAGGGGATCTGATAACCATCTTCAAGTATTTAAAAGGGTGCCATATGGAGGATGGAGCAGAATTGTCCCAGAGGGACAGACCAGAATGAATGGGCTGAAATTACTTCAAAAGAAATTCCATCTAAACGTCCGGAAGAATTTCCTGACTGTTAGAGCGGTTTCTCAGTGTAACAGGCTTCCTTGGTTGATTGTGGGTTCTCTATCTCTGGAAATTTTTAAACAGAGGCTAGGTAGCCATCTGACGGAGAGGCTGATTCTGTGAAGGCAAAGGGCTGGCAGGTTACAGTAGAGGAGCGTTTGGGATGTGTCCTGCATAGTGCAGAGGGTTGGACTAGATCAGTGGTCCCCAACCTTTTTCCGGCTGGGGACCAGCGGGGCAACTGCCCTGCCCGCGCAGCGCGCATGCGCGGCTGGGCCGTGCATGCGCACATACGCCATATGCAGCTGAAATCACGCATGCGCGAAAGTGCAGCGCATGTGCGATTTCAGCCGCACATGGCGCATGTGCGCATGCACGGCCAGGCCGCGCATGTGCGATGCGCGGCGCGGCCCTGATTCCCTCTCCCCCCTCCCGCAGTAAGAACCTTCCCGGGCTGCAAGCCCGGGGAAGTTTTTTACTGTGGGGGGGGGCGGGGAGAGGGAACTGTGGCCCAGCACCCTGCCGGGATGTGGACCACAGGTTGGGGACCACTGGACTAGATGACCCATGAGGTCCCTTCCAACTCTATTATTCTATGATTCTATGATTCTATGATTCTATGTTCCAAAATTTTGTCAAGCTGACAGGTCAATAGTTACCCGGATCCTCTTTCTTCCCTTTCTTGAAGAAGGGGACAACATTTGCCCGCCTCCAATCATCTGGCACCTCTCCTGTTCTCCAAGAAGTGTCATAAATAAAGAGGTTTAGAGATTACATCTGTAAGTTTTTTTTAGTACTCTTGGATGCAGAAGACTTTATTTCATTTAAAGAAACTAGGTGTTTGTGGACTGTTCCAATAGTGATCCTAGGCCACCATTCCAGTCTTTCCTGTTGTGCTATGTTTTTGCCACATTGATCACTATTTCCCTCACAAGAGAAGACCGAGGAGAAATAGGAGTTAAGCAGTTCATCCCTCTCTTCATCATCTGTTATAATTTCACTTTCTTGTCCTCGCAGTGGTCCTATGGTGTTCCTATTCTTATTCTTGCTTGAAATATAACTAAAGAAGCCTTTTTTGTTATGTTTAGCATTTCTTGCTAGCCTAAGGTCCTATTGAGCTTTAGCTTTTCTAACACTCCCCCTACAATTATTGGTTATTTGTTTATACTCATCCTTGGTAATAAGGCCTTCCTTCCATTTCCTAAATGACTCTTTTTGTTCCTCAAATCTTTTGACACCTTGGCTTCCTTAGGCTCCTTCCATCTTTTCTTCTCAAGGGAATTGTTTGTGATTGAGCCTTCAGTATTTCACTTTTAAGAAACTCCCAGCCCTCTTGGACTCCCATCTCCTTAAGTCTTTCTCACCATGGGACTCTACCTTTAAGTCTGTGAAACTCAGCTTTCCTGAAGTCCAGTCTATATGTCTGACTACGTAAAGGTTTTCTCTTTCCCACAATTGAGAATTCCAAAAGCACATGGTCACTGCTACCACGTGTGCCCACTACTCCCTCCTCATCTACCAGTTCTTCCCTATTGATGAGAATCAAGTCTAAAATAGCAGACCCCTGATTCCCCTCTCTGCTTTCTGGGAAATCATCATCATCATCATCATTATTATTATTTTTATTATTATCATTATTATTTGATTTATTTCCCGCCACTCCCTGGGTAGGCTCATGGCGGGTAACAGTTGTCTTAAAAACCCCAATTCAAACCCCATTAAAAGACATTAAAAATCATAACATAACATGGTGGCAGCCAATCACAATCTACTCCCACCTACCAAGGCGATAGAGAATGGGGGAGGTGATGTATACTTCAGACCCTTGGGGGGGCAATGCTCTACCTCGCAGACCCCAGCCTCAGCCATAAACCTGGCGGAAGAGCTCCGTTTTACGGGTCCTGCGTAAAGCTGACAAATCCTGCAGGGCCCGCAGCTCACCCGGGAGCTCATTCCACCAGGAGGGGGCCAGGAGCGAAAAGGCCCTGGCCCTGGTCGAGGCTAGGCGTGCTTCTCTAGGGCCGGGAACGACCAACAGATTTTCCCCTGCAGAGCGTAGCGCCCTGCGGGGGACATAGGGCGACAGGCGGTCCCTCAAGTATGAAGCTGTCGGCAAGACAAGTTAAGAATTTAACGGAGATTGCATTTTTAGCAGAGTTGGTCTTCCAACCGATATCTGGGTAATTGAATTCACCCCTGACCACTGTTTCCCCCCCCCCCTTTGTGAAAATTGTGTAATTTGGTCTAGCAGTACCTCATTCAAGTCCTCTGACTGGCTTGGTGGTCTACAGCAGACCCCCCCCCCCCCAATAATACCCCTCTCATTTCCGACTCCTTTGACATTTACCCAAATACACTCAACTGAACTTTCATTCTCGGGTACCTGTATTTCTTCACAAGTATAAAGATTCCTAACATATATTGCTACACGCCCCCCCTTCTTTTCTGTCCCTTTTGAATAGATTGTAACACTCAGTCCTAGTATTCCAGTTGTATTATTGCACCCAGTTTTTGTGATTCCTATGAGGTCATAGCCCCCTTCCTCCATTAGGACCACTAGTTCCTCCTGCCTGTTTCCCAGGTTTCGCCCCTTGTTTCCCGTGGCCTCTCCTGCAGCTGGTCCCTCTTTGCTCCCCTTCTGGCTTTGTTGATCCATTTCCTTCCAGCACCAGGTGTGCTGTTGTCATTCTAAGGTTGTCTGTTGTGGATCCTGCAGGTGCAGGAGATGTGACCATAGCGATGCTTCCTTTGGTGTCTTTAGGATGGCCACTGGGGGTGTGCTGGATGCCGTGGTCTTCTGGTTTTTAGGCTCCCATCATGTGTTTGTAGGGCAGTCTCTAGAAAATGTTCTTCTAGTGAGCCGGGGTGCGGGGGGGGGGGGGGACCAGCTGTTTTTATCTTCTGGAATGTCTGGGACCTTCCTCTGCTGACCTAGCCTGTCAGTCCTCAGACAGAGCCAGGGGAGACGCAGTGTGGAATCCCCCAGTTCATTTACACATTCAGCCCCCTCCCCGGTAAGGCCTCAAGGGGGACATCATTTCTTGTCTCGCTTCAAATGCTAATTTCAGGTATTTCTCCCTGGCCTAATCCCATTGACGGCTTTTTGCATTGTGCCTTTGCCCCCTGGGGCCTTTTCCTCCCAGCTGCAGGCCCTGACTGGCTCAGGGACACTCAGATTATTGACTGATTTATTTATATTTGAATTTTACTCCACTACTCTTGGATATCCCAGACTCTCCCATGGCGCCCGCATTGAAGCTCTGGCTGCAAACAGACCCAGCACCCAAAGGACCACCTCAGAGCCCCATCCAAGGCAAACCTGGAAGAGAGTGCAACAAAACAAAGCCAGAGTCCTTGTTTAAGACCAACAAAGACCTAATCAAGGCGTGAGCTTTCGAGGGCAGGCCCTCTCCCTCAGACTCTTAAAGGTGCCCAACTGGACTCTGATTTTGTCTCATTGTGCTGCTTCAGACCAACCCAGCAACCCACTTGAATCTGGACGAGAGTGCGCAGTGACTGGGAGGATGCCCTGCTGCTGCTGAGCACCGAGGCACGCCTTTGTCATCAGGCCTCTGTGCCCTTCTTCAGTCCTGCCTACCTGTGGGACCTGTTGTTTGCTTATCCCCCCCCCCAGGGCTCTTTGCTTTGCAGGTGTGAATCTACTGGTAGTCCCAGGCACTCAGGACGTTCACCTGGCCTCGACCCAACCTGGTGGAATGAGTTCCCGCAGGGCCTGCAAGATGGAGCTCTTTTGCCAGATATTCTATCTGGGATCCCCCCATGTCCACCTGATTGATCGGATTCCTCACTCCCACCAGCAGAACAGCAGGAAGGTCGGCCCCTAGCTGGTCGAGGGGAGGAGGTAGTTAGTGGATTTTTTGCCTGCTGCCTTTGTAGTAGTAATAATTTTAAGGGAAATTACAGAGTTTTATGGTGTTTTTATTCTTTTATTGTCTGTAAACCGCTGTGAGCCCACTCGGGAACGGTGGTATATAAACCCAAATATAAATAAGTAAACAAACAAACAAAGATGCACACGTGAATGCGCTTGAGATAGTAGTTGTTGTTAGTCCAGTGACTGTGTGTCTGGGTGTGTGTGGCACCTGGGTTTACTGCAAGCTCTAGTACCAGTGTCTGTATTCAAATTAGATGTACTGTTGTGGGTTAGGAGTTATTTGAGATTGGGGGGCTGTCTGTGGGGAGGGGCTTGCCTCCTAGGCTCTGAACACATGCTGCAGTCCAGGCAGGTAACCTCTTCCAGGGCTCTGCTTCTTACACTCGGCTCTGTCGGAAGCCTTTCTGGATTGTGCTGCCAATGAAAGAGTGTTTCATGCGGTGGGACCTTGGAGGCCTCCTCTGCCAAGAGGCAGAGCAAAGAGTGGGTGCTACACAAAGGCCAGTGCTGATGCGGCACCCGTGTGGCATTCGGGTTTGACAGGAGGCTCCAGGGGCAAAACAGGGAGTGTGTAACAGTGTCCCACAGAAATTTGCACATACACATAGCAGTCACAGCCATGAGTAATAATGCACCTGTTGAGTTTCTGCTTGTCGAGCAATTGTTCAACCTACAGGGACCACAACAGACAAGTAGCTGGTCAAGTGTCTTGCCTGGCCAGCCTGCAGCAAGACATTGATTCACTGCTGACCGGACGGAACGTGTGCTAGAGAGCCAGGAGAACCCAAGACTGCTGGCCACTGCCTCCCCCTCCTTGCCCGCTCATTCCCATAGTAGCCAGGCTGGACCCCACTTAGCTTCTGAGATCAGACCGGATCAGGCTTCCATGGGCTCTCCAGGTTGGATTTCCTGCAGCAAAGTAAATGTGTGGAGCCTCCACCCCAGCCTAAGGCCGCTTGGATCAGCATTGGAAAAGGAGGCAGGCAATGAGAGAGGCCAAAGGGCTGGGGGGGGGAGGGGGAAACAGGCCCCGAGGGCAGCCTTAGGCCAAAGCGTTATCTCAAGCAATCACAGGTGCCCCTGTCGATCTGCCTTGGGTACATGGAAAAGTTATTTGCTTCTGATCGTTCTAGAACGCCCTTGTTGATTTAATTAGTGCCTCTGCCCTTCTCTCAAGAGAGCTGCAGGGCAGTCAAGAATGTGTTGGGGTGGGCACCCGAATTACTCAGAGGGGAAATCCCCAAGTGACACCTACCTTCAAGTCATTTCCTCCGACCTTAAAACGATGCCCCAGTCCCAGGGGGCCAGATGCATCTGGGCACTATTGAGCAGCTGCAAAGTTTTCTGGACATTTTAAAAGAAATGTAGCTTCTTTTCTAGTCCCCCTTTCTCCCTGGGACTCCAGGTGGCTTACAGAGAACAGGAAGGGGGGGAAATCATCAGGCCCCCAAGAGGACAAGGTTGCCAGACTTGAAGTACAAAGCTGAACAACAGGGTGAGCAACAATGTGCAAGACTCTGGAGCCAGAAACACAATGCACAATGCACTGGGAATCGAATGCCAAGGGCAATGACGTGTGCGGGGGGGGGGGTGTCACTTTGCCATCCGAGGACGGTTATTCTTGGCACGGGCGCCTTCTGCTCCTCCCAAAGGGCTCCTTCTCCACACTGAGCGGCGAGGGAGGCCAGGACTGCTCCAGTTCTTTAGTGGGGATCCAATCTGGGGGTGATTGGGAGTGGGGGCGGGGGAGTGATAGGCCCGGCCACGGAAAGGCCCTTTGCTGCCTGCTAGTGCTGCTCTCAATGCCAACAAAACACTGTAGGAAAAGAAGTACCAGTGAGAACTGTGTTTTGTTTACAGCGATTGCGGTAGAAAATCCTCATGTGAATGGATGCCCAGCCGGAGAAACAGCCCCCCGCGGAGTCTCAGTTGCAAAGGGGAGAGGGAGCAGGAAGCACTCTCTTCCTTCCGGCCCCGTTGCCATAGCAACATCGCTCAGGAGACAGGAGATGCCCAAAGGGAGGCGGCAGGGAGGAAGGGTGGCCGCCAGGCCGAGGGATGGGAGAGCAGGATGCCGCTCAGCTCAGTCACGTCTCCCTCGTCATCACGGAGCAGAAGGGTCCGGGAAGCGCCGCCTGCGGAGGGGGGCCAGCCTCAGACGAGCATCATCTCCTGGGCCCTGGTGACCTCACTTCTGGCTTCCTCACGGCTGGAGAGGAAGAAGCATGTGCAGCACACGCACACGCACACACATGGGGACCCTGCCCTGCTGGGAAACCAACGTGCGCCATCGCCAGCATCATCTATTTATTTATTATTGATTTATTATTTGGATTTCTATACCGCCCATTTCTTTGCAGCTCTGGGCAGTTTACATGGAACATTGCATAACTTTACATAGAACATTATACAGTCTGTAACATCGTACAACTTTCAATAAAACCTTATAACAGTTCAATACATTGTGTAATTTTCAATAATTGTCTTAATAATCTATGGGAACATTTATAATAAAATAACAATTTTGGGAGATCAATTTTTTTCAGTGCATGGGAGGGGGGCAGGAACCTGTAGATGTTTTGAGTTGGTTGGTCTCACGCAAATGCCTGGTGGAGGAGCTCCCTCTTGCAGGCCCTGCAGAACTGAGGGAGTTTGGGCAGGGCCCTGATCTCCTCTGGGAGCTCCTTCCACCAGGTGGGGCCAGGATGGAGAAAGCTCTGGCCCTCCTCGAGGACCGACGTGCTTCTTTGGGGCCAGGGATCGCCAGCCAGTGGGCAGTGGCGGAGCGTAATGCTCTTTTGGGGTATAGGCGGAGCGACGGTCTCTCGGGTACGCGGGGCCCAGACTGCGTATGGCCTTGAAGGTAAGAACCAGAACCTTAAACTTAACCCGGAATTCAACTGGGAGTCAGCGTAGCTGCTGGAGTATCGGCTGGATGTGGGATCTCCACGGTGTGTTGGTGAGAATCCTGGCCGCTGCATTCGGCACCAATTGCAGTTTCCGGGTCGGGGATGAGGGCAGGCCTGCGTAGGGTGAGTTGCAGAAGTCCATCCTAGAGGTGACCGTCGCATGGGTCACTGTGGCCAGGTGCTCTGGGTCCAGGTAGGGCGCTCAAAGCTTGGCTTGGCAGAGGTGGTAGAATGCCAGCCGCGCTACCTTGGTGACCTGGGCTTCCAGTGTAAGAGAAGCATCCAGGATCGTGGCCAGGCTCCTGGCGGAGGGTGTTGCTGAGCGCTGCACACCGTCCAGGGTGGGTAGGCGCGCTTCCTCACTGGGACCTTCCCTGCCCAGCCACAGGGCCTCCGTCTTTGCAGGGTTGTGCTTCAGGCGACTCTGCTTGAGCCATTTGGTCGCCGGCTGAGGGTTGGGGGGGGGGGGTCGTCCGCATGCCCAGCCCAACCCCCCCCCCCCCGCGCACCGGCCGAGCGGAGGAGGAGCGGCTGAGCAGGGCAGGGCAGGGCAGGGGGGGGGCGCTTCCACCCTCGCTCTCCTGTCGGCCCGAGGCGGGGGGGGGAGGGGAGGGGAGGGGGCTGCCCGGGGGCCTCCTCGCGGGGGGGAGGGGCGGGGCCCAGGGTGTCCGAGGGGCCCAGGGCGGGAGGCGGCGGCCGGGGTGGGTGCCCGGGGGCGGGGCCAAGGCCGCCCTCCCTCCCTCTCGCCCCGCCCCCCGCCCCTCCCTCCCTCCCTCCCCCCCCCGGGTCCCTCAAAGGGCGGCGGCGGCGGCGGCGGCGGGGCTGAGAGGCGTCTGGCGGGCGGGCGGGCGGGCGGCGGAGGAGGATGGCGGCGTCGGGCGTCGTGGCGGTGGGCGCGGAGGGACCCCAGGTGGGCTGCTGCGGAGGGGAGGGGAGGGGAGGGGAGGAGGGGAGGGGGCGTCATGCCGGGCCGGGCGGGCTGCAGACGAGGGGGGTCGGGGGGGGCTTTGGCGGTCGAGGCGCCCCGGGGGAGGGGGAGGGGGAGGGGGAGGGAGGGGGGTCGCCGCGCGCCCTCGGGGGCCTGGCAGCTGCGCGGGGCCTGGCGGCGGGGGGGGGTCTCTTCTGCGCCCTCGTGCGGCGGCGCCCCCGGCCAGGACCCCCCCGCCCCCTCCCTCCCTCCCTCCCTCCTGAGGGGGCTCCGGGGGGCCTGGGGGGAGGGGGGCAGGCGAGGGCCTCTTGCGAAATGGCCGCCCGGGAGGAGAAGTGGGGGACGGGGCACCCAGGACCCCCCCCCCAGTCAGCCCTTCAGGGACCCCCAAGGAGGCGACGCCGGGCCGGGCCGGGCCTGGGGGACTGAGCCCCTCCCCCGCCTCAGGGTCCCAACGCCCCCTCCCCTCCCCCCCCGCCCCCCGGCCAAGGATGCTCGGCGCCTCCCCCCTCCCCTCCCCTCCCGCCCAGTGCGGAGGGGGCTGCCCGGCCTGGCTGCTCCGGGGGGGGGGGCTGCGGGGGGCGAGGGCTGATCTAGGGCGGGGGGGGGGGAGCGGCTCTCCGGCGGCTCCGCAGGAGGGGACAGACCTGCGCTTCTGCTCCGGGGGGGTCCGGCGGCCCCCAAACCCCGGCGGTGGAAGGCCAGGAAGGGGGGGGGTCTCAGGAGGGGGCCCTGAGGGCTCCGCTGCACCCGAGTCCCCCCCCCCCCCCGAGGGGAGCCAGGAGCCAAAGGGCTGAGTGATGCAAAAGGCTCGTCTAGGCAATGGAAGGAGGACCTAATGGCCAAGGAGGGGAGGAAACCCATGACCGGTGGCTGTGGGGAGGGTAGGAGCCCAGGCCAGCCGGCAAGAACGGCCAAACACCCCAGGAAAGCCTCCCTTCGCTATAGTCAAAGGAAGGAAAGGGACAGGGACAGGGACGGGGCTGGGACCCCTGCGGGGACAGCAAACAGGGACATTGGAGCAGGTGATGAGGAGAGGGCTGAACTGCTCCGTTCCTGCTTCTCCTCGGTCTTCTCTTGAGAGGGGAATCCTGCTCAACTGGCAAAATCATTTCACGTGATGAGGGAGGGGAGTTGCGGCCGAGGATCACGGTAGGGGTCGTCCACAAACACCTAGTTTCTTTAAATGAAACCAAATTTTCTGGGCCAGATGAATTGCATCCAAGGGTAGTAAATGAACCTGCAGATGTAATTTCGGAGCCCCTGTCCATTATTTTTGACAATTCCTGGAGAACAGGTAAAGTGGAGAACAGAGAATGGGAGGCAGGCAAATGTTGTCCCCATCTGCTAGAAGGGGAAAAGGAGGATCCAGGTAACTGACTACAGACCCATCTGCCTGATGTCTGTAGCTGGCAAAATTCTAGAACAAATCATCAAACAGCCGGTCAGTCCTTGAAGAAGACGTTCCTGACAGAGGGGTTCTTCAGTGGAACAGGCTTAGGCAGACTGTGAGTGGGTGGGCAGGGGGGGGGATGTGCCAGGATTTGTCTCGTGGTCCTTCCTTGTAGACCCAGGGAATTGCTAATGGCTGCTGTGGAATGGGAGGTTAATCTCCCCCAGGCCAGGCTGGCTTCTGGAGATTTTTGATGGTGGGGGGATGACTTGGGCATGAAATTGGAGCCCCTGGGGGTGGGCAGGTAGTTGGACTTGATGACCCTGGAGGTGCCTTCCAACTCTAGGATTCTGTTCTGTGAAAATGTAGTGATGAGGAAAGGACTTTAGATGCTCGGGGGGGGGGGCTGTCATTGAGGGCATCCACCTTGATAGAATGCTTTGTTGCACTTAGCCAGCCGTTGGTGTTCAGCATGGCCTGTGGCTCCACAAAGAGTGCAGTGTGCTCACGTCTAGTGGAATCTCCAGCTAACTCTCGCTGATAGGCAGCCTAAAGTGTTTTGGAAATGTCTAAGTCTCGGGAGGAGTAGGAGCATGTGCATTCCTCCACAAGGAGTCTGGGATGGGATCTGTCATCTTTATCTTGCCTAACTTGAGATTGCCCTTTATTTACACAGTAAACATTTGGGGAAGCATAACTGACCTGGCCAGGCCTTTGTTTTCTCCTCCACCAGATCACCTGTTCCCTTGTGTGTGCTGTGCTTGCGGCTGTCATTGGATCCCTGCAGTATGGCTACAACACTGGTGTCATCAATGCTCCTGAGGAGGTAAGACAGAGGGAAGCTGAGGGTGAGGCTGTTGGTTTGTGTGTGGCTCCACAGGGAAACTAGTCACTTTTCTGAGGAAGTGAGATAAACCTTGAGTAAGAGGAGGAGGTGGAAGATGGCACGAAAAGGGAAGAAGCTGCATCTGCGTTGGCTACAGATACTTAGGCTTAGTTAGTTGGGGACCCAAGGGTGTGGCCAGACAGAAGAAGCAAGTTTTGAGGAACAAGAAAAGCATTCTGGGATTTCAGATGACCTGGTGGGTTGTCCCAGAATCTGCTCTGTCTGGACTTGGAGATCAGAAGTTTGAGTGGAGTTCTCAAAGAGGGAGGGAAATTGAAATATTCTGTTTGTGTCATAATAGGACAGGACAGTCATAGAGACTGACTGCAGAGGACAGACAAATCCTTTACTCTGATAAAGGTCCCAAGAGAGGTGGAATGCCTAGCTGCCTCTGTTGACCTCACAGAGGGCTCTGCCTAACAGCTGTGTAAGAGGCAGACACACAGTTTGTGCTGTCTTCCCAATGGCAGGTGGTTATTATTGCCTGGCCATAACTATTCCTGACACAGGGCCTTTGCCAGGGGGAGAAAGGGAGCTAGCTTTGTGAGTTTGTGAGCTGCAGGGATGGTTGGGTAGGGTCCCCCACTCTGCCATTTCCCGTAGGTTCTTTAAACCTCAACCACCCGCAGTCCTATAAAAAGAGGGATGCAAGCTTTAAAATAAAGATTAACAGTGTGTAAATTAAGTGTCCCTTAAAGGTTTTTCATGTGGAAAGCTGGGCACAGGATGTACTTAGGTGTCGGGTAAAGAGAGGCCCCAGCTGCTTAGCATTTTTCCTCAGCAGGCAAGACACAGGGAGATGAACAACAAAAGCTTATTTAGCAGGAAGAGTGTTTGTAAATATATTTTGTGGGTAACTATGATATACAAAGTAAAGCTGGCTCTCAATTAAAGCAAATAATCCCTGAGGGCAGATTGGGTTCTCGCTCTCTCTGGACAGGTGGGTCCTTCAGTGGGATCCTGGCTGCGTTTCTCTTTCCCTTTACTTCCCGTTGCTCGCAAGCAAGCAAGCAAGCACCCAGAGAATGCTGCTCCTGGACCGGATGCCTGTTGGCCCCATGGAAAGAAGCTCTCCTTCCCAACCCCTGCCTCAGAAGCCTGGCTAAGGCGAGGCGCCTTCCCAGAGCCACCAGGTCAAATCCCCTGCTCCTAAGGGGGGAGGGGACTACTTCACCCCTCTTAAGCTGAGGCCATCCAGGGGAGCCCTGTGGGTTCTCATTGGCTGACTGTCAATTAGCTTTGCATGTGGCTCAAATGCAGAGTCCTGGAAGAGAGGTGGGACTTCTGGGGGCGGTTGCCACATCATACTGAAGGGCTGCCAGCCATCTGTGGGGACCCCTGAGAGGCTGGGCAGGTAGGCCTGGGCATTACAGAGAGAGCCCTGAAACAAGGCATCCTAATGCCAAACAGTTCCTGATCTTGTGCAAGTTCTGTAATCAATTACCTTTTAATTGTACCTTTCCTCTGAGAAGCTTGCAGTGATGGTCATAAACCCCCCCCCCCCCCCGCACTCCATATTGTGCACTCAGCACTCAGCAAGCAGGCAAAGCTAAGCGGCACCCACCAACCAACTGGGTGTCCTTCCTGAATTTTGTGGCTGCAGGGGGCTTTGCCCAATACTTCCTGCTGTGCCCCATGTGAGGGGCCTAAATGGGGGGGGGGGACTGGCTGGTCTGTGGCTGTGTCTTTGCAGGGATTGCTGCCCACGTGTGCAACCCTGATTCCAGCATGGACCCTGCAGGCAGAGTTTTTTTACCTGTCCCACACCCCACACTGTTTACTAATTCGACAAAAAATAAGGAAACGTTTTGGGGAGTGTGTTTTCACTTTTGCTTGGAAGGACATAGTCATCATGGGGGATGAGCACTTTCATTTAGCAGAAGTGGGTGTGGGGTTAATCCCCCCCTCGTGTATGGCCGTGATACAGATGGGGGCCACATGGGCCTGGAATGGAAGTTTAAGAGAGGCAGGGTCTCCCTTCCCTCAGAACCAGAAGCTGCCAAAGAACTTTTCCAGATCATCAGCCTGTAGCAAAAGAATGGGCAGGTGTTACCTTTTTATTGTATTGCAGGATGTCCGGTTTTCCTTCTGTTTTCTGCCTCTCTTCTGAGAATGAAACAATAATTTAAACTCCATTATTTGTACTTTGAGTGAAGTGACAAGCCAAGCTACTGGCTCCCTCGCCCCTTCCAGCCACCATTTTGGGGCAAGTAGCATGTGTGGTTGAGTGAAATCCCACCTTTGAACCCCCATCCCGATGTTCCCCGTATGACATTGCACAATGCTTGGCAAGAAAGCGGGCTGGGCACGAAGGGGTGCTGGGAAGCCAAGCATTCCTGTGCCTCCCCTTCCCCATAGCCGTTTCCAGCCCCTCGGTGAGACATGTGTCGCTGGAGCAGCCTCCTAGCCCTCTGGTGACAAGATATCTGGAAGGAAACCCAATCTTTCAGTGCCTGAATGTGGCTCCACAAGCCAGTGACGCCCGGTGCTAGCCTCTAATCTCTTTATTGATAGTATAACGAGTCGGGCATCTCTGAATCCTTGCTAAAACTAACCTTACCTTGGGACAGCCCCCCCCCTCATCTATCCTCTTCCCCAGCATGCCTCCCAAGCTCAGGATAGGGTGTGAAAACCTCCAAAGTTCATTCTCCCATCACCTTCCCTGAAAAGAAAAGTTAGTTAGACACTGCCATTGACTGGCCCCACAGTTGCCTGTCTTAACTAATTCCATGAGAAATAGAACAAATATATGAATGCATAAGACATGGATAAAATTTGGGGTTACATGATTTTGACATTTGACTCCCTCCCAAAGCCCCCCCCCCCAGCCCAGAAGAGGCTCCTCAGGATAGCAGTGGCGAAACTCCTGGACCAGGCTGGGCGCCCCAGGGGCACTGCATCCCCCACTCCCCTTCCTTTTCTGGGAACTCTTTCCAGACACCAAATACTGGTGTTAGGTGGGAGCCCACCTAACAGACGTAGGTGTCTTGAACATGCCCCCCCCCCCCCCACAACTCAGAAAGAAGCCCTCCGTATGTCGAAGTCGGAGAGCTGCTCAAGAGGCCCATGGCTCCCAGCTTTTGTACAGTGGAGGAGAAGAGGAATGGGGAGGGGAGGGGGGTTGAATGACATGAGCAGGCAGTGTGATGCAGCGGTAAAGGCAAATGCCATTTTGGGCTGTATCAACAGGGGCATCACATCAAAATCACGTCATAGTCCCACTTTATACGGCACTGGTCAGACCACACCTGGAGTACTGTGTGCAGTTCTGGAGGCCTCACTTCAAGAAGGACATCGATCAAATTGAAAGGGTACAGAGGAGAGCGACAAAGATGATCTGGGGCCAAGGGACCAAGCCCTATGAAGATAGGTTGAGGGACTTGGGAATGTTCAGCCTGGAGAAAAGGAGGTTGAGAGGAGACATGATAGCCCTCTTTAAGTATTTGAAAGGTTGTCACTTGGAGGAGGGCAGGATGCTGTTTCTGCTGGCTGCAGAGGAGAGGACACGCAGTAATGGGTTTAAACATCAAATACAACGATATAGGCTAGATATCAGGAAAAAGTTTTTCACAGTCAGAGTAGTTCAGCAGTGGAATAGGCTGCCTAAGGAGGTGGTGAGCTCCCCCTCACTGGCAGTCTTCAAGCAAAGGTTGGATGCACACTTTTCTTGGATGCTTTAGGATGCTTAGGGCTAATCCTGCGTTGAGCAGGGGGCTGGACTAGATGGCCTGTATGGCCCCTTCCAACTCTATGATTCTATGACCCGTATGTACTGCTGTACTTCTATACAACTTTCTTAAGCACAAAAATCAACATTTAAAAATGAACTGGCCATTTTCTAAGGATCATATAGGTGGGTTTTGTTTTTTTGTTTAATAAAGTGGTTAGAAAGGAGGATGGGAAGAGAAGCTTCCTCCCCTGAAAGAGGTTGGGGGCTCAGCGTGGTTAATAGCTGATGTCCTGCCCCAGCCTGTGCCTGCAAGCAGCTTGCTCCCCTATGAAAACTAAAGAAGGAAAGCCAGGAAACTGGGATCCAGTGTCCTCAGCCATGAACGTTTTTGTGATATGGATCTCTTATTATGAATAATAATTTCCCGGTTAAACACCGTCTTGGCCAGTCATCATATAGTTATGAGCAGCACATCCAGCAACCATTACGCAATGCGCAGGGAAACCCCCACGGTGGGCACCAGGTTCTCCAGGGCCTTGAGGCACAAGAGTCCTGCCACTCTGGGAGGGGCCAGGGCAGCAGTGGGAGGCGGGCTCTTTTTTACCCGCTTCTGGATAAATTGTGTTTTTCAAGCCACTAAAATGAAACAAGTTAAAGAGCCCTATGTGGCGAGGGGAAGAATAAAGCGTACTGTTGCAGTGCAATATTCACACTGACAGGAGTAGAACTCACCAAAGAGTCGCAGATAACAGTCACAGCATCCACCAGTTGTCAAATTTAAACATAATTTTCTGGGAAACACATTATTAACTATAATAATAAAACACATAGCCCATTCATTGACATAATAAGATTTTAAAAGATAGAAGGGGAGAAATTTACCAGTCCCAATTATTATTTCTCCCTTTCTATATATTCTGTGGTACTTCAGCAGATTACATTTTTGTCTAACTTGGAAATTAAAAATAATAAGAGGTTCACATCACAAAACAGTCCTCATCCTGTTCTTCCTGGAGTCTGCTGGGTTCCTCTTTTGCGGCATCCTTTCTGCGGTTTTGGCTGGTCTGTTTCCTCCCCCCTCCCCCCTCAGGCGAGAGACTGGGCTGCTCTGGGTGTCCTGGGTGTCCCTTGCTCTGGCCTTGGCCCGGCCGCCTCCAGGGGGGAGGAAGTCTCCAAATCCGGACAGGGGGTTGGAAGGCAGCTGGGGCTCAGGTGGGTGGCGTCGTGTCTGAAGCCTGGGTGCGAACCCTTGGTCACGCCATGGAGGTTTGTGCAAGTGGGCCAGCCCCACTCTTCCCCCACTCTTCCCCGCTCAGGGCGTTGCCGTGAGGATAAAGCAGAAGTGGGGGAACGATGTCAGCCACTTGAGGGGGAAAGGGGGGGGTAAAAATGTGTTTGCAAAAGAATCCTGTGCCACTTTAAAGGTGAAGAGGTTTGTTGTAGCAGGCTTTTGTGGCTAAAGGTTCCCTCATCAGATGACAGAAGGCGGTCAGATTTAGCTACAAGTGGTTATAAAGTAGTGGGTTTAAAAAACCATGAAATATAAACGATACATTTTGTTGGACAAATCTTTGCAAGCCTCACAAGTCCAAAATAAGGGCCATCACCCTGCACAGTACCAATTCAGGCTCTGGTCATGACAACCTAGAATCATAGAATCATAGAGTTGGAAGGGCCATACAGGCCATCTAGTCCAACCCCCTGCTCAACGCAGGATCAGCCCTAAGCATCCTAAAGCATCCAAGAAAAGTGTGTATCCAGCCTTTGCTTGAAGACTGCCAGTGAGGGGGAGCCTCCTTTACTTTACGTTTGCTCCTCACATAACTGAAAAATCTTTTCTTGTTACAATGGGCTCCCCTGGCCAATCTTAGCTCACTCTCAGCTTTTGCCTTTCTGATGATTGATCTACAGTGCCTAGTAACCTGTAGGTATTCTTCTTTAGAGCTCTGTCCTTCCCTCCATTTCCTGAACATTTTCCTTTTCTTTCTTAGTTCCTCTTGCAGTTCTCTGTTCATCCAAATAGGCTTCTTAGAGCTCCTGCAGTGTTTTCTTCTTTCTGGGATAGTCATTGATTGAGCATGCAATAGCTCTTGTTTGAGTAGCGTCCACCCTTCACATGCTCCCTTCCCTTCCAGCATTCTCGTCCATGGTATGACACTCATCATGTCTCTGAGTTTATTAAAGTTTGCCCTACGAAAATCCAACATCCGCGTCTGGCTACAACCTTCCTTGCCTCCCCATCTCAAAAGGAATTCTATGAGGACATGGTCACTTCCCCCTAGGGTCCCCACCTCCTTCACCTCATCCACCAACTCTTGCCTGTTGGTCAGTATTAAGTCCAGTATGGCTGAACCTCTTGTGGGTTTATCTACCATTTGATAAATGAAATTGTCAGCCAGGCAGGTCAGAAAGTTGCACGACTGAGGACGCTTCGCAGAGTTTGTTTCCCAGCACACATCTGGGAAATTGAAGTCACCCATGATGACAAGGTCCTGCCGCTTGGATATTTTCTCAAGCTGCTCACAAAGTGCAGCATCCACATCCTCTCGTTGGTCAGGTCTGTTGAGTTCTAAGTTGTCTACCCTACACTACAGCTGCCAGGTCACCTTTGGGGTGCTGCAGGACGCCCTGCTGAGTTCCACGACCCTCATGGAACTGCAATGGCCTGGCCTGGAGAGGCCAGTGTGCTTAGCCCTTGGACGGGGAGGCCCTGGAGGCAGTTGTGATGCGGAGGCCAGCCAGGGCAAGCCCCCCCCCCCCCCGGAACATCGCGTGCCTTGCAACCATGCCGTGTCTCCATCCTGAGTCGGCTGTGACTGGGTGGCAAAAAACAAACCCACAGCAAGGCCAGCTCGAATCCACTGCAATGAGTGAATAAGGATATTTGTCCAAAATCATTTTTAAAATAAATAAAAGAAAAAAAATCTTCCCGAAAAGAACTGCAGGTGATTTCCTATGAGCCTGGGTTGTGTCTCCCACGGCTCTAACTCTTCCCTCGCATCTTGCTGACCGTCAGGCGGGGAAGGCAGGCCAGGACAGGCTTCAGCCGGTGCCGCCTTGGCACTCGACTCCTTGCTGGGGGGAAGGGCGGCAGGTTAGCCCCCTTCCTTAGCCCTGAAGTAGGCGAAATGGGGCAGAGCATCTTCTCCTTTTTGGGAAAAAAAAGCCAGCGGAAGCAATTTGGGCCAAGGTGTCGGCTTTCAAAGCTGTCTGCTTCAGGGAGCATGAACATCTGACCTGGCTGCCCTGGACATCCGGCAGAGGATTCTCTGGCCAGCTCTGGCTCCTCTAGCGGACAGACAGTGCTTCCGCTGCTGGTGAGTCCTGGTGGGCGTTTGGTGGCACTCAGTGGGCCTCTTCTCATGTTCTTAATTTTGGTGGTCTCCCCACTTTTCCTTTAAAGGTAAAGGTATCCCCTGTGCAAGCACCGAGTCATGTCTGACCCTTGGGGTGACGCCCTCCAGCGTTTTCATGGCAGACTCAATACGGGGTGGTTTGCCAGTGCCTTCCCCAGTCATTACTGTTTACCCCCCAGCAAGCTGGGTCCTCATTGTACCGACCTCGGAAGGATGGAAGGCTGAGTCAACCTTGAGCCGGCTGCTGGGATTGAACTCCCAACCTCACGGGCAAAGCTTTCAGGCGGCTGCCTTACCACTCTGCGCCACAAGAGGCTCTTTTCCTTTAGGTATGCACAAAGACTCTGTGTCCTCCGAAAGCTAGCCTGCCACACCTTTTGGCGCCTCTGTTGGGCTTGGCTAGAACCCTGTTCATCTGCAATATATTTCTCCCCTTCCGCAGATCATGAAGAGATTCTTCAATGAGACATGGGAGGAACGGACAGGAGCACCAATGTCCCAAAATCTTTTGACTTCGCTGTGGTCTCTCTCTGTGGCAATCTTCTCAGTTGGAGGGATGATCGGCTCTCTCTCAGTTGGACTTTTTGTCAACCGATTTGGCAGGTAAGCGAGTCCCAGTCTAGACTGCGTGGGATGGCTGGTCTGTGCACAGGGAAGATGGTGCCCAAGAGGGATCTCGCAAAGATGGAGCTCTTCCGCCAGGTTTATGGTTGAGGCCAGGCAGCAAGGAAGATCAGCCCCCTCCCCCCTCATAAAATGGCGGTAGCGAGTCCCAGCAGCTCCCCTCCACCTCCCTTCTTAGACGGGGATGTTGATACTGGGTTTTAAACTAGGATGAGTTTTTACTGCTACCCCTTGGTTGATGGGATTTTATTGTATTCGTTTTTACTGGGTTTTAATGTGACTTTCGGGGATTTCATGTGACCCGCCTCGAGCCTTTGGGGGGAGGCAGGATATTATAATAACAATGGTAGTGGTAGTGGTAGTAGTAGTGGTAGTAATAAAGTGACAGTGGGTGGCAGAATAAGGCGGCCACTTCAAGCAGCTGGTTGTTGGCACCATTCAAGAAGGCCGCTAAGTGACAGGTGGAGCGGACGTGGGGCACCCAGTTCACTGCTGTGCTTCTCCTGTTGAAATGAGCTGCCTGCAGGCTCCTTGATGCCGTCCAAAGCGGAAAATCTTCCAGGCATGGGCCGCTGCCTGTGTTCAGCAGGGTGAGAAATGGCTAGCCCTCCTGCCTGGAATGTCCCTGTTTTTTAATCAGAAAAATGAAAGTCCTTGCATTTTTGGTGTGAAAACATTTACCCATTTGAAAAGAAAATATTTCCTAGGAGTTTTCCATTTCTTCCCTATCAGGCAGATGGAAAAGGGTCCTTGGGGAGGAATCTCCTTTCCCTTCCACCCCATGGGCCCTCCCCTCTCAGGCGATTGTTAATTGCAGAAATGCTCCCCACAATGTCTTCTCTGTGCAGGCGAAACTCGATGCTGCTGGTCAACATTCTGGCCATTGCAGGCGGCATCCTGATGGCGTTTTCCAAAATGGCCAAGGCGATGGAGGTATTAATAGTCGGCCGCTTCATCATTGGCCTCTTCTGTGGCCTCTGCACGGGCTTTGTGCCCATGTACATCAGTGAGGTCTCTCCCACTGCTCTGCGAGGGGCGTTTGGCACCCTGAACCAGCTGGGCGTCGTCGTTGGCATCCTGGTGGCACAGGTAGGCCTGCTTTCTTTGGCAATGGCTGCCAAGCCCTCCATGGCTCTGTGACTCAGTGGTGCTTGTAGAAAGGAGCGCTCCTGTCTCCTTCTGCCATCAGAGCTCAAGAACCAGGTGAGCAAGTGAATGAAGAATGGGGGGTGGGCGGGGGGAGTAGAGGCAGTGAGGCACCAAGAGGAAAGGAAGCTCCCAAATATCTGTTGCTTAAAATTGTCAGCCTTCTGTTGAATTCTCAGTAAGTAGACCCATTGACAGGAATCTCTTTATTGAGGAGCATAACAATCAGAGAGCCAAGGTGTTTCTTTGCTAGAACTAAAGAGCAAGCTTACAAGCATACCTTTATGTTTGTCCTGTGACCTCTCCCCCCAATTCATATTCTGGTACGTTAAACAACGTATCAGGCTCATGCAACTTTCCAAGGCAAGTTTTCCTACACAAAGGCACGAGCTGGTCTGAACTCCTACAGGATGCCTCTGCAAAGTCACAGTGATAACTGGTTCTGGGAAGCCAGGGGGCCCCCGAGCCTCTGGTGTGTGGACATTACTGGAACATGAAAACAGAACAGGCCAACCGGTGACATGAGCATGGCATAATTCATGGCAGAACCATGGGAGCAGTGAGCAAGTGACCAGAGTCTTGACAAGAATAAGCTTTGCAAGGCAGGGGCTGTTGGAAGAAAGGCTTAATAATGTAAGACCATGTCTTATTAATTCTCAATCAATATACTTCTGACCCTCAACTTGCAGAGGAAGTGGTGAGGATGAAAGCGGGAAATGTAGCCACAGAGCAGGGACAGACATCGCAGAGCAGATTTACTGATGACTGGGTGCAGAAATTTAGGTGACTTTATGTACAGTGTTTAGATTTTTCAGAGAGAGGTGAATTTATAAGCTACTTTACTTGCCTGCTGAACTGAAAGTTGTTATTTGTTCCTAGAGTATTTTTTATTTTGGATGTGCCCTGATCAACTGAATGGCACGAAAGCAGTTTATACAGTTCTTGCTCTCCTGCTTCTGCTTCCGTTTAGGTCTTTGGCTTAGATGTCATCATGGGAACAGCAGCCCTCTGGCCACTGCTGTTGGGCTTTACCATCATCCCGGCCGTTCTGCAGAGTGCTGCATTGCCATTCTGCCCTGAGAGTCCCCGCTTCTTGCTGATCAACAAGATGGAGGAAGAGAAGGCGAAAGCAGGTAACCTTTCCCACGCCTCATCCTCCAGAGAAGATCCATCTTCCTGAAAGAATTTCTAGGCTACATGTTGCAGGAGGACGTCTCCTGGGCGTTCTGCACAACACCTGTTCCGTGCTGCCAGTCTTTACTTCCTCCAAGTGAAAACCATGGTGGGCTTTTAAAACAGGCCCCAATCTGCAAGGCTTGGCCGTTCTCTCACCGGCCTTTCATTCACGCTTTGATTGCTATTGTGACATGGCAGTCAAAGAGTTAATGGCAAATGGCATTTGCAGTTTCCTCTAAAGACAAGAAGACAAATCCTTGTCCAGAATGTTCACCATCCGGAGGCTGCCAGACTGAGAAAGAGGCAGGGTGGGAGTGGGTGCCTTTGCACTTCCTGAAGCTGATGATTAGGAATGTAGACTGAGGACCTCTCTCCCCCTCCCCCTCTCTCTGAGCTGGGCACAACCGAAGGGTGGGGTCCACTACAGCAGGGGTAGTCAACCTGTGGTCCTCCAGATGTTCATGCACTACAATTCGCCAGAGTGTGCTGGCAGGGGCTCATGGGAATTGTAGTCCATTGACATCTGGAGGACCACCTCTGCACCACAGGATCCTGTGGGACTCTCCATGTCTGTGTGGCATCCCAGCTGGAAACGGCGCAACGTGACCTCTGCCATCTGCTTGGTTCTTCCCACCAGTGCTCCAAAAGCTTCGTGGCACCCCAGATGTCTCCAGTGATATTCAGGAGATGAAGGACGAAAGTACCAAGATGTCCCAGGAGAAGAAGGTGACGATCCCCGAGCTCTTCCGCTCCCCCAGCTACCGCCAGGCCATCCTCATAGCCATCATGCTCCAGCTCTCCCAGCAGCTCTCGGGCATCAACGCGGTACGTCCTCTGTGCACTCTTCCTGCTCCAGGAGGCGCAGTGGGAGGCTGGCGGAATCTCAGCTGTGGGCGGACGGAAAACCTGGGTCTGCCCGGCACTGCCGTCCGAACATACGATGGCGCCAACGTCACCGTGATGAGCGTAAAACGTGTCCACGCCCCGTTTGCCTCCAGGCTCGCATGAGCGTCTCACATTTGCTTGGGTGCAGAGAAGCCCAGTCCGGAGCAAATGGGTGCCAATGTGAGGCGTGGCTCAGCCTGTGTCAAAGTCTGGTTTGGAATCCAAGTTGTGGGGGGGGGGGAGTGATCCTGGTTCACCTGGTTAACCTTATGGGAAGCCAGTGGGAGTTTCTGGCCCGGCTCCTTTCGCTGTGCTCCAGGTGAGGCTAGAGAGGTGGCAGATGCAGCCCCAGAGCTCCCAGCTTAGGGAGAGCAGCCAGTAAGGCCAGGCTGTGGGGGGATTGCTTGTGAGTGGGGGCGGGGGTCCCCTTCCCTGAAGCTTGGGCAGAAGGGGGGCTGTGGGGGATCGGTCAGCAACCCTGTGAGTTCTGGAAGCTGCCCTCTATTGCCAAAGGGGCCTCCCCTGCACAAATCCATAGTTCCCGGGAGACAGTGTCCTCTCTTCCTGGACCCAAGGATGATGGGAGGGGCGGGGAACTAAGACACACAACTTGGTCCTTTTTTAACAATAGGAAATTGAACTCTATTGACTCGGTGGTTGTTCTTGGGTAAAAGACATTTTAATAGGCTTAGTTACAGCGAGAGAGTTGTGCTTTTTTCCTCTGGGCCTGCGTCTCAGACTGGAAGCCACCCCCTCAGACAAAGACAGCTCCCCTCAAGGCGAGGGGATGGTCCCCTCACGGACACACCTCTCTTTCTCGGCCCAGTTTGCCCCAGTTCTTAAATTCCACACTCCCCTTCAGAGCTGGGGCTGAGAAGACTTCTTTCTCCCCACCCCCCGCCCATCCTCCTGGGCCTGCCCCTAGTTTGTTCTCCGGAGCGGTATGTAGAGCTCTCCTGCTGGAGTGTCTCCCACCAGACTCCCTCGCCTGGCCTGAGGCTCCGTCTCCTTCAGACTGATCCCCCCCCCATATCCCCAGCCTTTCCGTCTCCTCTTTTTTCCTTGCCCCACCTCTTCTTAGCCAGCAGTTCAGACTGCCTGGAATTAGCCCTTTATGGGCCAGGGTCTGCAGAGAAACGAAGGAGCCTTGCATTTCCCCCTCCCCTTTTCTGGCTTGGCCAATGGCAGTAGGCAAGTGAGTGGTACTTGGGCGGAGGCGTCTGGCGTGAGGCTCGTGGGGCCAACGGGGACTGTGCCCCCTCCCGGCCGTGGCTTTTGTCTCGCAGCGGTGGAGCTTGCTTCCGGTCATGCCCTGAAAGGGCAGCTGTGCGGCAAGGCCTTGGGGCCAGCCCCTTTGGAAGTCCTGGCAGCTCCTCCATGGGCGACGTCCCCTCCCCGTGCCCCGCAGAGCTCGTGGGCTGCCTTGTTGGGCGTACTGAGGAGAAGCTCACCTGTCCTGTAGCCACGGAGGCTGCTCTGCTCTGGCAAGGGCCACCGTGGGCGTGCTTGGGACAAGGTGTGGCTTTGACCCTCCAGGTGGAGGGCAGCCTCTGGGGCAGCCGCCTCTTCCGTCTCGCCGTAGCAGCCCTGTGGGTCAGTGGCGGGCCCCGGGCTGAGCCAGGGAGGGAGCTTTCCCCGGCCTGAGTCTCTCCGCTGCATTCCATTGGCTGCCTGTCTCCCCTCGGCGCGGTTGGAAGGCGGTTTGCTCACATTTGGGGCTCTGGGCTGGTTCTCAGTAGTTTTCTGCCTCCAGGTGTTCTACTACTCGACTGGGATCTTCAGAGAGGCTGGAGTCCAGAAGCCCGTCTACGCCACGATCGGGGCCGGGGTGGTCAACACTGTCTTTACCGTTGTATCAGTAAGTCTTCCTCAGATGGCGCCCTATCGCCCTTGGGGGGGGGGGGCATGGGGCGGGGGGAGCCTCAGTCGAGGCGCCAGCTCCTCAGCCACTTCTGGGAAGATGAATTCCATTTCCGAGGCAGAAGTGGTGCCTCTCTACAATACCACAGTTGGGGGAGACTGGCATGTTGAGGAGAGGTGCCCAGCTGTCCTGTTCAAACGGGTGATCCTCATGTCTTGGCCCCAGTCCCAGGGGTGGGGGGGTGGGGGGGTGGGGGGGTGGGGCTTCTGTTCCTTTCCTACTGATGGACAGTCGAATTCTGGTAGCGGCAGCAATTTCCCCCTGAGGTGGCTTTCTCTCTCTCACCTCCCCAAAGAGAGCCTCTTGCCCTTTTTTGCTGTGTTTCGGGAGTGAGGTGGGGGTGGGGGTGAAATGCAGGGGCAAGGGCTGCTAGCAGGAGAAAGCGTGACCCAAGCGCTTCCGTGTGTGTCCAGTGCGAGTGGCGCCACCGGCAGGGCTGCTGCTGCTGCTGCTGCTGCTGCGATTCCTTAGGCTGCCAGTCCCTGCAGAGCGTCCCTTGTTTTCCGTTTTGCAGCTCTTCCTTGTGGAGCGTGCGGGGCGCAGGACCCTCCACTTGGTTGGCTTGGGAGGCATGGCCGTCTGTGCAGCCGTCATGACGATTGCCCTGGTGTTGCAGGTAAGGGCTCTTGCCGTCAGCATCCTTGTGTGCCTACGGTCCTTCACGCATCCCTGGCTGGTGAGGATGACGCCATGTGCTCACTCCTCCCCTGGGCCTGTGCGGCTGGCAGGAGTGGCTGGGAAGTGTGTGTGTTTCTCGGTTGGGAATTCCATTGGTATCCCGGCATGGATCTGGTTTACTGATAAGTACGTCTGAATCCCAGCTGGCTAAATATGAACTCTGTCTTGCAATTGTATGCTTTACCCCCCTTTGTTGTAGTTGTTAGTTGTGAAGTCGTGTCCCCATTGCAACCCCATGGACTTCCTCCAGGCCTTCCTGTCCTCTACCTACCATTCCCCGGAGTCCATTTAAGTTCACACGACTGCTTCAGTGACTCCATCCAGCCACCTCATTCTCTGTCGTCCCCTTCTTCTTTTGCCCTCGATCGCTCCCAGCATTAGGCTCTTCTCCAGGGAGTCCTTCCTTCTCATGAGGTGGCCAAAGTATTTGAGCTTCATCTTCAGGATCTGGCCTTCTGGAACCTCAAAACCTGGAACCTCAAAACAATTTGTAAATGGGTAATTGAAAAAGAGGCAAGCCATGACATCTGCTCAATTAAAAAATCCAGGTTTTCTATATGATACTGACCACCAGACCCCTCTCAAGGTATCTAGCAGATCTCACTGATGCACCATTAAGGAGAGCATTTACGACTGCCTGATTTCAGACAATGCCTCTGCCAATTTACAGGGCAGATATAATACAATAACCTTAGCTCAGTGCTTCTGCCCGTGTGCCTCCAATCTCATTGAAGGTTTTCCCACTATCACGATATGGCCCGATTGGCACTAGGTCATATCAGGTCATCCCACACTAATTGAACAGTATTAGCTTTTTCCTGGCAGATGAAAATTCATCAATAACATTTAAGGTTGCCTGTTTTCTGTTATTAACAATTAAGTTAAGGAAGCAATTTGTACATGCCAATTATCATTATTAACCCAGTTTTGTATTTTATCATTCTCTTTTTGTAAACTTAAAAAATGGCTTTTAAAGTTGTTTCAGCTCATTTAGCGTATGGTGTTAAGGCCAGTGGCTTTAACATTAAATAAATTACTACTATTTACCCTACATTGGGAGTAAGACACATAGGAAGACGGGGAGCTTAACTTCCAGACCTGAAGTGCTGGGGGGGCGGAGGGTTCAGTATATACCTCTTAGGGGCTCCACATCTATCCATGAGATGTGCAGAGTGTTCTCTAATTGGCAAGCAGCATCCTGGGTGCCCTTTTGGGTTGGGGGGGGGGAACAGGGCCCTCCCCCTGAGTGCTGTGGTCTTCGGTCTTGCTTTTGAATGTGGGCCTCCCCCTCCTCACCTTCAGCCCCCTGTGGCATTTTGTTTTTTGTCAAGTGTAGATCAGCACAGCAAGGCAGTTATGGAAATCTGAGCCTGATTGCACATTGGGGGTTACAGGAGGTACAGCAGTGGGAGAAGGGGCCCGAGATAGGGCTTGCTCGAATCTTTTCCATCCTTCGTCCCATCCCTAGAGATGGAGGGGCAAATGGTTTACACTCAGCTCCAACACTGATGTGGTGCAATGCCAGGTCCCTCAATAATCAGTCAGCTGCTCTTGATTTGCGTATTTTTCGATTTCTACCTGCCCCTCCTGGTGTGCTGGCTCTGCACTCTTATTTTGCAGAACATGAGGTGGATCTGGCCAGGACCTGGAGAAGGGGGGGGGGGGGTGAAAGTTGCCCTGAAAGAGCTAATCTTGCCCTGGATTACTTGGTTCTCTAGCAGTCCCGGATTTCAGGTTGGGAGGAGGGGTTGCAATACTGGTTTGGGAGGCTTTCCCCTTCAGGCCAACAATCCCAGGAACTGGATGTATCAGCCCAGGGTGGGGCTCAGTCGAGGGCATGGCTATCTGGCTGATGACCCAGAAGATACGCCTTTGGGTCTCCAAGAGCAGTGGTCCCCAACCTTTTTATCACCGGGGACCGGTCAACGCTTGACAATTTTACTGAGGCCCGGGGGGGGGGGGTAGCCTTTTGCCGAGGGACATCGCTGCCGCCTGAGCCCCTACTTCACTTGCTTTCCCGCCGGCGCCCCTGACTTCCCGCCGCCTGCTGGGGGGGCGCTGCCAGAAGAAGCTGTGCAGTGCCAGGCCGAGGGGGAGCCCCAGCCATGGCGGCCGCTGGAGAGCACCAAAGGTGAGCTGGTGGCAGAGTGGCAGGGCGGCCCCCGAGGCAGCAGCCGGGGAGGAGGACGAGGAGGAGCCGCGGCCCGGTACCGACTGATCGACGGACCGGTACCGGTCTCCGGACCGGGAGTTGGGGACTACTGTCCTAGAGGCAATGGTGGCCTGGGTATTGCAGTATCCTGGGGCAGTGGTCCCCAACCCCCCCCCCCCCGAAGCGAGAAGCCAAAGCGGCCGATTAGCTCGCGGCCCGGCAAGCTTCTCGCTTCAGGGGGGGGGGAGGGAAGAGAAGCTTGCCGAGCTGCAAGCTAATCGGCCGCTGCCGATTTGCTAGTGGCCCGGAGGGGCCGGGAGGGGGAGCCGCGGCCACCGGCATGCCGGCGGCGAAAACGCGCAGGCGCGGACTGCTGCGCACGCTCATTTGTGCCCCTGCCGGGTGCAAATGCGCGTGCGCGGCAGTCTGCGCATGCGCGCTTGCGCTGGGGCTGCCACGCGTGCACGGGCCCCCGGGCCGCCCTCTCTCCAGAGTCCGGAGCAGCGGTCCGCAGCGGGCCCAAGGGGGGACTTGGATGTCCTGGGGGACTTGGATGTCCATGTCCTCCAGTCAGAACCTGGTGACACTCAGGCTCTTGTAATTTGCTACTGGCCCCACCCACCAAGTGGGCCACAACCTGGTCTAGGCCTTTGGCGCAGGGCTGGAGTGGGATCTGAGAGCAGTAAATCCAGGTCCATGGAATCCAGTTCCACTTTGCCCGGGGGGTGGGGGTGGTGGCAGGCAGGCAGCGGCATGTGGTGGTGGGGGGAGGCGGGCAGAGGTGGCAGGCGGCTGAGGTGGGTGGATCCAGCGAAGCCATGACAATGGCTGCCTCCACACTGCCTCAATTTTTCTGCATGTGCATTTCCAGCGCCACAAAGTCTCCTTCTGTATCTGCCGAGCCTGCCTGCCAGCGCATGCTGAGTAATGCGTCAAAACGCTTCACTCAGCTCTTTCGGAGCTGGCAAGAAAGCATCCCCCTCCCCCGTGGGTCCAAAGTCGCCCCATCTCGCCGTACTCTGTCCGGCAAGAACGGGGAGAAGCGGTGAGCCAAGGGCGCAATATGCGCACCCAAGCTCAGCCCAGAGCGGGACAACGAGCAATGTGGATGCCGTACTGGCAGCAGCCCCCTCCCCTGGGCAGGGCCCTTGCCCCCCTCCAGTCACCTCCCAGTGGGGGATCGCTGATGGCCATGGCTGGGGGGGGTGGCGGAAGCACCTCCACAGTGCTAGCTGGCAGCTCCTCTGGCTGGGTCCCCGCTGGGCTTCAACGATGAAGTTGGGGTCACGGCAAAGAAAAGATTGAGAACCACTGGGATAGAGAAAAGCGGCATATAAGAACCAACTCTTCTTCTTCTTCTTCTTCTTCTTCTTCTTCTTCTTCTTCTTCTTCTTCTTCTTCTCCAGTAATATCTGGGCTCTCTCAGCCTCCCCTCCCTCTCAGAGGGTCTATTGTGGGGAGAGGAAAGGGAAGGGGATTGTAAGCCGCTTTGAGACTCCTCCGGGTAGGGAATAGCGGCATCTAAGAACCAACTCTTGTTCTGTGAGGGCACGCTCCTTCCTCATCTCACAAGCACACCTCACCTCAGAAAGTCCCTCTAATTGATGTGCCTGTTGCCAGGCTGTATTTGGGAGCTGTACTGCCCAAGGATGGAGAGAATGTGTTGAAGGATGCAGGCGCGCAAAGCCACTGTGACTAATTTAACATGAGGCACTGCAGTCCGGACGGACGACCTTCTCCGAGGCCTGGACATGCATTCTTATGCAATAAGATAAGTCATTGTAAAAAATGGAGGTGGTGGAATTTGTGGTGCTCACCTCACAAGATGCCATCCAGTTTTGCGCTAGGGTGCAGGCCATGAGCATCACAATGCCGTGGAATATCTGGCTGGAGCACTGGAAGATTAACTCCGTTTTGAAAAGCACATTATCATTCATGAGATTCTTGGGAAGAATTCTTTTTGAGAATCTAACTTGGGAGAACGTCTTGGTGGAGATCAAGAAAAAGAAGAGGGCTATACCATCTTCCGCAGGCTCCTCTTGCAATGGAGACAGCAGCCCTTTCGTGGCCGCAGAAGACACAACGCAGGACTTCAGACTGTGGCTCCCAGCCAGGCATACTCACAACTGATTCATTTATTTACTTAGATTTAGATTTATCCCCATCACTTCCGAAACCAGTCCAGCTTGTGGCAGTTTACAGTAAAAGAATAAAATACAATATAAATATGATAAAAGTACAGCATAACCCCTATGGAAAACAACAACAAACAGCAATAAACCTCAATGGCACGAAGACAATTTAACACACGCGGCCCGATCAATCTCCAAGAGCCACCATCATCCTCAGGAGAGAAGCTGTGCCCCACTGTCAAAGGCAGTGTCTCTGCAAACCTCCACAGGGGCCTATAGGGAGGGACCCGATCTTAGAATCATAGGATTATAGAGTTGGAAGAGGCCATACAGGCCATCTAATCCAACCATCTGCTCAACGCAGGATCAGCCCTAAGCATCCTAAAGCATCCAAGAGAAGTGTGCATCCAACCTTTGCTTGAAGACTGCCAGTGAGGGGAAGCTCACCACCTCCTTAGGCAGCCTATTGAACTGCTGAACTACTCTGTGAACATTTTTTTCCTGATATCTAGCCTATATCGTTGTACTTGTAGTTTAAACCCATTACTGCGTGTCCTCTCCTCTGCAGCCAACAGAAACAGAATCCTGCCCTCCTCCAAGTGACAACCTTACAAATACTTAAAGAGGGCTATCATGTCCCCTCTCAACCTCCTTTTCTCCATGCTGAACATTCCCAAGTCCCTCAACCTATCTTCATAGGGCTTGGTCCCTTGGCCCCAGATCATCCTCATCGCTCTCCTCTGTACCCTTTCAATTTTATCGACGTCCTTCTTGAAGTGAGGCCTCCAGAACTGCACACAGTACTCCAGGTGTGGTCTGACCAGTGCCGTATACAATGGGACTATGACATCTTGTGATTTTGATGTGATGCCCCTGTTGATACAGTCCAAAATGGCATTTGCCTTTTTTACCAATGCATCACACTGCCTGCTCATGTTTAGCTTACAATCCACAAGTAGCCCAAGGTCTCGTTCACACACAGTGTTACCTAGAAGCGTATCCCCCATCCAGTAGGCATGCTTTTCATTTTTCTGACCCAGATGCAGAACTTTACACTTATCTTTATTAAATTGCATCTTGTTCTCATTTGCCCATTTTTCCATTGTGTTCAGATTTCGTTGAACTCTGTCTCTATCTTCCGGAGTATTTGCCAGTCCTCCCAATTTGGTGTCATCTGCAAACTTGATGAGTAGTCCCTCCACCCTAGATCATTAATAAATATGTTAAAAAGTACCGGGCCAAGCACCGAGCCCTGAGGTACCCCGCTACTCACCTCTCTCCAGTCTGATGAAACACCATTGACAACAACTCTTTGAGTGCGGTTCTCTAACCAATTGCCTATCCACCTAACTATCTGAAAATCCAGATTGCAGTCCTTCAATTTATCCATCAGAACATCATGGGGAACCTTATCAGAAGCTTTACTAAAATCCAAGTAAACGACATCAACCGAATTTCCACAATCCAGCAAACCTGTTACTTGGTCAAAAAAAGAAACCAGGTTGGTCTGACAGGACCTGTTGGAGACAAATCCATGCTGACTTCCTTGGATCACCAAATTCTCCTCCAGATGTTTGCAGATCGCTCCCTTTAATATCTGCTCCATTATCTTCCCCACAACAGGGGTCAGACTCACTGGTCTGTAGTTTCCCGGGTCATCCTTCCTCCCTTTTTTGAAGATTGGAATAACGTTTGCTCTCTTCCAGTCCTCCGGGACATCTCCAGTCCTTAAAGAGGTCCCGAAGATGATGGACAAGGGCTGTGCAAGTTCTCTGGAAAGTTCTTTGAGCACTCTTGGGTGCATTTCATCCGGCCCAGGGGATTTGAACTCATCCAGTGCAGCTAAATGCCTCTCGACAACCTCTCTGTCCATGTCAACCTGCCACCCAGACACTATCTCTTGGCTACTGTCATTTCTAGATGTGCCTAAATCCTTTGACCTGTGGGAAAAAACAGATGTAAAATAGGCGCTGAGCCTTTCTGCTTTCTCTGCCTCCTCCGTTAGAGTTTGTCCATCCACACCCAACAGTGGGCCTATTGCCTCCTTTACGTTTGCTCCTCACATGACTGAAAAATCTTTCCTTGTTACAGTGGGCTTCCCTGGCCAATCTTAGCTCTCAGCTTTGGCCTTTCTGATGATTGATCTGCAGTGCCTAGTAACTTGTAGGTACTCTTCTTTAGAGCTCTGTCCTTCCCTCCATTTCCTTTTCTTTCTTAATTCCTCTTGCAGTTCTCTGTTCATCCAAAGAGGCTTCTTAGAGCTCCTGCAGTGTTTTCTTCTTTCTGGGATAGTCATTGATTGAGCATGCAATAGCTCTTGTTTGAGTAGCGCCCACCCTTCACATGCTCCCTTCCGTTCCAGCATTCTCGTCCATGGTATGACACTCATCATGTCTCTGAGTTTATTAAAGTTTGCCCTACAAAAATCCAACATCCGCGTCTGGCTACAAGCTTCCTTGGCTCCACATCTCAAAAGGAATTCTATGAGGACACGGTCACTTCCCCTTAGGGTCCCCACCTCCTTCTCCTCATCCACCAACTCTTGCCTGTTGGTCAGTATTAAGTCCAGTATGGCTGAAGCTCTTGTGGGTTCATCTACCATTTGATAAATGAAATTATCAGCTAGGCAGGTCGGAAAGTTGCATTTCTGAAGACGCTTTGCAGAGTTTGTTTCCCAGCACACATCTGGGAAATTGAAGTCACCCATGATGACAAGGTCCTGCTGCTTGGATATTTTCTCAAGCTGCTCACAAAGTGCAGCATCCACATCCTCTCGTTGGTCAGGCGATCGGTAGCAGACACCAACTACCACACTGTTTGTTTTCCCCTCGCTTATTTTCACCCAGATACTTTTCAGTGTAGATATGCTCTCCTTCACTAGAATTTCCTGACAGTTAAGCCCTTTCCTCACATATAGTGCCACTCCTCCACCTCTTCGATCTATTCTGTTTTTTCTGAACAAATCATATCCATCCACTATTACATTCCAGTCATGAGAATCATTCCACCAAGTTTCTGTGATGCCTACTAGATCATACCTTTCCATCAGCGTGAGAAGTTCCAGCTCTTCCTTCTTATTGCTCATGCTTCGGGCGTTAGTATAAAGACTCCTTCCTTACACTCCCTATGTTGATCATCTCCTTCTCCTTATGGCTCTCCTGATGAATCTCCCCAAGTTCCTGCCAAACACATTCTTCCCCAGCTTCGACAAGTCCATCAGGTGCTAGTAGGCCTTCCTCAAGAAAGCCTATCCCATGGTCCCAGAAACCAAATCTCTCCTGCCGGCACCAACTACGCAGCCACTGATTCACCTCCATTATCTTCCTCTCCCGACGCACCTCAAGATTGGATTTCTGTAACTCGCTCTACGCTGGTCTTCCCTTGTCCTTGATCCAGAAGCTTCATCTAGAGCAAAACGCAGCTGCTAGGGTCCTCACTGGCACACCTTGGAGGGCCCACATCCAGCCTGTACTGAAGCAACTGCACTGGTTGCCGATTGCTGTCCGGATCAGGTTCAAGGTTCTGTTTTTGACCTTCAAGGCCTTATGCGGGTTGGGACCCACATACCTGAGGGACCACCTGTCGCCCTATGCCCACCGCAGGGCTTTACGCTCTGCGGGGGAGAACTTCCTGGTCGTTCCCGGCCCTAGGGAAGCGCACCTGGCCTTGATCAGGGCCAGGGCCTTTTCGGTCCTAGCCCCTACCTGGTGGAATGAGCTCCCGGGTGAGCTGCGGGCCCTGTGGGATTTACCAGATTTCTGAAGGCCCTGCAAGACAGAGCTCTTCCACCAGGTTTTTGGTTGAGGCTGGGGTCAGCGAATGAGAACCAACATCCCCCCCCCTTGGGTCTAATAGGTTCTATCTTCTCCCCATCCTCCCTGCCGCTCTGATAGCAGGGGGTGGGAATACTGGGGTTTTTTTCCCACCATGTTGAGATTGTTTTAAAGTCTTTTAATCGGTATTTTAATGGGGACAAAGACTATTGTTACCCACCACGAGCATACAGGGAGTGGCGGGAAATAAATCTAATAATAATAATAATGTACCAGTCACATCTACAACCACACCTGGAAAACCTTTCACACCTGGGCCACTATGCTACGACCGTCTCCCCAGGACGTTACAGCATTCCTATTCAACGGCAGGAGGCATGGCTTTCGAGCCAATACCCTGAGGAGGCGTGGTGCTCAACGCAGTTCTGAGCCTGGACAGCACGCTCACTATCGCATAACAAGCATCTATGATGTTTCCTTGAAGGGGCAAAACAGTTGGATCCTCCCATCCAACAGTTCCCCCACTTGGAGCTTGTCCATTGTGCTCAGGGCCCTCACAAGCCCCCCACACTTCAAGCCCCTTAGGCAAGCAGAACTCAGGTTCCTGTCCTGGAAGGTAGCATTCCTAATTGCCATCACTTCGGCCAGAGTTGGTAGCATAATCCTCCAGAAAGGTAATCTGTACCTTCCAGAAGGATGCAGTCACCTTGAGCACAGACCCCTGTTTAATTCCCAAGTATATTCCCACTTCCACTTGGAACAACGTGTGGTTCTGCCAGCATCCTGTCCCAGGCTCCAAAGATCATATGAGAAAAGTCGCTACAAACTCGACGTTCGCAGGGCAGTCTGGATTTATCTCAGCAGGATTGCACCCTTCAGGTGTTTGGGCCTGTTCATTTCACACGGTACCCAGAACCTGGGCAGGAAGGTTTTCATCTGTGACCATAGCCTTCTGGGTCAAACAATGCATTGTCAAAGCTTATGACACTCAGGGCAAGGTTCTGTTTGGGAAGATCACAGCACACTCCACTAGAGCCACTGCCTCCTTGGTGGCCTTCTCTACCAGGGACTTGGTGGCTGAGATTTGTAGAGCAGCTACATGGACTTCATTCTCCACATTCGTAGGGCATTATGGCATTGACCAGGTGGCTTGGGCTGAAGCTTCCTTTGGGAGAAGAGTGCTACGGCAGATTGAACACAGCTGACAGCGATAGAACCCACCCTGGCCTAAGCTTGGGTGCAGCTAACCACCTGGATGACTTAGGCCCCACTGAAGGAGAAGGAAACATTTGACCTTACCTGAAGGCTTCTTCTCTTCAGCGGGGTGAAGTCACCCATTTCCCACCCAAGCGAGGAAGTTGCAGAAGGCGATATTGGACACTCATGTTGAGGATCTTTTCCTGGACTCAAAAACCCAAAATAAAATTACTACAAGACGTGACTTTGACCGTACTATAGCCAGGCTTGGACAAGACTGGAGAGGCCACTCAGTGGTCACTTAAGACGGCTTAGCAAAGAAATTTGCTTTCCAATTTGCCCTACCTGAGCAGGCAGAGGCGTGACCTAACCATCTGGATGACTTTGCCCCACTGAAGAGAAGAAACCTTCAGATAAGGTCCAATGTTTCATTCTGGACCCAATCCAGTTTCCAACCAGGCCATGTGGTGGAAATGGCTTTGGTTGCTCTGACGGTTGACCTCCAGCGACAGCTGGATCAAGGCAAATGGGTGTTGCTAGTGCTTCTAGATCTCATGACAGCGTTAGATCTTGTAGATCATGAGCTTCTGGCTCCATCAACGTGGAGATACAGGGGTCAGCCTGTCATGGTTGCTCTCCTCCTCTGTCAGTAATGACAGTCATTATTGCAGAAAAACAGTCTGCAGCTCCCCAATATTATTCACCCCCAACCTATCCGGGATTTGGGACTTTGGTTTCTCTAGGACAGGGGTAGTCAAACTGGCAGGGGCTCCTGGGAATTGTAGTCCATGGACATCTGGAGGGCCGCAGTTTGACTACCCCTGCTCTAGGATGTGGATGACACCCAGCTTTACCTGTTAATGAGCAGCCAGCCGAATGCTGCACCAGATCCTTAAACAGGTATCTGGGAGCAGTGATGGAATGGCTCCAACAAAGCTACCTGAAGACAGAGGTCCTGGGAAGAAATGGACCAGGGGAGGAAGCGCCCCTTCCCTGTCTTGGTGGGGTATAGCTACAAGCCACATAGACCGTCAGGAATTTGGGGTGACCTTCAACGCCTCCCTTAATAAGGAGGCACAGGTCACAAAAGTAGCTCAGCAGGCATTTTTCCACCTTTGCCAGGAGAAGCTACTAGTGCCCTACCCGGACCCATAAACCCAGAACCACAGTGATCCATGCGATAGTCATCTCCAGGCAAGGTTACTGTAGTTTGCTCTACGTGGGCCTTCCCTTGTCTCTGACCCAGAAAGTACAACTGGTCCAGAATGCAGCTGCCTGGGCCCACATGCAACCTGTTCTCCAGCAGGTGCACTACCTGCTCATCTAGGTCCGTGTCACATTTAAGGCGCCTCTCTGAAAAGCCCCTGAAGACCACTCTGTTCCCTGGCCCCAGAGAAGTGCACCTCAGCGAGGGTCTTTTGACCCTGGCTCCAGTCTGGTGGAATGAGTTGCTAGCTGAGACCTGGGCCCTTCTGAAGGGCCTGCCAAGTGGCACTCCGGCAGAGGCTGATGGTGGGGGCCAAGGCGAACACTCAGTGACCTCGGAAGGGGCTTCTCAGCCACCCCCCCTTTCCCACAGAAGCCTCGGCTGAAATTCTGATCCATCCGTTTTAGCAATGGAGAAAGTTTTTGTTTTTGTTTTAATTGATTGTTTGAAATGTACCCAGTTTTCTCTTATGCATGAAGCTTTCAACTGTTGTTAGCTGCCCCAAGACTGTCACTGGAGAGGGGCTGCCTAGAAATAAAAATATAATAATAATAATAATAATAATAATAATAATAATAATAATAATAATAATAATAATAATTCTCTCTCTCTCCCCCCCCCCCTCTGTTGCAGAACATTGTATCCTGGATGAGCTACATCAGTATTATAGCGATCCTTGCCTTCGTGGCTCTCTTTGAAATTGGCCCTGGCCCAATTCCCTGGTTCATTGTCTCTGAACTGTTCAGCCAGGGGCCTCGTCCTGCTGCTGTCGCTGTGGCTGGCTGCTCCAACTGGACATCCAATTTCCTGGTGGCCATGCTGTTCCCCTATGCAGCGGTGAGAGCTTCAGAATTCACTGCAAGGGAGGCTTTGAACACAGGACTCCTGCCCTAAGCCAGCTCTGTAGCCCCCTCACTGTGCTGGCTCTTGGGAATTTGCCCTTAGCTCTTGCTCTTCTGGGTTTGAGGCATGTCACCCCCTGTTCTTGGATGCCCTAGGGTGCACGGATCCCTGTGAAGTGGTGGCATGCCTGGTGTATCCCTGGCAGGCACCTTCCGGGGAGAATGTTTGTCTGCCATGAGCATCTGCTACTTGGCTGCCAGGTCAGGAACATGAGTGTGCTTTGTGAGTTTTGACCCCGGCAGCAGATGGCCATTTTAAAGCTTTCAGGGCTCTTACTTTCTTTTTCTGCCTTCCTTGCAGCAATATTGTGGCAATTACGTCTTCATTATCTTCATTGTCTTCCTTGTGATCTTCTTCATCTTCACCTTCTTCAAAGTCCCCGAGACAAAAGGCCGGACTTTCGATGACATCTCCAGTGGTTTTGAGAGGCGAGCTGGGGATGGTGTTGCCACGGCAACTGTGGGAAAAGGCCCAATGGTGGAAATGACCAGTATACAGCCTGTGAAAGACGTCGCTGCAGATATCTAAGCGCCATTCTTGCCATGCCATGCGCTTGTCCCTGATACACGTGGAGCTACATGTCGGGAGACAAAGCCGAGCTGCTGTCCTCGCTTCTGTTGAGACTCGTGCAAAACACTGAAGTGAGTCTGCTGCAGGTTTCTGGCCCTGGAAGTCGTGGCCCTGTTCCCTGCTATGCACCTGGGGAGACCTGAGAAGAACTGCTTGGTGTTTTCGGGTTTTTGTTCTTGAAGCTGCATTTAACTTGAATTGTTACGTGGGGTTAGCTGGTTTATTGCCTGTATTGGTCACTTTTGGCTTCGGAGCAGGTTACTCTTCCTGAAGTGGGCTAAAGCAGCCAGACAACCCCTCTGCCCCAGCTCTTGCTAGAGTGTTGTGTCAGTGTGAGAGTAGTGTGTGTCCCAAGACACTGGCAATTAATTTAAATGGGGGGGGGGGGGGAGCCACTGCTGCATTTTCTGAATCCTCAGGAAATGAGGACCAATGTGCATGAGAGCTTTTTTCTCCTTTTTTGGGGACTGGCTGTAAATTTTTATTTGTGTGCAGTTGTTTATTTCTGTCATTTGGCTTATAAATATTATTTTTTTAATGTACAAATTCTGTCCTATGTAAATACGAACCAAGAGCAATGTTTTAAGGTAAATAGCTATTTTAAATGAATGCTGCTGTGAATTGAGATGTGTCAGGAGAAGCAGGCACCAAAGAGAAAAGGCGGGGGGAAGGGTGGCCACCCAGAGGGGCCTCCGGACTCCTCCAAGGAGGGAGAGAGAGTAGGGAAATGAGGCCATGCAGGATACAGCCAGGGACCAAAATAGTTGGCACAGAGAATTACTGGGGAATTGTGGTAATGTTTCAGTGTTGCTTGTCTTGACTTGATTCTTCCTCATCAAAAAAAATAGGCCATTTGTTTTAGTATGTAGAAGATATTGACTTTCCCATTGCTGCTATAGTGTGAAAAAGGGAAGGGAATCCTCCATGGCTGCAGTCCGGGGTAGAGTCTCCCCCCCTCCCCCCCCCCCCGGTCCCCCTTGGGAGTTGGCTGGCCAGACGGGAGGCTCATTGGCCTCCCTGAGTTGTGAGGGTGAAATGGGAGAGGAGAGGGGCAGAATGTCAGTGGAGTAAAATAAAGGTGTGTTCCATGGCCCAGTTGCTGTGAACAATGGCGGGGGGGGGGGGGGTTGGGTTTGTCTTCACTGAAAGGCTCCCTGTGTTGCAGTGGGCAGCAGCTTCGGTCAAGCTGAAAGTGTTTGGGGCCAGCTCTCTTCCTCGTATTTGGGAAACCCCAGTCCTGCCTTCATTCCTTATCCCTCTCCCTGAAAGAGATTTAATTTTAAAAAGTACAAGGACAATCAAAACAGTAAAACTTCATGCCCATGCCCTGGAGGGCCACCCCCAGTCTCCTCAGTAGGAGGCTACCTGAAAACCCCAGGTGACACAAGGTCAGGTCTTGTGAGTTTTGCTCAGTTCCCCTTTCCCCCTAATCTTAATGTAGAAAGAGACAGAAGATATTTTGACAGAAAAGCAAAACTAGTTTTTGAACCTGTATTTTTGCAATTGATTATATCATAGAGTTGGAACGGGCCACACAGGCCATCAGTGTGGGATCAGCCTAAAGCTCCCTTCCTCAATCAGGGTTTCGTGATGGCCCTGGAAGGGCTTCCTGATTGGGTGGGAGTTATTAAAATGCGTTTATCAGGTGATATGGCCATGTCAACTTGCCCCTCCCTCCCAAAATGGCCAATGATGGGCCTGGAGGGGGTGGGAAGGGGAGGGGCCCCAGGTGCTTCCCCACTATATTCTGCACAATCGCACCCCTTCTGGGGTTTCTTGAAGCCTGACAGATGTTTCCGGGGTTTCTCAAGGGTAAAAGTTGGGAAAGGCTGGCCTCCAGCATCCAGGGTCAGTCTGGCCAGCTGCTGCTTGAAGTCTGCCAGTGACAGAGAGCTCCCCACCTCCCCAGGCAGCCCATTCCACGGCCAGACTACTCTGACTGGGAAAACGCCCATTATGAGATGAGATTGTATGTTCAGCTTCACAGTAAGAGAAATAGAACAAAGTTTGCGTCCAGTGGCAGCTTTCAAGCCGACAATGTTTAATTCTGGGCATGAGCGAATCAACTAGTATTCTCAAAGCCGGGAGATCTGGGTGTGTCAGAATTCAGATCAAGGTTTCTAAAAAGTTGACGCCAAATAGTGAGCGTTAACCTGCAGAGACCTCAAATAGCTGTTAATAAGAATGGATGCAGACAACGGTGCCTGGTTAACTGAAGAGGTGAAGAGATGGGTTTCTGCTTGGTCTTCCTGTAGGGATTTGAGCCTGGCCTTCAGAGACACAGACAGTAGAAAAGCAGGCAATTAATGCAGTCCCCAGCATGCCCTGGGGTGGGAATCGGGGCAGGGAAACAGATGAAGCCCTGGGTGCCCCTCATGAGCCAAGCTCCGTGAAAGGATGGGAACGAGTCTTGCAAGCAAGAAGGCCTAGCGAGACACAAAGGAATAGCAGAGCTTCCTTTTCCCACTGGGAATGGCTACAGTGCAGAGGCAGGGGCGAGAGGGCACAACTAGTGAACGTTGGGGGCCCTGGAGTCTTTGTGGTGAAGTTATGAATTAAACATCGCAGGCCATGACAGGACATCCTTCAATACCACTGGAAATGCTGAAAGGCACATTGGAATGTGCAGTCTCTGTCGTTGGCTGGGGGTCCCTGCTGCAGTCCTGCAGACCCTTTTCTCCACTGAGATGCAAATCTTTGTGGGAGCAAATGAAGCATTTTTCTTCCTGGCCAGTTTGGTGGCCGGATGGCTCCTCCTCGGTTTCCTTCCTAGCCGGCCCTTCATTTCTAAGATGGCTCTGCCTTCCTTCACCACTTTCACTGTTGATGTCGATTTGACCCATAGTTCAGATGTGCCAGAGCAGATTCCCTCCCAGACATCGGATACAGCCTGAGAAGAGAAATCCATTGTGGGCGGATGGAACAAACCCGTTGGGGCTGAACCTTGGGGCAATGCTCCGGTTTGAAATGTGTGTCCTTTTTTTTATATTGCCTGCGTCGCAAAGATTTCAGTGGATTTTGTTATTGTGACTGTTACATGTTTTTTAAATAAAAGTCTGGAGGGAAAATGTGAGTGTTTTGATGTAGATGAGGCTCCATTTCCATAACCCAGATGGTGGGGGCCACTCTATTTCCACCAACCAACAGCTGCAGGGATGTGGAACTCTAGAGCTGGAAAGGGGCTCCATTGGCCATCTAGTCCAGCCCCCTGCTCACTCCAGGATCAACCAAAGTATAACATTCAAATGTAGGATGCTGCATACTTGTAGGGAAAAGGCTTAAGAGGAGCTGAGACTCAAAAGATCTCTCTGCCTGAGCTGAACAACTCCCTGAACAGCTCTGGCTGGTTAGTCATTCAGCCATCTCAGTTCCCTCAAGTTGCCTCTTGAAAACAGAAATGTTTCCGCCACAACTGGCTGCATTCTCAGCTGGCCGGGACGGGGGGCGGGGGGGGGGACAACAGGTGCACAGGCAGACGCCCCTGCAGTGCAGACCAGACACTGAGCTTCTGATGGGAGCGTGATACAAATGCCGCCATTTGATGGCGCTGCTCCCGGGTTGTCTTTAGTTAGCAACCATTTGCATTGTTCTCTGGGCTGTGGCCGCAGGGCTCTGTGCTCCTTCCCGTGTGCGCTCTCAACAGTGGCCCTAAAGAAGCAGCCAGCAGGGCAGAGAGGGGCGAGGGGCTGGGACTGCCGCTGTTTACGGAGGCTGCTTCTCTTAGTGTGTTGTGCCACCAGGGGATCCCAGGCTTGCCTGGCAGTTGGGCCATGGACCTTCAGAGGTGGTTTGCCATTGCCTGCCTCCACATCATGGCCCCTCGTGCTCCTTGGAGGTCTCCCATCCAAGTATTAGCCTCCAAAACCTGATCGGATAGGAGCAACGGCCCATCAGTGGCTGATAGCCACCAGGTCTCCAGGGGCCAGAGAGGCGGTGTGTCCTTGGTGCTTGGAGGGAGGGGGCAGTGAGAGGGCTGCCGGAGTTCTGGCCCTTAGGGGGGACCCTGGCTTCATAGAATCAGAACCACAGAGTTGGAAAGGGACATGCAGCCATCGAGTCCAAACCCCTGCTCTTGAGATCGCATTTGCTCTCCAGTTTGGGCCATTGTGTCACAGTGAGGCCTCCAGAACTGCATCCAGGACTCCTGGTGGGGTCTGGCCACTGTGGCATACAGCACAGGGACTAGGACATCTTGTGATTTCGATGTGTCCGTGCTTGGCTTTTGTGGCCCTTTCTTGCCTGCCCAGGGATATGCTGATCACCACTTGGGGGGGGGGGAATTTCCTCCTGGCCACACTGGCCAGGGATTCTGGTGTTTTTTGGGCATCATCTGGGCATGGAATAGGGGTCACTGTGGGTGGGCAGGTAGCTGTGAATTTCGTGCCTTCTGCAGGGAGCTGGACTACATGACCCTGGAAGTCCCTTCCACAAGTACCCCAAGATCTCGTTTGCACACACTGCTACCCAGAAGTGTATCCCATCCAGTCTATATGCTCGTTTTTTTGACCCAGACGTAGAACTTTTCACTTATCCTTATTGAATTGCATCTTGTTCTCATGTGCCCACGTTTTCAGTTTGTTCAGAAGAAGAGTTTATATGCCTCTTCTCTACCCAAAGGAGTCTCAAAGTGGTTTGGCGCAGATGGAAAAAAGCCTGGCCGGCTACCTTCTTGACCTGAGCCTCAAGGAGGCATCAATAATCACCCCTAAATTCCTGGCCTGAGGCACAATTTTAAGTTGTGTCCCTGCCAGGGAGGGTAAGCTCGCTTCCTCTCCTGCTCCCCTACGGCCCAGCCACAGGACCAGCTACGGCTTCCAAACACCTGGCAAATGGATCTGGGGGGGGTCATCCATGAGGAGACAGAGCTGGATGTCATCAGCGTACTGATGGCAACCCAGCCCAAAGCTCCTTACCAGCTGGGCCAGAGGGCTCATGAAGATGTTGAACGACATGGAGGAGATCACCGAGCCCTGAGGGACCCCACACGGGAGCTGATAAGGGCCCGATAACTCCTGCCCAACTTCCACCCTCTGGATCTGGTTGTGGAGGAAGGAGTGTAAGCAGCTGAGAGCTGGGCCCCTTATCCCCATTCCGGTGAGGCGGTGTGCTAGCAGTTCATGGTTGACCATGTCAAATGCAGCTGACAAATCTAATAGAACAGCAGAACCGCCTCAATCCAGCTGGCGACGGAGGTCATCCAACAAGGAAACCAACACTGTCTCGACCCCATGGCCAGGACGAAAGCCTGACTGATATGGATCGAGTGCTGAAGTTTCTTCCAGGAAAGCCAGGAGCTGGTCCACCACGGCCCTTTCCACCACCTTCCCCAGGAACACTAGATGTGTAACTGGTCAGTAGTTAGCTGGGTCCCACAGGTCCAGCGATGGTTTCTTAAGGAGTGGGCAGACCACCGTCTCCTTAAGTAGCGCAGGGAACTCCCCAGATTGCAGGGAGCAGTTGATAATGTCCCTGGGCTGATCCACGATCTGACTCCCACCCCTCTTGAGGAGCCAAGGTGGACAGTGGTCACCCTCAACTTCCCCAGCAGCCTGTCTACTTTGGATAAAGAAAGCCGCCTGAAGCCATCAAAAGTAGTAAAGCTGGTGAGAAGGAACAAAGTGAGTCAGGGTGTGGGTAGTGATGTCACTTCTGAGTGCGGGGGGGGGGGCATGGCCAGCTGACATCACTTCCAGGGCTCCTCAAAGTCCAAAAAATCATTTCCGGGGCTCCTCCACAGTCAAAAGTTTGAAAAAGTAGACGTCTGTCAATGGATGTCCTTTCTAATTTGGCCTATAACAAATTTCTGGAGATAGATAGAATCAAATGCAGATTTAAAATCAACCAGGAAATATAGAGGGAGGTCCCTGTTTTTGATGCATATTTGGCTATCAGGTGATCACTAACATACAATGGCCCAGCGTTGACCATCCTTCTCTAAAGCCTCCTCGTTCCTCAATAAGCAGATTTTCTTCTTCTAACCAGTCTTGGAATTTCCAGCTTAAATGCCTTGTGTACAATTTGCTTCAGTGCTCGATAAACCTGTCATTCTGTGGGTTGCTCCTGTCTCCTTTTTTGTAGAGTGGGACAACCACTGCCACCTCCCACCCTTTTGGGAGTCAGTCTGATCTGTCAGCTACTGTGAAGAGCTTGGCCAGTACCTCTGTCCACCAGTCGATGTTTCTCTTGATTAAATCCGGGGGGACGAGGTCATGGCCAGGAGCTTTACCTGATTTCAAGCTTCCTGCAGTGTCCTTATCTCTGCCGGGCCCACTTGTGGCCAGTCAGGCAGCTCGACCTCTTCTTTGGTCTCCATTGACTGAGGAATGTTCAACTCCATCGCAGAGTGTCACCCCTTAGAGTGGGCTTCCCATAGTTCAGATGGAATTGTTGAGGCCAAGCAAGGGTTTTGCGGACAATCTGCCTCCAATTTCCAAAACCGAGAGGAATCCCTATGGAGGGCCGCTTGCCTAATTCACTCCCAGGCTTCCAGCATGGCCTTTTTCTTTTTGACAAGAATCATATTTTTCTTTTAGTTACTTGATCTCATTTATTAGGGGTCCCGTCAAAAGGTTGAAATGCCATTCACAACCACTCTTTGGGCGTGGTTTTCTAGCCAGTTCCCTACCCACCAAGCCATCCAAAAATCCAGTCTGCAGTCCTCCATCACTCTGTCAAAGAAGGAAACCAGGGAGGTCTGGCATGGCTTGTTGGAGACAAATCCATGCTGACTTCCCTGGATTATAGAATCATAGAATCATAGAGTTGGAAGGGGCCATACAGGCCATCTAGTCCAACCCCCTGCTCAACGCAGGATCAGCCCTAAGCATCCTAAAGCATCCAAGAAAAGTGTGTATCCAACCTTTGCTTGAAGACTGCCAGTGAGGGGGAGCTCGCCACCTCCTTAGGCAGCCTATTCCACTGCTGAACTACTCTCACTCTGAAAATTTTTTTCCTGATATCTAGCCTATATCGTTGTACTTGAAGTTTAAACCCATTACTGCGTGTCCTCTCCTCTGCAGCCAACGGAAACAGCATCCTGCCCTCCTCCAAGGGACAACCTTTCAAATACTTAAAGAGGGCTATCATGTCCCCTCTCAACCTCCTTTTCTCCAGGCTGAACATTCCCAAGTCCCTCAACCTATCTTCATAGGGCTTGGTCCCTTGGCCCCAGATCATCTTCGTCGCTCTCCTCTGTACCCTTTCAATTTTATCTACGTCCTTCTTGAAGTGAGGCCTCCAGAACTGCACACAGTACTCCAGGTGTGGTCTGACCAGTGCCGTATACAATGGGACTATGACATCTTGTGATTTTTATGTGATGCCCTTGTTGATACAGCCCAAAATGGCATTTGCCTTTTTTACCGATGCATCACACTGCCTGCTCATGTTACAATCCACAAGTACCCCAAGGTCTCGTTCACACACAGTGTTACCTAGAAGCGTATCCCCCATCCAGTAGGCATGCTTTTCATTTTTCTGACCCAGATGCAGAACTTTACACTTATCTTTATTAAATTGCATCTTGTTCTCATTTGCCCATTTTTCCATTGTGTTCAGATCTCGTTGAACTCTGTCTCTATCTTCTGGAGTATTTGCCAGTCCTCCCAATTTGGTGTCATCTGCAAACTTGATGAATAGTCCTTCCACCCCCTCATCTAGTTAATTAATAAATATGTTAAAAAGTACCGGACCGAGCCCTGAGCCCTGAGGTACCCCGCCACTCACCTCCCTCCAGTCTGATGAAATACCATTGACTCTTTGAGTGTGGTTCTCTAACCAAAACTGTCACTTGGTCAAAAAAGGAAACCAGGTTGGTCTGACAAATCCATGCCGACTTCCTTGGATCACCAAATTGTCCTCCAGATGTTTCCAGATCGCTCCCTTTAATATCTGCTCCATTATCTTTCCCACAACAGGGGTCAGACTCACTGGTCTGTAGTTTCCCGGGTTATCCTTCCCCATTTTTTGAAGATCGGAATAACGTTTGCTCTCTTCCAGTCCTCTGGGACATCTCCAGACATGACTCTCTTCATGTCTCTGACTTTATTAAAGACTGCTCTACAAAAAGGACAAAAAGGACATGGTCACTACCCCCCACCCAAGGGTACACACTTTTCTTGGATGCTTTAGGATGCTTAGGGCTAATCCTGCATTGAGCAGGGGGTTGGACTAGATGGCATGTATGGCCCCTTCCAACTCTATGATTCTATGATTCTATGAAATATTTTCACAGTCAGAGTAGTTCAGCAGTGGAATAGGCTGCGTAAGGAGGTGGTGAGCTCCCCCTCACTGGCAGTCTTCAAGCAAAGATTGGATACACACTTTTCTTGGATTCTTTATGATGCTTTAGCTGATCCTGCGTTCAGCAGGGGGTTGGAGTAGATGGCCCCTTCCAACTCTATGATTCTGTGATTCTGATTCTATGGAGAAAGCTAGGGAGTTCCAGAAAAAAACACCTATTTCTGCTTCATTGACTATGCTAAAGCCTTTGATTGTTTGGAGCCCAATAAATTGTGGCAAGTTCTTAAAGAGATGGGAATATCAGAGCATCTTATTTGTCTCTTGAGAAACCTATATGCAGGTCAAGAAGCAACAGTGAGAACCGGGCATGGAATCACTGATTGGTTCAAAATTGAGAAAGGAGTTTGGCAAGGCTGTATACTGTTGCCTTGCCTATTTAACTTATCTAACCCCGCCTTTCTCATGATGTGCTCCGCATACAAGTTAAATAAAGATCATCTGAGTCACAAATTGGGATCAAGATTGCAGGGAGAAATATCAACTGCCTCAGATATGCAGATGATACCTGTCAAGCGCTGACTAAACTCACAACAAAACTTCTGTAAGAAGAAAGCTTTAATTGGAAGTAGATGAAGTCACTATAATGTTAGAAGTCAAATCTGTTAGATACAAGAACAGCAGGCACTTATCAATACTTTTCTCCCGCCCAAAACTTGAGCGTTCCCATGGGAGGGAGGGATCTCTCACCCAGGTGCCATCCCAGGCTTCCTGCCAAGGTGTTGAAGTTAGCGCGGCCTTGGTCAAGCCGGCGCCTCAGGCTAGCTGATAAGCTGTTTACAGGAACTGCAGGAACCTTGCAACAATGTTTCACAGTAGAAGGGAATATGCGGTGTAAAAAGGTAGGGATCAAAGCAGAGGAATCAAAGGGAAAACTACAAGCAGGGGTTTTGGTTACATGGGAACTTTGTGGCTACATCAGAGACAAGGACAGAACACATATACAGCAACCAAGATGGAGTAAGACAGGTTCACTGAACAGTATTCATGGCAGAGAACAGGGACTGATCCTGACATCCCTCCGACCCAAAAACAACCTCCCTTCACCCAGCGTCTCTAGGTCTCAGGCTCTCAGGAATTCCCTGTGGAAGGCCCGCAGGAGTCTGGGAGCCCGAACGTTACTGGCATCAACCCATTCTCTGTCCCCCATGGGGAAGTCTTTCCAATCAACCAAGTATTGAAGTTTCCCCTTATGCTAGCGAGAGTCCAGGACTTTGTCTACTTCATAGTGAGTGTCCTTGTCAACGAAGACGTGAATGGGCGCTGCAGACAGGGGGTGCCAGGCATCTGGAGGCGGGGCACATTTCAGCAGGCTTGAATGAAAAACAGGGTGCACATTCCGGTAAGTCTTGAGCAGAGACAGTTCAACAGTCACAGCATTGATCAATCGCTTCACCACAAAAGGACCCACGAACTTAGCCCCAAGTTTGCGTGACGGTCGCTGGCACCGGACGTTTTTAGTAGATAAATAGGCCAAATCCCCCACAGCCCAGGCAGGACACGCACTTCGTTTTTTATCCACCTGAGACTTGTAGGAGCCTTTCGCCTCCTCCAGGCACTTGACAATGGAGGGCCAGGCCTGGGAAATTCCGCTTACCCATTTCTGGATGTCAGGGGCATCCGGGGAGGAAATGTCCTAGGTGGGCACAGCTGACATATCTGCCCCATAGACAGCTCTAAAGGGGGTCACCCCCGTGGATGAATGCACCCCGTTGTTGTAGGTGAATTCGGCCAGAGGGAGGAGGGAGACCCAATCGTTTTGCTGGTGGTTGATGAAGCAGCGTAAATACTGCTCCAGGATTTGGTTCACCCTCTCAGTTTGTCCATTAGTCTCTGGGTGATAACCAGACGTGAGGGCCTGCTCCACCCCCAGGAGCTTCAACAGCTCCCGCCAGAACTTGGCAACGAACTGCGGCCCCCGATCTGTGAGGAGCCTGCATGTGATCCCGTGCAGGCGATATACGTGGCAAATGAAAAGAGAGGCCAATTTCACAGCCGAGGGAACACCGGCACACGGGACAAAATGGGCTTGGTTAGAGAAAGCATTCACTACCACCCAAATGATACTCTTCCCTTGGCTGAGGGGGAGGTCCGTAATAAAATCCATAGTAACATCAGTCCAGGGTCACGAAGGAGTGGGCAGGGGCTGTAGAAGACCTTTCTTTTTCCCACCCATAGGTTTAGCGCTCAGGCAAACAGGGCAACCTTGCACATACAGTTCCACATCTTTTCGGAGGGACAGCCACCAGTAATGCCGCCTGGCCAGATGAAGTGTCTTTACAAACCCAAAGTACCCTGCGGGTTTAGAATCGTGACACAGTTTCAGAACATCTTTGCGAGCGGCAAAGGGCACAAACAAACGATCCTCCTTAAAAAACAGGCCTTCTTTCTCAATCAGGGAGGGTCGGAGACGTTTGAACTCCGCATCTAGTCTGACGTCTTTCTGGACCCAGCCCCCTGGGTATGGTTCCCCCCCTTTCACCCTACTATGTGTCATGACCGTCAGCCCGAGCTGGGCGGGGGAAAATACCGTGTCGACCAACTGATCACATTTGCATTCATATTGGGGGAGGCAGATGCTTGAGGGTGAAGTTGAATCGGGAGAAAAAACTCCGCCCAACTCATCTGCTTGGCGGACAGGGAGCGGGGCTGTTTGAGCGCCTGTACGTTTTTGTGATCCGTCCAAACCACGAACAGGTGGATCGCTCCCTCCAGCCAATGCCTCCAAGTTGCCAAAGCCAATTTGACGGCTGCTGCCTCTTTTCTCCAAATCGCCCAATTCTTTTTGGGACCGGAGAACTTTTTGGAGATGTAGGTAAGGGGGTGTAGCTTGCCATCTTCCCCCTCCTGGAGGATTACCGCCCCCATGGCCACATCTGAGGAATCTACTTACACTGTGAATTGCTTTTGGGGGTCTGCATGGGCCAGCACCGGCTCTGAGGTGAACAGTGCCTTCAGTTTGTCAAAAGCTGCCTGGCACTTCGATGACCACACCAACGGCACACCGGGACGCGCCACCGCTCCCCCCCTCTTTTGTCTTTAGGAGATCAGTCAATGGGAGGGCAACCTTAGCAAAATTAGGAATGAAGGAACGGTAAAAATTGGCCAACCCCAGGAAACTCTGGAGCTGTTTCCTCGTCCGAGTGGGTTCTCATGCCAGCAAGTCCCGAACCTTTCTGGGGTCCATCACAATCCCATTGCAGGAGACACGGAAGCCGAGGAATTCCACCGCTTCCCGGTGGAACTTGCATTTCGAAAGCTTGGCATACAGGTGGTGCGCCCGCAGCTGGTGCAGCACTTCACGGACCAATGACACGCGTTCAGATGGGTCCTCTGAATACACCAAAATATCATCCAAATATACCAGGGCCCCTTTGTACAACAGGTCATGCATGACCTCATTAATCATGTTCATGAACACGCCCGGAGTGCTGGCGAGGCCGAACGGCATGACGATATACTCAAACTGTCCTAAGCAGGTGTTGAACGCTGTCAAGTACTCATGCCCCTTTTTGATTCGTACCCGGTAGTAAGCCTCCCTCAAGTCCAGTTTTGTAAAAACGCGGGCCCTCCACAAGTGCCCCAACAAGTCCTTTATTAAAGGCAACGGGTAAGCGTTGCACATTGAGACGGCATTCAGTCCCCTATAATCCGTACAGAGGCGCAGGGAGCCGTCCTTCTTTTTCACAAATAGAACGGGAGCGGCCAGGGACGAGGTGGCGGGGCGGATGAATCCGTGCGCCAAGTTCTTGTCCAGGAAGGCTCTCAGCTCCTGCATTTCCCGAGGGCTCATGGAGTACAGTTTAGCCCTGGGGAGCGGCTCTCCAGGCTTAAGTTCAATCACGCAATCAGTTTGGGGGGGGGCAATTGATCACACTCCTTTTCTGCAAAAACATCTTGTAAATCCCAGTACTCCTCTGGCAGCCCCTCAGGTCCCGATTTAGCTACGGCAGCAATTTCAGGGGGATCGCTTTTCGAGGGTTTGCGTGGCTTACCCTGGCGGTGCGAGTCGCAGCCTGGCGCTGGAAAACTAACCATGCCCTTGCTCCAGCTCACCACTGGATCATGTTTACACAACCAGTCCAGACCCAGGACACATGGGAAAGCTGAGCTGGGCGCCACTACGGGTTGTATCTTTTACCAATGCTCTGCAACATCCATCTCTAGCGGGAGCGTCTTGCTCACCGCCTCTCCCCCCGGGGCACACTTCCCATCCAACTGGGCGATGCGAAGGGGTTTTGCTAGCAGCACCTCCCCGACCCCCAAAGTCTTAGCCAACGGAGGATTAATTAAAGTCTTAGTGCAACCTGAGTCCACGATGAACTGAACCCCCATTTGCTTCCCCGATTTTGGCACAGTCAAAGTCACAGGGAGGAAGACCAAAGGGGGAGCAATCACCGAACGTTTGCCCCTGCCCGGGACCTGCTGGCGGGGCTTTCTTACAGCAGGTCATCCTCGTTTCCCGACTGCTCGCTGGAGGCCACCTCCTCTTCCGTCCTGCTGTCACTGGAACCAGGCACAGGCATGGTGTCGCCAAGGGGAGCCAGCAGCGAACGCACGGTCTTCTTGGTGGTCCCCTTGCGCTTCGGGGCCCCAGAGGCCGATTTGGCCGTTGCAGCAGGCGCCTCGCTAGCCTCCTTGTCTCCTGTCCCGGACGACGGCTTCTTCAAAGGGCACTGCACGAGGAAGTGGCCGTGCTTGCCACATCCCAGACACAGACCTTTCTCCCGGCGCCGGGCATGTTCAGCAGCATCCACCCTGGATGTCTTGGTCATGGTTGGTTTCTTCGGAGTGGAAGTCTTCTGGGGCGGTATGTTTTTGCCAACTCCACGCTCCGACACCACCTGCAGCCGGCGTTCCACTTCGCCTGCTAGGCGGACCCAGCCCATCACTGTCTCCGGGTCATCCAGATGCAGGCACTTTCAGGCCAGACTCTCGTTCAACCCTTCACGGTAGGCGTGAACGCGCTGGGGCTCGGTCCAGCAGGGCACCGATGCAGCTAATTTTCGGAACTCCCGGATGTACTGGGCCACCGAAATCGAGCCTTGCTTGATGGACTTCAGGCTTGTCTCTGCCGTCTCCCACTCGAAGGCTTGCAGCGCATGAATCGGTTGTAGTCCCGCACCTCCGTAGGGGCGTACCGGTACAGGTCGATGAACCATTTGGCCGCTTCCCCGTCCATGCAGTCACCTACGAAACGAATGCATCATCTTGGAAGGTAAATCCGACTTCCATCATGTAGGCCTGCAGGTGCACTAAAAATCCGGGGAAGGATTCAGGCTCACCGGTGAAACGAGTCTTGAAGCAGTAGAGGCGACAAATTTCTGCCCCTCTCAGCTGCGGGGCAGTCTACCGGCTGGTGCCTCCATCCAGTCCTGGGCCGGAACGCGCGGCCGGCTGCCACAGGGCCTCCCCGCACGGCGTGGATCCGGGTCCTGGCCTCTGGCTCCTTCTCCCAGCCCTGGCGGGGGTCTCTCTCCTTCCCCTTCACCAGGGCAGGGACCCTGCAGTTTTTCTTCACCGCCTGCCGGCAGCTCCGGTTCATGCGGCTCTCCGCCTCCTGCGCCCGGTGGGTCCTGGGGCTCCACTGCACCACCAGCGGCACCTGCTACAGCACCTTGCTCTCCGTGTACAGGGGGGACAGGCAAAGCGATGGCTGCCCTTCCCGCCGGACACGTGGAGGCCCTCCGGAGCTCCCTCAGGAACCGGTGCGCCATTCTCTGGGATTCCTCTTTCAGCTCTCTGGTCACGGTCGTGAGACAGGCACTCATGCGGCCCATTTGGTCATGGAGATCCATCACCTCCAGCGCGGCAGCCGTATCACTGTCCGGGACCCCTCTCGGCAGCACCTGGGGCCATTGTTCCTGGCCCGTAGGGTCGTCGAACCGGGACATCCTGCGCCGTTCGGTGACATGCTGCTCCAGGAAGAACTGGGGCGCTGGGCTGAAGCCGCCCAGTGCTCAGGTCATCCCAGACTGCACAAGCGTATGCGTGGTGGTTCGGGCCCTGGCGCCCAACGGCGTCAGAGTCAAACCTCCCTGGGCTGAGGAGTCTCCCAGGTCGAGGGAGCCAAGCGCTCCGAGGTCTCCCTCAGTGTCGCTGGCAGTTTCATCCCCCTCGTCCAGGATTTCGCTCAGAAAAGTGCCTCCTCCATGCACGGCCATCGTATAGAAGGAAAGGCGTTGTGAGATTTGACTTAGTGTCAAGCGCTGACAAAACTCACAACAAAACTTCTGTAAGAAGAAAGCTTTAATTGGAAGTAGATGAAGTCACTATAATGTTAGAAGTCAAATCTGTTAGATACAAGAACAGCAGGCACTTATCAATACTTTTCTCCCGCCCAAAACTTTAGCGTTCCCAAGGGAGGGAGGGATCCCTCACCCAGGTGCCATCCCGGGCTTCTTGCCAAAGGTGTTGAAGTTAGCGTGGCCTTGGTCAAGCCGGTGCCTCAGGCTAGCTGATAAGCTGTTTACAGGAACTGCAGGAACCTTGCAACAATGTTTCACAGTAGGGAGGGGAAATATGCGGTGTGAAAAGGCAGGGATCAAAGCAGAGGAATCAAAGGGAAAACTACAAGCAGGGGTTTTGGTTACATGGGAACTTTGTGGCTACATCAGAGACAAGGACAGAACACATATACAGCAACCAAGATGGAGTCAGACAGGTTCACTGAACAGTAGTCATGGCAGAGAACAGGGACTGATCCTGACAATACTATTCTAATGGCAGAAAGCAAAGAGGAACTAAAGAGCCTGTTGATGCGGGTGAAGGAGGAGAGTGCAAAAGTTGGCTTGAAACTCAACATCAAGAAAACAAAGATCATGGCATCACCCTGCCAACATAAGTGCGTATAATCAAGGCTATGGTCTTCCCAGTTGCAATGTATGGCTGTGAAAGTTGGACCATCAGGAAGGCTGAGCGTCAAAGTATTGAGGCTTTTGAACTCTGGAGCTGCAGAAGACTCTTGCGAGTCCCTTAGACTGCAAGGCGAACAAACCGGTCAGTCCTAGAGGAGATCAGCCCTGCCTGCTCCTTAGAGGGCCAGATCCTGAAGATGAAACTCAAATACTTTGGCCACCTCATGAGAAGGAAGGACTCCCTGGAGAAGAGCCTAATGCTGGGAGCGATCGAGGGCAAAAGAAGAAGGGGACGACAGAGAATGAGGTGGCTGGATGGAGTCACTGAAGCAGTCGGTGTAAACTTAAATGGACGCCGGGGAATGGTAGAGGACAGGAAGGCCTGGAGGATCATTGTCCATAGGGTCGCGATGGGTCAGACACGACTTCGCACCTAATAACAACAACAATGCTGCCACCTGTCTGCAAAATGCAAGTGGCTTCAGACCTCCATCAAGGCCTTCCTGTATGATATCTAAGATGATTCTCAATTTGGGCTGTAAAAAATCCAATTTCTTCCTACAGTACCACAAAGAGTAGTGAAGAACTGTCTAGAAGCCAAAATAGTCTCTGCCACTTTGGGATAAATCCCCTCTGTCATTAGTGCTTTCCGCTCAAAAGCTACACTGCAAAACGCAGCCACTCTGGGTCCTGGTGCCAGATCAGATTCTGCCTCAGGAAGTCCAGTTTCACCTGCAAACTCAAATGCTGACCCATCACCATCCTTGGAATGGCAGTGAACCACAGCCTCCTTGGCCAATAAGGTGCCACTAAAATGACTCTCGCTTGATGACACCTGATCTGTTTGAGTACCTTTGGAAGTTCTGGCAAAGGCGGGAAGGCATAAAACACACCGCACCTATCTGCTCTGATTTTAGTTGCCCTTCTCCATTTTTTCCAAGGTCACAATATCTTTTTTGAGGTATGATGACCAGAATTCCAAGATCTCTCTCCTGGTCACTGACCACTAGTTCGGACCCCACCAATGTGTATTTTTAGCTGGGATTTTTGGCTCCAATGTGCATTAGTTGCACCTCATTTGCCACATTGATGCCCGCTCATCCAGCCTCGACAGATCCCTCTGGAGTATCCTACAGTCCTCCCTGAACAACCTTTACTGTCGCCCACAGGCTCAACCACTTTACTGCTGATTCCCAACACAAGTACAATACCCCACTCCTTACCACCTTCCACTGTGAAAGCTCCCCATGTATATTCAGTGACTATTACCTATTAAGAGCCTCTTGTGGCACAGAGTGGTAAGGCAGCAGACATGCAGTCTGAAAGCTCTGCCCATGAGGCTGGGAGTTCAATCCCAGCAGCCGGCTCAAGGTTGACTCAGCCTTCCATCCTTCCGAGGTCAGTAAAATGAATAAAACAGATATCCTGTCTTCAAAATATTCTAGTATTTCTGTACAAAGGGAGAAAAGTTGAAAGGTGCCATGATATAGCTGGGGGTGGGGGGGAGAGGTGTGTGTGTGTGTGTGGGGGGGTACCTTGTGGGGGCATCCAAAGGCCATGGCCATTAAACGAACCAAAAGAATAGACCAAACTTTGTAACATTTACAAACCCATATTTTTAATGCAAACATTAGTGGGAGTATAGAATCAAGATTACTTACATCTCTCTTGTACCAGCATGAAATGCAGAATTAATTTAAATACAAAATTGGCATTGCACATTTTCCACACAAAAAATTTAGCAACTTCTGTGAACTGAATTTCTATATGCACTACATTCTAGTGAATCTTGAAGTACTCACATTTAAGGGAATTTTGTGTTACTAAGTTCAAGCGCTATAAATAATCTAAACTGGGTTGTAATTTGAACAGCTGACATGTATGGGATTCCCAACATAGTGCATTACACTCTGTTTTACAAAAATAAACTTTTGATCACCATTTCCCCATTCTTTAGTTCCGCTCTGAAACCATGGTGCGTATACATGTGAGAGGATGAGACGTAAGGTGCTTTGAACTTCTGAACTATGTCTCCCAAGCCTTTGCAGGAGTGGCTGTCCAGCATGCTTTTCTTTGGCTTTATTGCATTTACTCCAGAGTCACCCATGGTCTTCTGTCCACATGGGAAACAAAAGAGCAGCAGGGCTTTTTCTTGCTGACAAAACGACATTAATTCCTTTCTGCTTGAATTATTGGCTTGCAACAAGAAACAGTTTAGACAAGAATTAAAATATTGGGGCAGGCCAGTCTAGCAAAGTTGTTGACCACTTCTGTGCTCTCCCTCACCAAAACAGAGAACGTGGAGCCAGGGACTACAGCCAGGGCAAATGATAAGGGGTGGTAAATGTATTTTGTTTTCTCTAAGCTTATATTTTTCTGTAGAACGCTAGAAAAGCAGTGCCTTTTTCTTTAGTTCATTCCGTTTCCAAAGTGCAAGCCGGTCAAATTGTTCAATACTCATTTTGAAGACTTCCTGGAACTCTTCAGGGGACAGGTGCCTCTTGAAAAATAAAAGACAAAAGCAGCATAAAAATTCCAGAAAGGAATATAGTATAACATACAGAAGTAAAAAACTTGAACCCTTTTATTTTGGAAATCACTTAAATGATCACACAGAAGATGTTCAGTATAAAAAAGAGGTTCCTCTATATGGTATTAATTTTATGGATCAAGGACATGATGAGCAGTTTAATTCGTTTTTGTAAAAGCCAGTCGCTTCCTGTGGTGGTCTGTCGGCCACCAACCATGCAGGCCTCCGGAGGAAAAGGCAGGCCCATGAGAGGCTGGGTCCAGGGGCGAGGCAAGCAGGCTGCACTGGACAGGACAGGACAGGAGGCAACAGGGAGACGAAAGGCTACAAAATAAGCAAGGAGGGATGCGATCTAACTGCCCCCCAAGCCTGCTGTTTTGAGAGAGGACAATTAGGGAGGGGCAGAAGGAAAAGCAACCCCCTACCCAAAAAAGGCACAGGCATTTCATGGGGGAAGAGGTCTCCAAAATAAGTTTGGATTGAAAAACCAATTGTTGAGTTCTTTTAATTTTTTTGGAAGTAAAGCTGGTAAACTGAGGAAATCCACCCCAGAATGCTTCAAGGGGAAACATATTCCCAGAGGTAAACCTCTCTCAAACGGGGATAAGATTCTCAAGTTGGACCCCACGCAGAAGAGAGCTCCCTCCCTCCCTCCCTCCCATGTTTTTGGCAGGCATCCGGAAGAGGTAACACCCTTGTGGCAACAGAATCTCTCCCTGAAGGAGAGTGGCTGGGAGGAAGCTGAACTTTTCCCTCCTTTAATGGGAGCTTCAAAGGCGGGGGGGGGGGGCGGGGGGGGAGGTCTGGCTCATCACAGAAATGCAGCATCCCCCCTGCCCCCATCTTTCTTTGCTGCCCTCCAGGTCTTCCAGCATTTTTCTCCCAGCCCAACTGAATTTCAGAAAAAATGTCTCAGATGCCAGAGGTGAGACAAGTTTTCGATCTGCTCCTCAGTGCCCTTTTCATTCTGTTTAAAAATAGATCCTCTGCACCTCTTCTTGCCTCTGGGAGAAAGCCCAGTGCTTCTCTATCAACAGAGCAATCCTCAGCAGAATCCCACCCCTGGGGAGGGGAGGGGGGGGCAACAGCTGAGAAGGAAGGAACTCTGAAGCGGAACAGCCTCCAGGCCAGGACCAACAGGGGGGTCTGCTTGCCAGCATGGATGGGATACTCCCTGGGACAGCCTGTCTCTGATGCAGGGTTTACAGCGATCTCATTCCCTCCCTGCATTCCTGCACTCCTCCCCCCCCCCCCCCGCAACAACTCCAGTGCCACCACCATCCCCCGTCCTGCAGTCTGGTTGCTTATCAGAATGTTTTGACCATCTTCAGTTGTACGGGATTCGGGGGGGGGGGCAGGGGAACATCTATGCAAAGACTTGAACCCCAGTTCCGTCAATGTCTTGAATAAGTGTACTTGCTGGCTTAATCAACGTAATCTTTGCTTACGTAAAAAGCATTTTTGGCCTAAAGAAGATCCTGACACCAAGGAGTGGGACTCGAGAACATGTATCTGGGCCCTACAGAAGCTTGACTCTGCTCTGGTTCGGCCTCACTTGGAGTCCTGGGTTCCGTTTGGGGCACCCCAACTGAAGAGGGATGTCGACAAACTGGAGCATGTCCAGAAGAGGCCTATAAAGATGGTGAGGGGTTTGGAGACCAAGACATAGGAAGAAAGGTTGGGGGAGCTTGGTCAGTTTATCCCTAGAGAGGAGACGACTGAGAGGGGATCTGATAACCATCTTCAAGTCTTTAAAAGGGTGCCATATGGAGGATGGAGCAGAGTTGTTCTCTCTTGCCCCAGAGGGATGGACCAAATCCAATGGGATGAAATTAATTCAAAAGAAATTCCGTCTAAACATCCAGAAGAAGTTCCTAACAGTTAGAGCGGTTTCTCAGTGGAACAGGCTTCCTCGGGAGGTGGTGGATTCTCCATCTCTGGAGATTTTTAAATGGAGGCTGGAGAGCCATCTGATGGACAGGCTGATCCTGTGAAGGTTCAAGGGGATGGCATGTTACAGTGGGTGAGTGTCCTGCATAAGGCAGGGGCTTAGACAAGATCCAGAAGGTCCCTTCCAACTCTATGATTCTATTATTCTAATTGTACAAGAAAAAAGGAACATCTAAGGAAATAGTGGAATATGCTAATCCTGGCAGCTAAAGATCAAAATCCCACCCTGTTTTGGAAGATGACCACAAGGCAGGCCACAATAGATTCTACTGCTCATGATGTGGTCATCCGAGCCAATATTTGAGACACATACCTTTGCAAACCTCTGATCTAGTTGAGTTTCCAAACTCCTTAAAGAACTGAAGGACTGGTGGGCCCCTTATCTAGTTTCTGTCTTCACATATATAGACAGGGTAAGATCCCCAAATACTGCAAAATGGCAGTGGTAATCTCCTTCATCAATGAAGGGAAGAGAGATGATTCTGTCAGTGATAGGCCTATTAGTCTGGCAAGTGTCATCAGCAAGTTGTACACGAATTGGACAAGAATTTATTTCTTAGCTAGCCAAGGAGAACAGTAGAAGCAGGTTTTAGAGAAGGCACTCAACAGCATTGTTTGGTACTACAATATCTAATGGAAAAATGACAGTCAGAGCAGTTTCTCGTGGGAACAGGCTTCCTCGGGAGGTGGTGGGTTCTCCATCTTTGGAGGTTTTAAACAGAGGCTGGAGAGCCATCTGACGGAGAGGCTGATCCTGTGAAGGTTCAAGGGGGTGGCAGGTGACAGTGGATGAGCGAGAGGGATGTGAGTGTCCTGCATAGTGCAGGCGGTTAGGCTACATCAGTGGTCCCCAACCCCCGGTCCGGTGACCGGTACCGGTCCGTTGATCAGTCAGTACTGGGCCGCGGTTCCTCCTCATCCTCCTCCCCGGCTGCTGCCTCGGGGGCTGCCTGCCACTCTGTCACTGGCTCATCTTTGGTGCTCTCCCGAGGCTGACATGGCTGGGGCTCCCCCTCGGTGTGGCACTACGCAGCTGCTGCTGGCAGCGCCCCCCAGCGGGTGGTGGGAAGTCAGAGGCACCCACGGGAAAGCAAGTGGAGCAGGGGCTCAGGTGGAAGCAGTGACATCCCTCAACAAAAGGCTACCTCCCCTCCCCCAGGCCTCAGTAAAACTGCCAAGCGTTGACCGGTCCCCAGTGTTAAGAAGGTTGGGGACCACTGGGCTAGATGACCCATGAGGTCCCTTCCAATTCTATGATTCTTTGATTCTATGAAGCTATGGCAGCAGCCACTGCCAGTCCTAGACATGGCTGTCCTCCGCTCACAAAGTCAGAATGTCTGGCTCCCCCTGAGGCAGTCTGGTGCTGCACAGGCCCCCAGCGGGATGACTCCCAGTGCCCCCCCCAGGTGGCAAGATAAGACAATGTTTAAACATTCCCCCCCCTCCCCAGGTGGCAAGACAAGCCAAATGTTGTCCCCACCTTCAAGAAAGGGAAAAAGGAGGATCCGGGTAATTATTGACCCATCAGCTCGACATCTGAAGCTGGAAAAATTTTGGAACAAATAATCAAACACTTGGTCCTTGAGCAGCTGGAACTGAGACCTGTGATTTCTAAGACTCAGCGTGGGTTTCGCAAGAACAAGTCATGTCAGACCAACCTTATCGCTTTTTTTGAGAAAGTGACTACCTTGCTGGATCAGGGGAATGCAGTGGACATAGTTTATCTGGATTTCAGTAAAGCTTTTGATAAGGTTCCACATGATGTTCTTGTTCACAAGTTGGTAAAATGCGGGAGGGATCCTAATTCTGTCAGGTGAATCAATAACTGGTTGACCCAGAGAGTATTAATGGTTCAGCATCTTCTTGGAAAAGAGTGACAAGTGGAGTACCCCAAGGACCTGTCCTACGGCCTGTGTTGTTCAACATATTTATTAATCATAGAATCATAGAGTTGGAAGGGGCCATACAGGCCATCTAGTTCAACCCCCTGCTCAACGCAGGATCAGCCCAAAGCATCCTGAAACATCCAAGAAAAGTGTGTATCCAACCTTTGCTTGAAGACTGCCAGAGAGGGGGAGCTCACCACCTCCTTAGGCAGGCTATTCCACTGCTGAACTACTCTGATTATGAAAAAAAAATGTTTCCTGATATCTAGCCTATATCGTTGTACTTGTAGAATCATAGAATCATAGAATCATAGAGTTGGCAGGGGCCATACAGGCCATCTAGTCCAACCCCCTGCTCAACGCCGGATTAGCCCTAAGCATCCTAAAGCATCCAAGAAAAGTGTGTATCTAATCTTTGCTTGAAGACTTCCAGTGAGGGGGACCTCACCACCTCCTTAGGCAGCCTATTCCACTGCTGAACTGTAGTTTAAACCCATTACTGCGCGTCCTTTCCTCTGCAGCCAATGAGAACAGCATCCTGCCCTCCTCCAAATGACAACCTTTCAAATACTTAAAGAGGGCTATCATGTCCCCTCTCAACCTCCTTTTCTCCAGGCTGAACATTCCCAAGTCCCTCAACCTATCTTCATAGGGCTTGGTCCCTTGGCCCCAGATCATCCTCATCACTCTCCTCTGTACCCTTTCAATTTTATCTACATCCTTCTTGAAATAAGGCCTCCAGAACTGCACACAGTACTCCAGGTGTGGTCTGACCAGTGCCGTATACAATGGGACTATGACATCTTGTGATTTTGATGTGATGCCCCTGTTGATACAGCCCAAAATGGCATTTGCCTTTTTTACTGCTGCATCACACTGCCTGCTCATGTTTAGTTTACAATCCACAAGTACCCCAAGGTCTCATTCACACAGTGTTACCTAGAAGCGTATCCCCCATCCAGTAGGCATGCTTTTCATTTTTCTGACCCAGATGCAGAACTTTACACTTATCTTTATTAAATTGCATCTTGTTCTCATTTGCCCATTTTTCCATTGTGTTCAGATCTCGTTGAACTCTGTCTCTATCTTCCGGAGTATTTGCCAGGCCTCCCAATTTGGTGTCATCTGCAAACTTGATGAGTAGTCCCTCCACCCCCTCATCTAGATCATTAATAAATATGTTAAAAAGTACCGGACTGAGCACCGAGCCCTGAGGTATCCCGCTACTCACCTCCCTCCAGTCTGATGAAACACCATTGACAACAACTCTTTGAGTGCGGTTCTCTAACCAATTCCCTATCCACCTAACTATCTGAAAATCCAGATTGCAGTCCTTCAACTTATCCATCAGAACATCATGGGGAACCTTGTCAAAAGCTTTACTAAAATCCAAGTAAACGACATCAACCGAATTTCCACGATCCAGCAAACCTGTTACTTGGTCAAAAAAGGAAACCTGGTTGATCTGACAGGACCTGTTGGAGACAAATCCATGCTGACTTACTTGGATCACCAAATTGTCCTCCAGATGTTTGCAGATTGCTCCCTTTAATATCTGCTCCATTATCTTACCCACAACAGAGGTCAGATTCACTGGTCTTTAGTTTCCCGGGTCATCCTTCCTCCCTTTTTTGAAGATCAGAATAACGTTTGCTCTCTTCCATTCCTCCGGGACATCTCCAGTCCTTAAAGAGCTCCCAAAGATGATGGACAAGGGTTGTGCAAGTTCTCTGGAAAGTTCTTTGAGCACTCTCAGGTGCATTTCATCCGGACCAGGGGATTTGAACTCATCCAGTGCAGCTAAATGACTCTCAACAACCTCTCTGTCCATGTCAACCTGCCACCCAGACACTATCTCTTGGCTACTGCTATCTCTAGATGTGCCTAAACCCTTTGACCTGTGGGAAAAAACAGATGTAAAATAGGCACTGAGCCTTTCTGCTTTCTCTGCATCCTCCGTTAGAGTTTGTCCATCCGCATCCAACAGTGGGCCTATTGCCTCGTTTACTTTACGTTTGCTCCTCACATAACTGAAAAATCCTTTCTTGTTACAGTGGGCTTCCATGGCCAATCTTAGCTCACTCTCAGCTTTGGCCTTTCTGATGATTGATCTGCAGTGCCTAGTAACCTGGCCTTCCCTCCATTTCCTGAACATTTTCCTTTTCTTTTTTAGTTCCTCTTGAAGTTCTCTGTTCATCCAAATAGGCTTCTTAGAGCTCCTGCAGTGTTTTCGTCTTTCTGGGATAGTCATGGATTGAGCATGCAATAGCTCTTGTTTGAGTAGTGCCCACCCTTCACATGCTCCCTTCCCTTCCAGCATTCTCCTTCATGGTATGACACTCATCATGTCTCTGAGTTTATCAAAGTTTGCCCTGCGAAAATCCAACATCCGCATCTGGCTACAAGCTTCTTTGGCTCCCCATCTCAAAAGGAATTCCATGAGGACATGGTCACTTCCCACTAGGGTCCCCACCTCCTTCACCTCATCCACCAACTCTTGCCTGTTGGTCAGTATTAAGTCCAGTATGGCTGAACCTCTTGTGGGTTCATCTACCATTTGATAAATGAAATTATCAGCCAGGCAGTCAGAAAGTTGCATAACTGAGGACGCTTCGCAGAATTTGTTTCCCAGCACACATCTGGGAAATTGAAGTCACCCATGATGACAAGTTTCTGCCGCTTGGGTATTTTCTCAAGCTGCTCACAAAGTGCAGCATCTACATCCTCTCGTTGGTCAGGCGGGTGGTTGCAGACACCAACCACCACACTGTTTGTTTTCCCCTTGCTTATTTTCACCCAGATGCTTTCCACTGTAGATATGCTCTCCTTCACTAGAATTTCCTGACAGTTAAGCCCTTTCCTCACATACAGTGCCACTCCTCCACCTCTTCGATCTATTCTGTTTTTTCTGAACAAATCATATCCATCCACTATTACATTCCAGTCATGAGAATCATTCCACCAAGTTTCTGTGATGCCCACTAGATCATATCTTTCCATCAGCAGTTCCAGCTCTTCTTTCTTTTTGCCCATGCTTCGGGCGTTAGTATAAAGGCATCTGAATCCTTTTACTTTTGGTTCCCTATGAGCTGGCCTTGCCGGTTGGGCTGCCCCCGATCATTCTCCTTCCTTACACTCCCTATGTTGATCGTCTCCTTCCCCTTGTGGCTTCAGTTTAAAGATCTCCCGATGAATCTCCCCAGGTTCCTGCGAAACACATTCTTCCCCAGCTTCGATAAGTGCAGTCCATCAGGTGTTAGTAGGCCTTCCTCAAGAAAGCCTATCCCATGGTCCCAGAAACCAAATCTCTCCTGCCGGCACCAACTACACAGCCACTGATTCACCTCCGTTATCTTCCTCTCCCCGACGCATTCCTCTTCCCTTGACAGGCAAGATTGAAGAGAATACCACTTGTGCCCCCATTTGCTTGAGCTTCCTTCCTAGATCTTGATAGTCTGTTTTAATAGGAGCGATGGTATTCACGGACATGTCATTTGTACCCACGTGGACCATCACAAATGGGTAGCGATCAGTAGATTTGAGGTGTTTGGACTGCCGTTATGAAACGTCTTTAATTTTTGCCCCTGGCAAGCAACACACCTCTTGGGTTAGGGGGTCAGGCCCAGCCACATAGCGATCCATTCCTCATAGCAGGGAGTCTCCAATTATCAGTACTCTCCTTTTTCTTTTCTTCTCAACACCGTTTCCTTCTATCCCCGTGGCCTCTTCGTTTTGTCTTAGACTTCGTTTTGGGACCTCTTCCCTCCTTGACACTTGCACCTCCTCTGCAAGGGCCTGAAATCTATTCTGGAGCTCCAAAGGTCCCGAGAACCGTCTCGCTCTACGCTGTTGAGTCTTTTTCCTAACTGTCTGCAGAGGTTCCGTAATGAGGTCAATCCCCTTATCCTCTTCAAGACTGGTTGTATCCTCTTTATTCCGAGTTGCACAGCTCTCGTCTATGAACTCCTCCCCTTTCTTAATTTGGGTCAGAGAAATAATCCTCTCTTCTAAGCCCCTAATCTTTACAGTGACCCTCAGAGGCTGATTCTGTGAAGGCAAAGGGGTGGCAGGTTACAGTAGATGAGCGATAGGGATGTGAGTGTCCTGCATAGTGCAGGGGGTTGGACTAGATGACTATATTATTCTTTGATTTTATGATTCTATGACCCTTTCTCTGCCCTCGAGCCCTGCTTGGGAGACCAGAGGAGGTAGGGGGCACAGCAACCTACACAACAGGTAAGCTGAAACTGAGGAATGCAGGTGGATTCATACCATCGAGCCTATGACTGCAGCAACAATCCAAGTGACTTGAAATAAGTAATCCATTTTTTGGTTTTTATCCCAGGCTGGTTAGAATCATATAATCACAGAGTTGGAAGTGACCTCATGGGTCATCTAGTCCAACCCCCTGCACTATGCAGGACACACACAACTACCTGCCCACCCACGCTGTCTCCAATTTCAGGCCCAAGTGACCCCCCACCAAAAATCTCCAGAATCCAGCCTGGCCTGGAGGAAATCACCTACCATCCCACAGTGGCGATCAGCAATTCCCTGGGTCCGCAAGGAAAGGCCACAAGAGACAAGCACTGGAACATCCCCTCCTGCCCACCCACTTAACATCTGCCAAGTTCATAAAATCAGCATTTCTGCCAGATGACTGTCTAGCCTCTGCTTAAAAACCTCCAAAGAAGGAGAACTCACCACCTCCCGAAGAAGCTTGTTCCACTGTGGAACCGCTCTAATTGTGAGGAACTTCTTCTGGATGTTTAGCCAAAGATTCTTTTGAATTAATTTCATCCCATTGGTTCTGGTCCTGCCCTCTGGGCCACCAGAAAACGAAACATTGGCCTACCTGAAGGTTTCTTCTCTTCAGTGGGGCGAAGTCCTCCACACTGGTTAGGTCACGCCTCCTACTGCTCCTTGCAGGGTAATGCAAATTAGCAAGCCTTCTGGGATCGTGGTAGGCTGACCCCTCCAGGCCTGGAATAGCCAAGCTCCAACCAATAATGTTCTTATCCAACCAACTTGATGAATCATTTAACTTCTTTAATTATTGAAAAACATGAACAGCAACATTAACATGAAAACCAACTTTTCATAACATATCTGCTTTTCACCAGTTTTGCAACACAACCTATTGAGGAGGGTAAATATATTGGGGGACTTCGCCCCACTGAAGAGAAGAAACCTTCAGGTAGGCCAATGTTTCGTTCTCCTTCAGTGGGGGAAGTCCTCCACACTGGTTATGTAACCAAGCTAAATAGGGTGGGCTTATGTATATACGTCTTACAGATTCAGCAGATACAATACTTATTGATCCGGAGGGGTGCTATGCCTCCCTGAAGATTAAACTCCCCGACAGATAAAAGTTTGTTTGGGTCAATTTATATGCTCCCAACAATGCTAAGGAGGCCTTTTACAAAGACTTTTTTGCACAACATTCAGGCTTGCTTGAAAACGAGGTAATGATAACCAGAGATTTCAACGCTGTTCCAGATTTATTCTGGGAAAAATCATCAAAAAAAGCAGGATCGATTCTTCCATCCTCACCAAGGTCTAATTTTCAGCAATTGGCATTAGTAGATGTGTGGAGGGACCAGCACCCAAAATCACGTCAATTTACATTTTCTTCACACAGACATAATGCTTATTCAAGAATAGACATCGAAGTCTAGTCATCGAAGGCTGGTCATCAAAGCAGATGCTCTTGAAACTGATCAACTGAAATATTACCAAACACTTATGCAGATCATAATCCACTGCAAACTGAATTATCTATAAGAAGAATTGGAATGAAAAGGTGGAGGATGAATGATCTTCTACTTGAAGATCCAAAGATACACCAAACCTGTGAGACCAATTTACAAGAGGTCTTTCAACTAAACACCACACCAGATGTCTCCTTGGCCACAGTGTGGGACGCGAGTAAAGCATTCCTAAGGGGCATACTCATGCGACAAAACACAATGACAAGGAAAAGCAAAAAAGAACTGGCTGAGATCAAGGAAAAGTTACAACTACTGGAATGTCAGCACCAAAAACTACAAACTAGAAAATTGTTAAATCAAATCAAACTATTGAGAATACAGAGAGACAATATTGAGGTAGAAGAGACGAGGAAGAAGCTGGATTACCTCAAGCAGAAAAACTTTGAATGGGCAGACAAATCTGGAAAATGGTTGGCCTACAAATTAAGAAAAATTCTCAAAAATGTAATAATTAATAAACTAAACCATGAAGGTGTAAACTACATTAAAGAAGCAGAAATTCATACATGCATCACCAAATGTTTCCAGGACATATATAAGGAACCAGACCAAAAAAGGGACTCTATGATGTTTTGTAAAGATATATTAATCAATAAATTCACAGACTCTCATAGAAAGATTTTAAATCAAAGAATTACCATGCAAGAAATAAACGATGCCATATCTGCAACAACAGTACAAAAAGCCCCAGGGCCCGATGGGCTAAGTGCAATATATTACAAGAAGGTGGGACACGTAATTTCTCCATACCTGCTTCAATTATTAAATGAGGTCATTGATGGGCCTCACAACTCAGAAAAGTCCCTTCCGAAATCCTGGCAACAAGCTTCAATAACACTCATTCATAAAGGAGAAGGGGACGTAACTTCGCCCAACTCCTATAGACTCCTCTTTACTAAATGCGGATTATAAAATTTTTTGCGAAAATACTAGCGGAGAGACTGAAAAGATGTGTAGGGGATATAGTACATCAAGATCAAACAGGTTTTATGACAAAAAGGTTAATGAGGAATGATCTTAGGTTTGTCCTGAATGTTGCAGACGGAAGAAAAAGTTGAAAACGGCTTTTATCTTTTTAGATGCAGAGAAAGCCTTTGATAATGTTTGTTGGGACTTTTTATTTAAAACTCTTAAACTGATAGATTGTGGTGATGCTTTTTTGATTTGATTAGACTATATACTCGGAACAAGAAGCAAGGATATTAGTAAATGGAATGATTATGGAGACCTTTTCACTGGCAATTATGGAAGACTTTGGAGCAGGATTCAAGAGATGGATATCAAGAGATGGAACGGAATGAAATCATCATGGTCTGCTAGAATAGCAACAGCCAAGATGAGCATTTTGCCAAAAATTAACTTTTTATTCCAAATGCTACCAGTAGAAATTGCGGAAACAGTATTGGAAAAATGGCAATCTGGTATTAACAAATTTATATGGAGTGGGAAAAGAATTGCCTTTAAGATATTACAAGATGAGAAAAAGAGAGGAGGACAAGGAGTGCCAAACCTAAAGTTGTATCATCACGGAGCGGCACTCACGTATAGAGTGGACTGGATACGAGAGCCACAATTAAGGGAACTGATATTTGAAAAAGAGGCCTTAGGCAACAGTTTCCACGAAAGACTTTGGCCGACAGGAACGCAAAAACAAAAGACAACTAGGAACTCTTGGATTGATGGACTGTTAAAATCTGGACAAAGTATGGCAGAAGATTATCCCCGATGCCATCTGTACTAAAATCGCCAATCGAAGCTCACTTCAGCAAAGCACAACAAAAAAGACTGACTTATTTGCGATATAAAGATCTCTTAACTAAATCTGGCAAACTCAAAGAAAGACATGTTTTAGAAAAAGAAGGAGTGGAAATCCAACGGTTGGAATATAACCAACTTCTATCCAGGTTCAAAGCAGAATTTCAGCATCCATTAAATGTAGATGTTCATACCAGAATTTGAAAATTTATTAATTAAAGAAAAACCACACTTGCAAAGACAAATATATAAACTTTTATTGAAATACGAAACTGAGATGGAACAGGTTAAATCATGTATGATTAAATGGATGCAAAATTTTGAGATGCATGTGACCTTAGAACAATGGGAATATATATGGACTAGAATTCCAAAGCTTACTAACAGTCAAATTCTCAGAGAAAACTGTATGTAACACCAAAAGAGATTGCTGCAATTGCAAAAAGTTTTGATAATAAATGTTGGAAAAGTTGGTTCTTTCTATCACTTGTGGTGGAAATGTGAAAAAATGTATAAGTTTTGGGCGAAGGTTCATACAATAATGTAGAAAATGTGGGACTTGAAGTTTCCTCTGAAGCCTGAATAGATGCTCCTAAGTCTACCGCCGCAGTGCCTCCCAACACACACAAGAAGTCTATTCTTCTATGTGATGACAGCTGCAAGATTAGTGCCGGCTAGAAAATGGAAAACGCAGGAGCTCCCGTCAATAGAAGACTGGCTGAGCAAACCGGCGGATCTCGCCAAGACGGCTAAATTGACATTAATTGTTAATGGAAAATCAGAAAAAGCCTTTCAAGAACAATGGGGTCCCTACTTGAACTATTTAAGAAAGTAAAACATACGGGGAAAGGAGGGGGTTCTAATATGCTTAGATTCTAAATAATTGCTTCACAAATGTTTATTATACGTATCTTTTCTGTTTCTATCTTTTTTGGAAAAAATAAAAATTTATATTAAAAAAAAGTTTTTGAAGATGGTTATCATATCACCTTTTAATCGTTTTCTCTCCACGCTAAACAGACCAAGCCCCCTCAACCTTTCCTCATACAACTTTGTCTCCAAACCAGTGCAAAGGAAAGCGGTAACATCAACTCATGCGATCTGGACACTACAGTTCTTTTAATACAGCCCCAAATCCTGCTTACCGTTTTAGCTATCAAATCACACTGCTGTATGGTCTACTCAGACCTCCAGATCCTTTTCACACCTACTACTGCCAAAGCACGTCTCGCCCATCCTATAGTGAAGCATCTGATTTTTCCTACTTAAATGCAGAACTTCACATTTTTCACTACTGAAATTCAATTTATTCATTTTAGCCCAGTTTTCTAGCCTGTCAAGGTCATCCTGTATCCTGATTCTGTCTTCTGATGTCTCTGCTACCCTCCCAGTTTAGTGCTATCTGCAAATTTCACAAGCACCCTCTCTATTCTTCACTCCGAAAATTGTTGGCTGCTGTGATATGCTTCAGGATGCTTAGGGCTGATCCTGTGTTGAGCAGGGGGCTGGACTAGATGGTCTGTGTGGCCCCTTCCAACTCTAGGATTCTAGGATTCTGTGATATTACAATCTCAGCCAAATCTGAGCTGGGTGCAACACAGCTGCTGTCATGTCTTTCAGGTGAGATTGCGGAGAAGCCTTAGAATTTGCATCCCCCACTGGATGTGTTTGTAAGAAATGCCAGCATGAATTCCTGCCTTGACTTCTCTCAGACAGCAGCAAGGGCAGTCCCAGGGGGAGGTGGGAGGAGAAGGAAAGACAGTGGAGAGCAACAACAAGTGGAGCACAACAGTCACAAAAACTGACGGCAACCGAGGCTCCTGAGCAGTCAGTGCAGGATCACCTCAGGCAAGCAGCAATTCCAGGCACAAACCTAAAAAATGCTTCTGACAATTTGGGATAAATACGTACACAGAACCGCCAATAAACGTATGGATGCAAAAAAACCATTTAAGCTGAAAGCACTAATATTTGTACTTATTTACCACAATTTCCTATCTTACTAACCAGAATTTTTATATTCCAAATTTCCCCTCAATTACCCAACATTTTCCTTTTATCCACTAATGTTAAAAGCAATGACTAAGACATCTTAAATCCTCATACAGCCCAGAAATAGAAATATTGCAGCTCAGTCGCGGGTTTCACCACCCACCAGTTCCCTAGCCCAGGAAGAGGAAGGGGATAACTCCATGCTTCAGCATCACAATGACATACTGTCCCGTGATGTCCAATGTGCAAAGAAATTGGGGGCTGATGCCCCAAGGACCTCTGACCCTGGTCTCTTGCCTTCTCAGTGCTCCTGGGCCGGAGTGGGGGCAAGGAGGCTTCAGAGGGAGGGGCTGGTCAGGGGTGGGGGGAGCCTCATCCCCTTCTTCGTGGTCTCCCTGAGGACATGGCATGGTTTGGGTTTGGAGCCTATGCTGAATCAAGATGGGAGGATTTTGCCCGTTCATAGCAATAACTTGAGATTAACAATTAAAAAAATTAAAAGCAGGTGCCGTTCTTACTTCCAGCTTGGTTCGGTCCACATCCTTGGGGAGTTTTACACGGATCCTGTTGGTTACAATAAGTGTTTCATAGGGGTAGGCCTGTGACAGCAGAAAAGGAAAATCATGACATCTAAGCAAATCACCCTGGGAGAGAGACTATTTTTCCTTGAAGCAAGGGCACATCCTTGTCTCTGTCTTTGAGGCACTATTGTCACACGAACGAAAGGAGAAAAGAGGAATACACTGAACCTTGCTAGGAAGGTCTCATTCTCAACATCTTCCGGCATGGCCAGCAGGATCCCTTACCTTGTATTCTGTAAAAAAAAAACAGAGGAATAATTAGTACAATAATGCAGACTCTGCTGGGGTTTACGTAATCACACGCTGAGACCCGGCTTCCACATTACTTCCCACACATGAATTCTGCCCAAACCATTTCATCCTCTGGGGTCTCACTCCTGGAGGAAGCAAAACCAGCCAGTTAAGGGCCTTTCTGTATTCTCATTTTTCTGTCCCCCCCCCCCTGCACTGCCTGTTTTTGGAGGCCTCTAGTGGTGGATTCAACATGACAAGGCTTCATGCTTGGCATAATGACCAGCAGTTTAAATCTGCAGGGAGAGACGGCAGGCAGGCAGCGCTGCAGAATCAAGTCAGCCACCAACAGGAGAAGAGCCGAACAAAAAGAACTCCCACAGCAACAGAAACTCCCAAGTGAGGAAAAGGAGATTAATGTGGATATTAAAGGATTATCAGCCTAAGAACTGATAAAATTGGCCGATTAAACATTTTTGATCAAATTTGAGGTTGTTTCTGTTTGCACTTTTTGGGGGATACAAGAAACATACCTTAGACATTTCTCCTCCTGAATTGCATTTTGGGGGGAAAAGGGAACATTTCCACAGTGGCTGTGTCCTCCCTGGAGTGTGCTGGTTTCACAATAATGAAACAGCGTGGGTTACGATATGCCACATAATCTCCCATTCTTGTGTGAACTCCTTAAGTGTACTTGTGGTGTGGCTGAAATGATGGCCCCACACAAGACAACGAGGTCACCAGCTCTTCTGTCTGTTGTCTGCTCCCTGAGCTTTCTGCCTGCGGCACAGACCGGAGCAGCACCCCACCCACCGCATCCTCCCTTCCCGCCAGGGTGGCCCCTGGGACGGCTTGCTCCATCATGGCCCTGGGAACCTTCAAAGCAGGCAAACACCAGAAGGCTCTCTTGCCCTGTCTTGTGGGCCTTCAGCACAGTCAGACGCTTCAAAGACCAGGGGACAGAACACAGATAATCATCAACAGGGATGCATCTCTTTACAGTCAACCTCCTGACATTTTTATAGGTGCCATGCCTCTTTTTAGGTAGCCCGCTACTGGCAAGATGACTGCCATTTTCTGTCCAATAGGAGCTCAGGAGAGGAGGGTCTTCCTGTCTGGCTCTGATAGCCAACAGGAGCACAGGAGAAGGCAGGACCATGAACCTCCAATAGGAAATAAAAACTGCTTGCAGACTCTTTCCCTTCCTACTCAGCACAGAGACATTTAAGCAAGATCTTGAGCAGTTTTGCGGAAAGTGCTCCCTGCCAAACCCCAAGTGCAAGACGGCCCCATTGATACGGGGGCAGAGAGGGGAGGAGGAAGGAGAGGAGCCCGGCTTCATGACTCTTGGCAAGCTCTCCAATGCCGAGAGAGCGCAGGGCGGAGCTGGCCAGAGCCTCATTATGCTTGGCCTGTGGTGAGCTTGCAGCCAATGGCTTAGTCCTTCCCAAGAGGAGGACCCTAAACAAACCAGGATGGCTCCACAAACAGCTTTCAAATAATAAAGTGATTAAAAAGACCCATTTAGGAAATGGAAAGCGGACCCTAAAAGGAAGGAAAGCGATTGTAAGCCGCTTTGAGACTCCTTTAGGCAGAGAAAAGCAGCATATAAGAACCAACTCTTCTTCTTCTCCTTCTTCGGTAATATCTGGGCTCTCTCAGCCTCCCCTCCCTCACAGGGTGTCTGCTGTGGGGAGAGGAAAGGAAAGAGGTTTGGAAGCCACTTTGAGACTCCTTCGGGTAGAGAAAAGGGGCATCTAAGAACCAACTCTTCTTCTCCTTCTAAAGCCCAGGAGGAATATAAACAAATAACCAAGGCTTGCAAGGAGAGCGTTAGAAAAGCTAAAGCTCCGTATGAGCTTAGGCAGGCAAGAAATGCTACAAACATCAAAAAAGGGCTCTTTACTTATATTTAAAGTAAGGAAAAGAATAGGGACACAGTAAAACCATTGTGAGGACAAGCCAGTGACACTGTGACAGGTGACAGAGAGAGGACTTAACTTCTCAATTCCTATTTCTTCTCAGTCTTATCTTGCCAAGGAGGGAGGAAGTAACATGTTAACACTCCACACATTTATTTCTTTTTATCCCCTTTTAAGCTCCTTCTAAGCTTATCCAGCTGTTGCCAGCTCCTAGTGAACAGGGGGCTGGCAGCCGTTTGGTAGCCAAATGGGCAGAAAAAATGCCAGAGAGTGGATAAGAGGGATATGATATATTTGCCAGCTAGTAAGCAACTGAGAATTGTGGATTATTTCGACTTCTACAGTCACGGAGAGTGTGCTGTTCCAACCATTGCACTATGCTGCTCTCCTTGGCTGAAAATCACATTGTGGAAACAGCGGTGGGGAAGGAGGGCTGTTGTGAAGGGCCCCTGGAGAGGCTGGCTAAAAATCCTGAACATGGAAGGAGCAAGAAAGACACTGTAGGAGAAGGTGCAGAATTGACTGCTAGAACGGTCTCCTTAATTTCCCCTATATTGAAAGAGCTAAAGCTGATAAGAAACTTCCCGGGCAAAATTTAATTCTTGAGAGGAACAAGATCAGTCTGACGCTTTGCCCCTTTGGAACCTTGAACAGGAGGCTATAAAGTCTCCCAGGAACCCACTCGGGAGAAGTGTTGCTTACGGCAACCTTACAGATATTGAACAACAACTTTGCACTCCCAACCAGGTACAAAGAAGGATGCGGACCTTCAAGACCAACAGAACTCCATCCCTGCTTGCAAACTAAAAACAAAGCCTAGACCAAAAGGGTTTTTTAAAATCCTGCAAGGGTTTTTTTTATAACACTATGATTCAGCCACTGTTCAGACATTGTCCCACAAAGACCTTGGTGGTGGAAAAGAGGGAATAACTCGATTAAAAGGAAATAATAAGGACAATGATGATTTAATAAGGTGGACTGAACAGCCTACAACATCTACACTGGAAGTCAACAATCATGGAAGACATGATCCGGTCCTTTGCACTGTTACCTAAAGAGGAACATGTGGCCATCCCAGACAGACTGGGAACCCTCAGGAACAAGTTACTAAGCACCCATAAGTCTTACACCCTGGATTTTTCAGTGCAAATGGAGCCTACACAAGCATTGGTTACTCTGGCTGCCTCTGTAATACCCAGGGTACCAAAGGATACCACCCCCACCCTACAGAAGTAGGAAGGAGTAATCATAAGGGAGGGGAAGTTAAACCAAACAACCCAACGGAGAAGATGGCAAGAGAACAGCAGCCAACGGCAGAACCTCAACCTTCTACAAGGGGACATGTAAAACCATGGAAATGGTGTACATAGTTTACGTTGGTTTCAGTAAGGCTTTTTATAAGGTCCCACATGATATTCTTAGAATCATAGAATAACAGAGTTGGGAGAGTCCTCAGGGGTCATCTAGTCCAACCCTCTGCACTATGCAGGACACTCACAACCCTATCACTCATCCACTGTAACCTGCCACCCCCTTAAGCCTTCACAGAATCATCCTCTCCATCAGACGGCTCTCCAGCCTCTGTTTAAACATTTCCAAAGATGGAGAACCCACCACATCCCGAGGAAGCCTGTTCCACTGAGAAACCGCTCTGACTGTCAGGAACTTCTTCCGGATGTTTAGATGGAATTTCTTTAGAATTAATTCTATCCCATTCGTTCTGGTCTGTCCCTCCAGGGCAAGAGAGAACAACTCTGCTCCATCCTCCATATGGCAGCCTTTTAAATACTTGAAGACGGTTATCAGATCCCCTCTCAGTCGTCTCCTCTCCAGGCTAAACAGACAAGTTGGTAAAATGCGATATAGATCCTATTACTGTAAAGTGGGTTGAGAACTGGTTGACAGATGGCCCCCCCAAAGGGTGCAATATATGGTTTGTCATCTTTGTGAAGAGCAGTGGTGAGTGGAGGGCCTCAGGGATCTGTCCTGGACCCTGTGTTGTTTAACATATCTATGAATGACTTGGATGAAGGAATATAGGAAGTGTTTATGCAGGGAGCACCTACACATCACTGCCTGCCAGCCAAGCCTCAGTCATGAGGTTCCCTGCTAAGGGAGTACTTGGCCATCAAACAAATAATGTTCTATTCCAAAGGTCACGTTACCAGCATCAAACTGTGGAGTGGGGACTCGCTACCAGGCACCTTCCTCTTCATTCTCCATTATTGATGGAAGCATGGAATTGGTGAAGGGCTGGGAGGCTGGCAGGAGCCCCTTTGGGGCTAAAAATATCACCGCTTTGGAATGGAAACAAGCCTGTTGACCCATCAGAGTGTGGGACTCACCACGGACAGGGCCTCCACTAGAGGTGCCCCAGAATCTGGCAGGTACCAACCCATCTGGGTGGGTGGGTGTGGATAGCATTGGTGGGCGGCTGTGGTGATCCAGACAGAGGCTAATGCGTATTTCCTGCGGAGCGGATTAAATAAAAGAGTAAGGGCTATTGGGGAGGAGTTAGGGCAGGCTCTGTCCGGGATAAAAACTCGGAGGAGCGAATCAGGAGCCGCAAAGCCTCGGCTGCCTGCCCGCCCGCTGCCCACTGCGAGTTCTGGATGCTGCCACCAGCCCGAGCCCCGGTGAGTCTCAAGGACAGGGAGGGGAGTCACGTGACAACAGGAACTCCCCCCCCAAGCCAGGGACCGTCGCCCAGCCGCCCGCGGACCCATTCTTCCCCAGCTAGCGCCCGCTGTATTTATACCACAGCGGGCTTAATTCCTATTGGAGAAATAAGTCTACAGTGATCATATTCAAGGTAGGTTGTTGGGACAGGAGAGCAGAGCTAAAGGCCACAATGGGAAGTTCGCCCACAAAAGTCCATGAACGATGTATTGCAACCTCTGTTACTAGGGATTAAACATCTGGAGATCCTGCATGGAGGGGCATTGAAAATGGTAGGGTGGTGTTAGGGTTGAACCGTGGTTGCCCCCTCCCACAGGAGGAAGAGGCTGAAAACCTACCCAACCTCACCTCAGATGTCCCCCCCAGAAGCCTTCTCCACTCCCATGCAGCCCCTCAAGACCGTTACTCTTCTCCTCTCTGCTATACCTTTCTGAAACTCCTGATACCAGCACATCGTTTTGCAAGACTCTAATGGCTGTGCCTTTTTCTCATGCTTTGGCTGACACAGAGCGGGGCAAAATAGGCATTTACAATATTATTATTCAATTTTAAGGAGTGGGGAGCCCACATTTCCGCTCCGTGGTCTGCACGCCTCTGTCAGGTTTAGAGAAAACTCTGCCATAAATTAGCCTGAGTTCCCCCATGACAGTTAGATTGCTCAGTGCCTGGGAGCTCCAGGTCCTATATCATGCTAGCTCATTAAAAGTGAAACTATGTGCTTGTAGCTATTATCTCTGAATGTAACTTTCCATGAGGCCTCTCGGCTGGGCCAGCTTCTGCTAACCATAACAGCTTATCTACCACTGTAGACAGCCAAGGACATGTGAACGTAACTGTTTTTAATTGTATCTGGCTCTTCTCTCTCTCGCTCCCCTCCCTTGGGAACTTTCACGTTTTGGGCGGGAGAAATGTATAGATAAAGAGAAGCAAATTGGCCCTCAGGCAGATTTGACTTCTCAAGTCTTAGTGTATGAAGTCCTTCTCAATTAAACTTTCTATTGTAAAGAAGTTGGTTGTGAGTCCTTTCAACGTCTGACATTAAGTCAAATCCCACAACACCTTTCGCCTGTCAATATGCAGGACGAAGGTAATATCTATACTGAACAGGAAGAGAGTCTGGATTGGGACTACTCTCAAGACGAAGAGGCTGGAGCGGGCTCGTTTAGCTCGGGAATGGCCAAAGTCCTGGGGGAAGCAACTCCGGGCCACTCCGAGTTCCTGGAAAAGCACATCACCGAACGCAGGCGACTGTCAAAGTATGACCACCTGACAGGTGATGAGCTGTGGCCGGAGCACCTGCCTGCGGGGGTTTCAAGCCGAGGATTGGCGACTACTCTTGAGGTGCAGGAGTTGCAGCAGAGAATCGGCAGGGTGACCAGCTGGCTGCAGACGGTGTCGGGCGAGTTGGCTCCGGAGTCGCAGCGTGAGGCGAGGCGCTTGCTGCGGGAATTGCGAGCGGACTTCCGTGAACCAGCCGGCCGGCGTTCGGGCGATCTTCCAACCCTAAGGGAGCGCGAGGTGGCGGCGATGGACGCCGCGGCCGAGGCCGAAGCCGCAGCCCTGGCGGTGGCGAGGGCAGCAGCCCAGTCAGGAGGCGAAGAGGAAGAAGACGACCTCGGGGCGACTGCGGCCAGGAGAAGAGACGAACTCCTGGTGCTGGATCGGGCGGCGGCCCAGGTACCGGCGGACGGAGCCAGAGCCATTGGAATGCAAGTGGTAGCAGCAGCAGCAGCAGCAGCCGATGGAGCAGCAGCGGCTGATGGCGCAGCGGCGGCGGCGGGAGCAGCGGCGGCAGCCGGTGCGGTGGCTGGAGTCGGTCGCGGCGTGCGCTTGCAAGGCCGTGGAGCACGGGCTCCAATGGATTGGGGCCCGGGTCGCCTGCCTCCCCATCTGCGGGGGGTTGAAATGCGGAGCACCTACAAGTTTAAGGCCCGTTTCTCGGGTGACTCGTCCGCTTTTCCTTCTTTCCTGGTCCACCTCCAAGCTTATATGATGGACGTGGGTTTCACCTTCCATGATGATGCCGAGCGCATTCGCTTTGTGGGAGAGTGTCTTGAAGGGGAGGCGGCGAAGTGGTTCATGGATCTCTACCGTTACAACCCGAGAGCAGTTTGCAACTACAATCACTTCCTGAGAACCATGCGCCTGATGTACGTGGAGCCCTTCGAGAAAGAGACGGTGGAGAAGAAACTTAAGGTCCTTAAACAAGGGACCATGACTGTGGCCGAGTATGCCCGGGAATTCAAGAAATTATCATCGGCTGTTCCGGATTGGACGGAACCCCAGAGAGTGCACGCTTTTGTGGGGGGCCTCTCCGGAAACCTGTCCAGCAAATGCCTCCTCCTAGACGACCCGTTGACCGTGCTGGGCTGGGTACAGCTGGTGGGAGAGATGGAAAGCCGTCTGGAGCGGGCCGCTGAGTACAAAGGAATCGCGGAGAAAATGGGGAGAAAGACCTCCACCCCGAAGAAACCCAAGCCCAAGGCTAAACTGGATCCCGGTGAGCGCACGCGGCGCATGGAGAAAGGATTATGTTTGGGCTGCGGCCAGGCTGGCCATTTCCTTGCCCAGTGCCCGGCCAAAACTGGGGCAGGAAGTTCAGCGAGCACCAATCCAACGGGAGGAGCACCAGCCAAAGCCTCGACAACCAGGAAAGTGGCCCCAAAGAAGACCGCCAAGTCCCTACTCGCCCCGGCTGGGGCAGCAACTGCGGTGGAGGAGTCTAGCGGCAGTAGCCAGGAGGAGGAACCGCAGTCTGGAGAGCAGTCGGGAAACGACGACGACCTGCTGTAAAGGCACCCCGCCAGCAGGTCTCCGGCAGGGGCAAACGCGTGGTGAGTGACTCTCCCCTGGTTCTCTTGCCCGCTACTCTCACTGAACCCAGCTCCGGGGAAAAAGTGGGGGTACGTTGCATAGTGGACTCGGGCTGTACTAAAACCCTGGTAAGCCCAGTACTGGCCGAGACTTTGGGGGTGGGGAAGGTGCCTCTGAGGGAGCCCCTACCCATTACTCAGTTGGATGGGAAATGTGCCCCAGGGGGGGAGGCCACAGTGAGAACGCTCCCGATGGACTTGGACATTGATAAACATTGGGAGCAAATTCAACCCCTGGTGGCACCTCATTCTGCGTTCCCGTGTGTGTTGGGGTTGGACTGGTTGCGTGAGCATGACCCCACGGTGAAGTGGAAGAAGGGGACAGTACAGTTTTCGTCCCGGGGCTGCCAACAGCACGTACGACCCCTGCCCACTCCAGGCTGCCAGGTGGTGGCCGCAGTGACGGAGGAGGGGGCACTCACTCTCCCACCGGAGTATCGGGAGTTTGAGGATGTGTTTGCTGAGACTGAATGCAATCAATTGCCTCCCCATCGCAAAACTGACTGTGCGATTGAACTGAAAAAGGGAGAGCCACTTCCTAAGGCTAAATTGTACTCCATGAGCCCGAGAGAAATGAAGGAGCTCCGGGAGTTCCTGGACAAAAATTTAGCCAGGGGTTTCATTAGACCGGCCACTTCCCCCCTGGCTGCCCCAGTCCTCTTCGTGAAGAAAAAGGACGGGTCCCTTCGCCTCTGCACGGATTACCGGGGGCTGAATGCTGTCTCCACCTGCAATGCCTATCCGCTGCCACTGATTAAGGATTTATTGGGACATTTGGAAAGGGCCCGGATTTTTACAAAATTGGACTTGAGGGAAGCTTACTACAGGGTCCGCATAAAAAAGGGGCATGAGTATCTGACGGCATTCAACACCCCCTTGGGCCAATTTGAATACACCATCATGCCGTTCGGCCTCGCCGGTGCTCCGGGCGTGTTAATGAACATGATAAATGAAATTATGCATGATTTATTGTATCAGGGGGTGCTGGTTTACATAGATGATATTTTGGTGTATTCTGACAAACTGGACGAACACGAGAAATTAGTCCGGGAGGTGCTCAGCCGGTTGCGGAAGCACCAATTGTTTGCCAAACTTTCGAAATGCGAGTTCCACCGGGAGGCGGTGGAGTTTCTTGGTTTCCGAGTGTCCAAAGCTGGGATCGAAATGTACCCGGGCAAAGTACGGGACTTATTGTCATGGGAACCACCCAGGACTAGGAGGCAACTGCAAAGTTTCTTAGGCTTCGCGAACTTTTATAGAACATTTATCCCCAATTTTGCCAAGGTGGCATTGCCTCTCACTGACTTGTTGAAAACGAAAGAGGGGGGGAAAGCGGCGACTCGGCCGAGCGCCCCACTCCAGTGGTCCCCCCTTTGCCAGGAGGCGTTCGAGAGTTTGAAACTCCTGTTTACTTCTGAACCGGTGTTGGCACATGCTGACCCAACTAAGCAATTTACGGTGCAAGTAGATTCATCGGACGTGGCAATGGGGGCCGTGATCCTACAAGAGGGGGAAGATGGGAAGCTGCACCCCCTAGCCTATTTGTCAAAAACGTTTTCAGGGGCAGAGCGCAACTGGGCAATTTGGGAAAAAGAGGCAGCTGCAGTAAAATTAGCTCTGGCTACCTGGAGGCATTGGCTGGAAGGGTCCTCCCTTCCGTTTGTAGTCTGGACAGACCATAAGAATCTCCAAGCGCTTAAGCAGCCTCGCTCCTTGTCAGCTAAGCAGATGTGGTGGGCGGAGTTTTTCTCTCGGTTCAACTTTTCTCTTAAGCATCTGCCAGGCAAAATGAACTTTTTGGCGGACGCCCTTTCTCGCCTGCCCCAGTACAACAGCAAACGAGACCCATTGGTGGACACAGTGTTCACACCCGGCCAATTGGGGTTGGCCGCCGTGACGCGAAGTCAAACAAAAAAAGGAATCCCGGTCCCCGGTGGGTGGGTTCAGAAGGAGGTCCTACAAGACTCTGAATTCGCTTCCCTTCACCCCACCCTAGTCGACAAGGGGGGCCTGTTTTTCAAAAGCGAGCGCCTCTACGTCCCAGCGGCGGCGCGCGGAGACGTTTTGAAATTGTGCCACGATGCTAAAACGGCAGGGCATTTTGGTTTTGTGAAAACTCTGCACCTCGTCAGGAGACATTACTGGTGGCCAACGTTGAGGGGGATGTGGAGAAATATGTGCAAGGCTGCCCCACCTGCCTTGTGTCTAAACCACCAGGAGGAAAGAAACGAGGGTTGCTGCAGCCCCTGCCCACCCCCTCCCGCCCCTGGTCTGATGTGACTATGGACTTTATCACAGACCTGCCTCCCAGCCAGGGTAAAACTGTGGTTTGGGTGGTAGTGGATGCATTTTCAAAGCAAGCTCACTTCATCCCCTGCGTGGGTCTCCCCTCAGCAGCAAAACTGGCTTCTATGTTTGTGACCCACATAATCCGGCTACATGGTATCCCTAGGAGATTGCTCACGGATCGGGGCCCCCAGTTCGTTGCCAAGTTCTGGCGGGAGCTCTTGAAGTTGCTGGGTGTGGAGCAAGCCCTAACCCCTGGCTACCACCCTGAATCCAATGGGCAGACGGAACGAGTGAACCAAATTCTTGAGCAATACCTGCGCTGTTTCATTAACCACCAACAGAATGACTGGGTCACCCTCTTGCCCCTGGCTGAGTTTGCTTACAACAACGGGGTGCATGCTTCCACCGGAGTGTCTCCCTTTAAGGTGGTGTACGGAACTGACCTAATTGCTGCACCCACCTGGGAACTAGTTTCTACTGAAGCCCCTGATGTCACTAAATGGGCTAAAAATATTAGTGCAGCTTGGCCAGACATTGTCTCTAGCCTCGAGGAGGCAAAACAAGCGTATAAGTCACAGGCAGACAAAAAACGTGCGCCCGCACCCGCCTGGAAATTGGGGGATCTCGCCTACCTCTCCACAAAAAACCTACGTTGTCAGCAACAGTCTAAAAAACTAGGTCCTAAGTTTGTGGGACCCTTTCCCATTGTAAAGGTGATCAATGATGTGACTGTGGAATTGGGTTTGCCAAAGACTTACAGGAATGTGCATCCTGTTTTTCATTCCAGCCTGCTGCGACGAGCCCCCTTGCCGGATGTGTGGCACCCCCCACTCTCAGCGCCTGTGCCCATCTTCATTGACAAAGACACCCACTACGAAGTCAACCAGATCCTGGACTCTCGCTTGCACAAGGGCCGGCTCCAGTACTTGGTGGATTGGAAGGATTTTCCCTCGGGGGAAAGGGAGTGGGTTGATGCGGGGAATGTAAAAGCCCCCCGCCTTCTCAGGGCATTCCATCGTGCCTTCCCATTATGCCCATGGCCGGTGGATGCGGGATAAGGGGGAGTCTGTTTTAGTGCGGAGGGATGTCAGGTTTAGAGAAAACTCTGCCATAAATTAGCCTGAGTTCCCCCATGACAGTTAGATTGCTCAGTGCCTGGGAGCTCCAGGTCCTATATCATGCTAGCTCATTAAAAGTGAAACTATGTGCTATTATCTCTGAATGTAACTTTCCATGAGGCCTCTCGGCTGGGCCAGCTTCTGCTAACAATAACAGCTTATCTACCACTGTAGACAGCCAAGGACATGTGAACGTAACTGTTTTTAATTGTATCTGGCTCTTCTCTCTCTCGCTCCCCTCCCTTGGGAACTTTCAAGTTTTGGGCGGGAGAAATGTATTGATAAAGAGAAGCAAATCGGCCCTCAGGCAGATTTGACTTCTCAAGTCTTAGTGTATGAAGTACTTCTCAATTAAACTTTCTATTGTAAAGAAGTTGGTTGTGAGTCCTTTCAACGTCTGACAGCCTCCCCATCAGCCGCTTGTCTTAATAAGAAGCAAACCATTGGCTGCAAGGCTACCACATGACTCGAATTAAGGGGATTTCCACACCCGTTAAATGTAGTGAAATGCTTACTTAACGTGGTCGTTATATTCCGGCCCCTCCGTATGACATTGCCAACATCCAGCATCTAGGAGTAACTGGCCGGCTACATCCTCTATTTTAAGGTGCTCATCGGGAATTCTCATAAAGTGGATCCCCCAACCTATTTAGCGCTAGCCAAGAGAGAGCAGCCAGCAGGCAACCAGCAGAGGGAAGGTGTGGAGGCTCAAACCCGTGAAAGGCGCCTGCCTCAGCCCACCCTCGCACCCACCTCCCTTTCCCTTGTTCCCAGGGACAGGAAAGTCTTTTTTAAAATGGCTAATATCCTGAAGCAACAAATAGGCAGACAAGCATGCAGGCGATGCCAAAAAAATCCCTCCCCCCAGAGTAGTCACACAAAGCATGCCCAAAAGAGAGAAACAGACCTAGCCAATGGCAATGCAATAAATATATTCATAAAAGAAAGAAAAGTGTCCTTTTTTGTCGTTTTCCTTATCTGTTTACTCTGTAGGACTTCTGTCAGAACGGAATCCAGGTTATATCTGTCAATACAGACCGGTATACCCATACCTATGTGAGCCTGTGGCCAGTATTATATTATTATTATATATAAAGGTTTAAATTCTTGATACCTATAAAATTGATAAAAACATTGAGGACTCAGAGGACTTGTCACTGATGAATCTCACAGAAAACGGGTATTTCCTGGATTCCGTTTTGACAGAAGTCCTACAGAACAAACAAATAAGGAAAACGACAAAAAAGGAAACTTTTCTTTCTTTTATGAATATATTTATTGTATTGCCTTTGGATAGGTCTGTTTCTCTCTTTTTGGTTTAATTATTAGACCATCCTTCTTATACTCTTGTATGACACAAAGCATGCCTCTCTAAAGTACCCTGCAAATCAGGAAGAAGATTAATTTTTTTAAGTATCAAGCCTTGTGATTCCTTAAGGCGTGTCATTCAAAAAGCACAATGCATGTATGATTAGATGCTTAGGCGTTTAAATAGCAAAGTATGAATTTTAAAAAGTAAGCGGGTAGCACGGGACCTTTAAAACATGGAGAAAGGGGATTGGCTGCCTGGCTTGATTGACAGGCGGAAGAGCGTCACGTATAAACTGCGGTGCTCTCTTCTGCCATTTCCTGCAGCACTTGTGGAGGGTGAGAAGTGCAAAAAGGCAGCAGACGGGAGTGAGACAGCAATAAGTGGCCGTGAGGAACAATAATATTTAGCACTAGGCCATTCAGCTGGTGTAATGCTATTTTTACCAATGTGTGGAAATGCCCTAAACTCTTCCCATTGGATAAAATGGCAAGAGTAATGAAGCTTTGGCCAGCTCCGACCACATGACTGCTGTGCTCTCTCGGCATTGGAGAGCTTGCCAAGAGTCATGAAGCCGGGCTCCTCTCCTCCCTCCTCCCCTCTCTGCCCCCGTATCAAAGGGGCCGTCTTGCACTTGGGGGTTGGCAGGGAGCATTTTCCGCAAAACTGCTCAAGTTCTTGCTTAAATGCCTCTGTGCTGAGTAGGAAGGCACACAGAGAGAAGGGAAAGAGTCTGCAAGCAGTTTTTATTTCCTATTGGAGGCTCGTGGTGGGGGACATAGTTCTGTCACTGTCTTTCCATAAAAACTTTCCAGTCTCATTCTCTACAACTGGCTGGGGGAAACTAGTTTGGGGATGGGGTGGGGGAGGGAAAGGAAAGGAGAGGAAAGGACCCAATCCCTGGTTTTATTTTCCTAAGTTTTCTTTTTTAAAAACCCTGCAGTAGACAAGAAACTAACAATGGCTTGTTTTTTTCTCCTCCACTCCCCTGGGGGTAGGGGGGGTGTTATTTGTTTTGCATATGCCATCTCAGTAGCCAGTGAGAGGAGAAAGCATAAAGGGGAGGCAGAATCCACAAAGAGGGAAGGAAGGCAGGAAAAGCTGACCAGGTAAACGGACTTCCAGCCAGCTCCCGAAGCAATGAGGAAACAGGATTTTTGTTCCCTCAAGTACCCATAAGAACTTTTCAAAAATCTCCCATGCACAAGCATTCTCCATTACTTCGTCTCTCCCACAGTCTCTGCACGTAGTCCCTCCACGCTGGCCCACCCCATTGGTCAGGGAAAACCGACTCCCACCCCCAGAGGAAGTCCTGCCTCCTCCCGTGCTCCTGTTGGCTGTCAGAGCCAGTGTCATGGATCCCGATTCATGCCTGTTTGGTTCCGCTTCCTGAAGCCTGGCAAGGCCGGGTGTTGTAAAACTGTAAATCTGTCCTCAGGTTCCATGACTACCCTGCTTTCCCAGCGGGGCGTCTTCTGCCTTTCGCTTTAACAAATTCTTCCCGCGACTTTGTATAGGCAGCAAAGACTCAACAGAAATATAGCTGCAGAGATTAGACTCTGGCCATCTGGCAGCCTTTGGTGCCCTCTACTCTCCCACCTGAATGCCTATGTCCCCCCTCCCTTATCGCAAATAACCTATATTTGTTCTGAGGTGTCTATTGTTCTTTGTTATTGCCGAGATCTTTTGCTTAGGAGATCTTGGCCCTGTCTAGCATCTCTGTAGATTCTGTTTAATAAAGTTCTTCCTTGGATTCTCAACTGCCTGTTGGATCTTGGATGTGTCTTTACCACGGACTCTACTGGCTGTGCTCAGCCTGATTCCTGACAGCCACACAGGAAGACCCTCCTCTCCTGAGCTCCTATTGGATAGAAAATGGCAGCCATCTTGCCAGTCGCTCAAAGACGACTATTTTAAAAGGGGCGTGGCACCTATAAAAAAGTCAGGAGAGTGACTGTAAAGAGATGCATCCCTTTAATCTTCTATTAACATACCAGAAAAAAAGCCAATGTTGAAATCTAAGAGTATGGCAAAGCATTAAAATCATCAGTTTTTTTTTAAAATAAGCCTTTCAGTTTCCTTGATGCTGAAAAGTGAAATGTTGTAACATCATTTCAGGCTAACTAACTTTAAACGGACTTCCAATAAAAAACCCTAGCAGATGTCCCTCTGAATAATTCAGGTGCTTGAACTGAGATGGGTGGGCCCTGTTTTGTGAGCCAGTTTGGTGTAGTGGTTAGGAGTGTGGACTTCTAATCTGGCAAGCCGGGTTCGATTCTGCACTCCCCCACATGCAGCCAGCTGGGTGACCTTGGGCTCGCCGCGGCACTGATAAAACTGTTCTGACCGAGCAGGAATATCAGGGCTCTCTCAGCTTCACCCACCCCACAGGGTGTCTGTTGTGGGGAGAGGAAAGGGAAGGGGATTGGAAGCCGCTTTGAGACTCCTTCGGGTAAAGAAAAGCAGCATCTAAGAACCAACTCTTCTTCTTCTGTCAGTTCATTTCTTTCTGCCTCATACTCTGGGAGGTTGTTTCCAGGACTTCAGCACAAAAATAGTATCCCAGTGGTGATGATGCTACGCACACAGCACTGCTGATAGAAGAGTATCCATCCCCGCTCTACAGAAAGCCCATCGACAGCTGGGATTCCTAATATGCAGTAGGCAGGGATCAATGGCAATATTGGACCATGGCTTTAGGCTAAAGGAAGGAGCTGGCCCATCTATATCCACCATTTGCTGGTGTAGTGACCTCATTTTACCTTCTGGTTCAGCTAGCCACTGGGGATAAGGGGCAGCTACTCAAAAGAACAACAAAATTTGAGTCCAATGGCACCTTAAAGACCAAGAAATATTTATTCAAGGTGTGAGCTTTCATGTGTGTGCACACTTCCTCAGACCATAAAAAAGGGATTCTGAACCAGTAGTAGAATGTGTGTAACCAAATTTCAGTTCATAGGATCATAGAATCATAGAGTTGGAAGGGATCTCCAGGGTTGTCTAGTCCAACTGCCCCTGCACAATGCAGGAACTCACAACTACCTGCCCACCCACAGTGACCTCAATTTCAAGCCCAAGTGATCCGCCCAACCAAATATCTCCAGTATCCAGCTTGACCTGGAGAAAAGTCACCTCCCATCCTACAGTGGTGATCAGCAATTCCCTGGGGATGCAAGGAAGGCCCACAAGAGACAAATACTGAAACATCTCTTCCTGCCCACCCACTCATAAACTGCCTAACGTCATAAAATTAGCATTTCTGCCAGCTGGCTATCTAGCTTTTGTTTAAAAAATTCCAAAAAAGGAGAATCCACCAGCTCCCGAGGAACCATTCTAATTGTCAGAAACTTCTTCTGGATGTTTAGCCAAGACTTCTTTTGAATTAATTTCAACCCATTGGTTATTGTTTGACCGTCTGGAGCAACAGAAAACAACTGTGCTTTGACAGCCCTTCCAGTATTTGACGATGGTGATCATATCACCTCTCAGTCGCCTTCTCTCTAAGCTAAACAGACCAAGCTCCATCAACCTCTCCTCATACGTCTTGGTCTGCAAACCCCTCACTATCTTCGTAGCCCTCCTTGGGACATGCTCCAGTTTCTCTACATCTTTCTTCTCTTGCAGTGCCCAAAACTGAACACAGTAGCCCAAGTGAGGTCTTACCAGAGTGGAATAAAGTGGTAACATTACCTCATGTGATTTGAACACTATACATATTTTAATACAGCTCAAAATCTCATTTGCCGTTTTAGCCATTGAGTTACACTGTTGTCTCATGTTCAGTGTCTGGTCTACTAAGACCCCCAGATCCTTTTCACACCTACTGCTCCCAAGACAAGTCTCGCCCATCCTATAGTGATGCACCCTTTGGGTGTGATCTGTCAACCAGTTCTCAATTCACCTAACAGTAATAGCAACATTCCCAAGTCCCTCAGCCTTTCCTCATAGAGAAGAAGAAGAAGAGTTGGTTCTTATGCCGCTTTTCTCTACCCGAAGGAGTCTTAAACTGGCTTACATTCACCTTCCCTTTCCTCTCCCCACAACAGACACCCTGTGAGGGAGGTGAAGCTGAGGGAGCCTTGATATTACTGAAGAAGAAGAGCCCTGAGATTCCTGCTTGGTCAGAACAGTTTTATCAGTGCTGTGATGAGCCCAAGGTCACCCAGCTGGCTGCATGTGGGGGAGGGCGGAATGAAACCCGGCTCCCCTGATTAGAAGTCTGCACTCCTAACCACTATACCAAGCTGGCTTGGTCCCATGCCCCGGTTCATCCTTGTCACTCTCCTCTGAACCCTCTCAATGTTGTCCATGTCCTTTTTGACTTGAGTCCTCCACAACTGCACACAGGACTCCAGGTGGGGTCTGACCAATACGGTATACAGTGGGACTATGATGTCATGTGATTTTGATGGCATGCCTCTGTTGATATAGCCCAAGGCTGCATTTGCCTTGTTTACTGCCCAAGATCATGTTGGCACACATTGCTACCCAGAAGTGTATCTCCCATCCAGTTGCCTGCTTCTCACTTTTGTGACCCAGAGGTAGAACCCCGCACTTCTCCTTATCGAACTGCATCTTGTTCATATTTGCCCACTTTTCCAGCATGTTCAGATCTCATTGAACTTTATCTCTATCTTCGGGGGTGTTTGCTACTCCTCCCAATTTGGTGTCACCTGCAAATTTAAGGAGGAGTCCCCCCTCCCTAAGAAGCCACCCCTCCCCAAGTGGAAAATTCATAGTCCGTGCTGAATAAGATTATATTTTACCTCTCCTTCCCCAATCAGTATCCTGGTCCACATCATATTGGGTGGTATTTGCACCCTAGAACAAAAATAAAATGTGTCTGTAAAAAGTGAGCAGAGAGTAATGCAAACAAATTCCATGAATTGTACACGCAGTCTAAAGAGTTCCCGCTGAGAACAGGCCCAGAGTGGGTCTCCCCAGAGCTTGAGGGATGCAAGTGGATTTGTTTGGCACTGGAGGACTTTCTGAAGCAAGCCAAAGCTGTCCGTGAACGGAAAGGGGACCAGGCAGCTGGTGCTTCAGGGGAACCAGGTGGCGGGTTCAAGGTCAGGGCCTGGAGACTGACTGGTGGGAGGGAATAAGCAATGGGCAATGGGAGCAGGGCAGCAAAGGAAGCCCATTTATGGAGCCAAGGGGCACAGCCTAGGCCAGCCTTTCTCAACTTCTTTACCATCCAGCAACTCCTGGAACACTCTTCAAGCTCTGGGAAACCCCAGCAGTGGGAGGATCTTGCAGAATAAGGCTGGGAAGCAAAGCTGTGGACACGCCCCTTCCCACCCCCTATGGGGCCAACAGGGGCCATTTTTGGGGGGAGGGCATATATGGTCATATCATCTGATAAATGTTTAACACATTTAAAAATATATTAAAATTTAATTAACTCCCAACCATTCAGGAAACCATTCAGGGGCCATCCAGAAACCCCAGGGCTTCACAAAACCCTGGTTGAGAAAGTTTGGTCTAGGTGGAGCAGCAAACCTGGTCGGAGTGCAGGGCTATGCTGCGGGCAGATGGTGCTTGAGTCAAGCCACAGAGCAATCTGGCCGGGGGAATTCCTATTCAGTGCAGGCACAAAGACTCCACGAAGGGATGGAGGCAGAAGACTTCTTCCGCACTGCTCTGGCTGCAGCTGCTGGTATCCCTGTCCAGCTGCCCAGAATGTTGTGGGAGAAGAACAGCTTCAAAGACTGGGATGCCCCCCCCTGGCTGCTATCAGAGACCCTTTCAGGGGGGCAACCAATGGCTCCATTGCTGGTTCACAGCACAATGTGTGCAGCAGGTCATGCTTGCTCTACACCAGTGGTCCCCAACCTTTTTATCACTGGGGACCACTCAACGCCGGGGACCACTCACCGGGGACCACTCAACACATTTTACTGAGGGGGGGGTAGTTTACTCCTCTACTCTCAACCACTGTCCTAGCGCTCTCTGATCGCTATGGCAATGCTTAAACATCCCTTCAAAATAAGATACAGACATGCCACAACAATGAAGTGTGTTGTAAAGGGCTGGGGGGGGGTGAAGTAAAGGGCCGGGGGGGGGGAGAAGGCGTCCTTCGGGGCCCACCTCCAATTAGTCGAAGGACCACATGTGGTCTGCGGCCCACAGGTTGGGGATCGCTACTCTACACCATTTCCTGGTATTCTTCCACCTTCTTATCTGACTGTTCCTCCTCACCATAGATGGGTCTTTATGTGGGCATGCCTCAATGCTCTGCCACCCAGAGTTCTGCAAGGTAGGTGTCAAAAGATACCAGACCCTGTTAGAGTATATGACTGTGGTGCAGGTGGTGAAGACACCCTGTATCATGTGAACATTGCATGCCTTTGCTTTTCTGAGACTAGAAATCTTTTAATTCTTCCTTTGCTTCAAAATATAGATCATATGGAAAGACCACCTCTTTTGTTAGAATATATCAGCAGACGTAGCTGTGAGATTTTCACTGCTGTATACATAGTGCTGCCCTTACAGGTCAGTGTTGTCCATCTGGTTGTTCCTGGGCAGGCACACGGGGCATCCTGCGGGGGACGATCGCTGGAAGATTTATTCGCTAGTTCAGTCCCTCCAATCAGAGCTCTGTGCCCAATTCCTGCCTGGAGGTCACATGTTCTATGAGCCCCCCCCTCACTCAGTTCCCCAAAGCGCCACCGTGATAATTAAAGAACAAAAGCCACCAGGTCCAAGAGTGGGAGGAGGGTGGGCTGTGGGCCTACACAGGAACGACAAAACGACCTGCAGTTCCAGGTAAATGCAGCCCTGCTTTCCATCACCTTTGGACATGGGAGCTGGTAAAGCTGTGTGTATGTGTGGGGGGGGGGACACTGCTGTCTCCCTTCTTTTACAGGATAATTTTCATGCATGCACTCCCCACGCTTCCGGATCCTCCACCAGTGGGTGCCTCAGAGGGTGCAATCAAGTCAGACCAGGAACCTGGCCCCAGCATGTCAACCTCATTCAGGATCTGGTTGAGGATCGGGCCTAGCCTGACTCACCGGATGAAGAGCAGCCTGGACCCAGCCAGGTAGCAACCCAGCCTTACCTGCCAGTGCCCTGAAGTTCCAGAGGGAAGACCCCATCGTGCCCAGAAGCAGCAGCAAAGGTGCAGCCACACCATCAACCTAACAGCTGCCAGGCAATCGGCTTGGCTGTCAGTCCCAACAGGGCCCAGCTAAGGCTCCTTCCTCAGATGGGGACCAGGCCCAGCTGTAAGTCCTTTGGGGACTGGCTTGCCCAACCAGTCACAGTGTACTTAAGGAGAGGCCTGGAGCAAGCCTTTCCATGGGTGCTACGCGAGCATTCCCTCCCCATCAGTTCAGAGGTCCAGTGTTCCCGGTCACTGAGAGAAGATATTCCCCCTTCTTTGTTCACATAGAATTTGCCCATGGTGTAGTCCGTCTGAATCAGGAAGTAGATCTGCCAATGAGGTCAAATGAATCCTCTTCAATGCAAGAAGGTTAATGTGACAGAGTCCTCAGAAGGCCACAACACCCCTGACATGTGCAGCCTCATAGGGTGCTCCCAAGCCTGTCAAAGGAGCACAAGGAGTGAAGACAATATCAGGAGAGGATATTGCCCGTCAGAAGGCTAAGAACCAAAATTCACCATGCTAATTCCCGCAAAACAAACATGGGGATAGAAAAACATTTATTCTGAGAATTGGTAGAAGAATCAAATACTCCAATAAAAAAATTCTGCAAAGCTCTCATGGATATGGGACCACAGCTGTGGTGGAAGCCATGAAGTCTAAGAGCCTCTGAATACCAATAGTCCTTTGCAACCTGAGATATATCAATGAAAGAACCACAGAAACAATAAAGTAAGTATTATCTCAGGGCAAATATGCTCTCACTGACAGGGAATCAAAGTGAACACCTATAAATTACACTGTCTGTGTAATTAACCTTGAGGTGCTTGGCAAGTCTGAAGAGCAAAGGAGCATTGAGATGGTAATTCTGGCTTGGAAGGGGCTGCGAAAAGCCAGTTCTCCAGTTAAGGGAATCAGATGAGCATAAATGGACCACCACTATAGCCGTGCATTTGGTAAATACCCTGGGTGCCATAACTGAACCAAATGGAAGTACTCAATATTCATGAGGAGCCCCTTGAAATTGAACTCTCAAGTATTTAAGTCCATACTGGACTTAATACTGACCAACAGGCAAGAGTTGGTGGATGAGGGGAAGGAGGTGGGGACCCTAGGGGGAAGTGACCATGTCCTCATAGAATTCCTTTTGAGATGGGGAGGCAAGGAAGCTTGTAGCCAGATGCAGAAGCTGGGTTTTCATAGGGCAAACTTTAATAAACTCAGAGACATGATGAGTGTCATACCATGGACAAGAATGCTGGAAGGGAAGGGAGCATGTGAAGGGTGGGCGCTACTCAAACAAGAGCTATTGCATGCTCAATCAATGACTATCCCAGAAAGACGAAAACACTGCAGGAGCTCTAAGAAGCCTATTTGGATGAACAGAAAACTTCAAGAGGAACTAAGAAAGAAAAGGGAGATGTTCAGGAAATGGAGGGAAGGACAGAGCTCTAAAGAAGATTACCTACAGGTTACCAGTCACTGTAGATCAATCATCAGAAAGGCCAAAGCTGAGAGTGAGCTAAGATTGGCCAGGGAAGCCCACTGTAACAAGAAAAGATTTTTCAGTTATGTGAGGAGCAAACGTAAAGTAAAGGAGGCAATAGGCCCACTGTTGGGTGCGGATGAACAAACTCTAATGGAGGATGCAGAGAAAGCAGAAAGGCTTAGCACCTATTTTACATCTGTTTTTTCCCCACTGCAGCTGCAGCCAGGTCAAAGGGTTTAGGCACATCTAGAGATGGAAGTAGCCAAAGGATAGTGTCTGGGTGGCAGGTTGACATGGATAGAGAGTTTGTCGAGAGGCATTTAGCTGCACTGGATGAATTCAAATCCCCTGGGCTGGATGAAATGCACCCGAGAGTGCTCAAAGAACTTTCCGGAGAACTTGCAGAACCCTTGTCCATCATCTTCAGGACCTCTTTAAGGACTGGAGATGTCCTGGAGGACTGGAAGAGAGCAAATGTTATTCCGATCTTCAAAAAAGGGAGGAAGGATGACCCGGGAAACTACAGATCAGTGAGTCTGACCTCTGTTGTGGGGAAGATAATGGAGCAGATATTAAAGGGAGCGATCTGCAAACATCTGGAGGACAATTTGGTGATCCAAGGAAGTCAGCATGGATTTGTCTCCAACAGGTCCTGTCAGACCAATCTGGTTTCCTTTTTTACCAAGTAACAGGTTTGCTGGATCGTGGAAATTCAGTTGATTTTAGTAAAGCTTTTGATAAGGTTCCCCATGATGTTCTGATGGATAAATTGAAGGACTGCAATCTGGATTTTCAGATAGTTAGGTGGATAGGGAATTGGTTAGAGAACCGCACTCAAAGAGTTGTTGTCAATGGTGTTTCATCAGACTGGAGGGAGGTGAGTAGCGGGGTACCTCAGGGCTCGGTGCTCGGCCTGGTACTTTTTAACATATTTATTAATGATCTAGATGAGGGGGTGGAGGGACTACTCATCAAGTTTGCAGATGACACCAAATTGGGAGGACTGGCAAATACTCCGGAAGATAGAGACACAGTTCAACGAGATCTGAACACAGTGGAAAAATGGGCAAATGAGAACAAGATGCAATTTAATAAAGATAAGTGTAAAGTTCTCCATCTGGGTCAGAAAAATGAAAAGCATGCCTACTGGATGGGGGATACGCTTCTAGGTAACACTATCTGTGAACAAGACCTTGGGGTACTTATGGATTGTAAACTAAACATGAGCAGGCAGTGTGATGCAGCGGTAAAAAAGGCGAATGCCATTTTGGGCTGTATCAACAGGGGCATCACATCAAAATCACAAGATGTCATAGTCCCATTGCATACAGCACTGGTCAGACCACACCTGGAGTACTTTGTGCAGTTCTGGAGGCCTCACTTCAAGAAGGACGTAGATAAAATTGAAAGGGCACAGAGGTGAACAATAAAAATGATCTGGGGCCAAGGGACCAAGCCCTATGAAGATAGGTTGAGGGACTTGGGAATGTTCAGCCTGGAGAAAAGGAGGTTGAGAGGGGACTTGATAGCCCTCTTTAAGTATTTGAAAGGTTGTCATTTGGAGGAGGGCAGGATGCTGTTCCCATTGGCTGCAGAGGAAAGGACACGCAGTAATGGGTTTAAACTACAAGTACAACGATATAGGCTAGATATCAGGAAAATATTTTTCACAGTCAGAGTAGTTCAGCAGTGGAATAGGCTGCCTAAGGAGGTGGTGAGCTCCCCCACACTGGCAGTCTTCAAGCAAAGGTTGGATACACACTTTTCTTGGATGCTTTAGGATGCTTTGGGCTGATCCTGAGTTGAGCAGGGGGTTGATGGCCTGTATGGCCCCTTCCAGTTCTATGATTCTATGATTCTATGATTCTATGATTCTATGATTCTATGATTCTATGATTCTATGATTCTATGATTCTATGATTCTAAATCTAAGACAAACCATTCAACATCACAGTAATCCAGGTCTATGCCCCAACCACTGTTGCTGAAGGGGATGAAGTTGACCTGTTCTGTGAAGCCCTACACCTTCCAACTCTATGATTCTATGATTCTATGATTCTACTTGTGATAGACAGGATGGATTAATATCCTGTGCCCTTGGAGATCCAGGATAGCAACTGAGACATAGAAGCCAGGGAAACCAGTTTACACTTAAAGGTAAAGGTATCCCCTGTGCAAGCACTGAGTCATGTCTGACCCTTGGGGTGACGCCCTCCAGCGTTTGCATGGCAGACTCAAGGAATATTAACTTGGAAAATTTCTCAATTAAACCCAAACATTGAACATGTAGAATTCGAACAGCAAGCTGCCCCTTTTCCCAAGAAAAACTGCAACTCAACTCCTAATTCAGGATGCTACAGATTGTGGGGAACCAACCAGGCAATTCTTTAAACTCAAGGCAGCAGTCCTTAGAAACCCTCACATATGTTGCTATTTTATACCACCAGGTAAGAACTTGCATATATTCTCTTGAAAACTGAGGGTAGCCTCAGGAGGCATTCACAGTCGGAAGAGAGGTCTACTAGCTGGCCCAGCCTCTCTAGCCAGCTGGTTGTCCCGAGATGGCCTGGCTCTGAAGTTGCCTGGTTTCCTTGTATTCTGAGGCAACTGATGGGTTAGTCTGGCCTGAGGATACCGTCATTGATAAGTCAGGTTGATACTTGGGCAAGTAGCAAAGTCTAGATGCAGAGGGTTGTGGGTGACTGATGCCAAAAGACCTCAGTGTTTGCTTCTTAATATCACATAAGAACTCACCTGTCTTCAGTGAGAAAAGTGCCTTCAAATGGCAAATCTTCTGTGAGTCCTGGTTTCTGGGGGCAGAATGGTGGAGTGAAGCCAGGTGTGGCTATGTAATACGATGGTAATAGCCATTGTGTGCATTGATGCATCAGCAACATGTTTGGCAGTGTTAAGTTAGAATCATAGCATTGGAAGGGACCTCCTGGGTCATCTAGTCCAACTCCCTGCACAATGCAGGACACTCACAACCCTCTCTCTCACCCACCGTAACATGCCACCCCCTTGAACCTTTAAATAAACCAATAAACTCCCCTCTTGAACCAATAAATAAATGTGCAGCTTTGAAAGTTTCAGAGCTTCATTCTGGTTTACCTTCACCAGCAACCTGTTAGAATCATAGAATCATGGAGTTGGAAGGGACCTCCAGGGTCATCTAGTCCAACCCCCTGCAGAATGCAGGAAATTCACAGCTATCTGCCCACCACAGTGACCCCAATTCCATGCCCAGATAATACCCCCACCAAAAAAACAAAACAAAACAATCCCTGGCCATTTTGGCCTGGAGGAAATTCACCTCCTGATCCCAAGGTGGCTATTGGCATACCTCTTGGCATGATAACAAGGGCCACAAGAATGCTCAGATGGCACCTTGGAACCAGCCATAGATTACATTCTTCTTCTTCAGAGCCATACACTGTATGCGTGGAACGGGGGTTCCAATCTCCGGTTGTCAATCAGCAGGCATAACCCATCTGAATCTTAGGGAACTGGGGGTGGGACCAATTCATGAGATTGTTGGCAACCATGACAGAGGCAGTGGAACTGGAGATCTTGACCTGCATTCTGAAGCTGAGTCTTCATGTGAGGTGAGATCACATGTAATCACCCACCTGGATGGAGAATGACCCTTGAAGATGGATGGTACCTGCATTCTGAGTCCAGTTCTGGAACTAATGACGTAGGTTGCTCAACATCTTGGGCCTTATGCTTGACTTATGTTTCTTCAGTGGTGGAGGTTCTGATCTACCACAGCTCCAGTTTGGAGACTCCAGTTCCTTAGGAGTTGGATTCAATCTCAGAACCGACTTCATCAATGTCACCGAGGGAGGATATGAGGCGGGCTCCTGAGGTGGAGAAAGCCAATTTTTCACCCTGGGCTGATGACTTTGTGGCCTTTGGGGTGGAGATAGCTAAGGTTTTTTCTCAGGAAGCATGGTTCACTTGATCATTGGGAGGAAACGGCTGGCATGCTGCACAAGTCCCAACACTGTGGTTCTCGCCCAAACACATAAGACTCATCTTTGTCACACACTTTCAAAGCAAAGACATTCTCTTCCTTCTTCCCTTCAAATGTCAAGAAGCTAGAGATTGGCAATACTCTGAGTAGTGACCAAGAGAGAACTGAGGGAGGGAAGGAAATCCTCCCAGAGCATGTGACCATTAGGCGGGAAAGGGTCCCAGAGCTCTGGTTGGAGGGGCCCTTTCAGCTCGATTAGGCTAGCAAATACATCTTCCGGTGGCCAGCCTACACCCCTGCCCAATACCCCGTGTGAGACTGCACAGGACAACCATGATGGAAAATGGGGTCCAGCTTTTTGGGACCTTTCTGCCCTCCTGGACCTGGAAATCTGGCCCTGAAGCATCTGCAGGTTGTAGTGGGTCTGGCTGGGCTGCCAAGGGTCACTTGTAGGGCCTTCTTGGCCCCACTGGCCCTGTAAGGGCAGCACCGAGGCCTCTGCAGTGGGCCCAGTTGGACCAGCGGTGGCACTTACAGGGCCTTCCTAACCTCTCTGAAGTCCTCCAGGCCACTCTAGGCCCTGCCCTGCCCGTAGGAGGTCATTTCCCAGCCTCCCGCCCCCACCCCCACCCCCAGGATCTCGAGCGGGCTGTCAGTCTAAAAGGCTGCCCTGGGCTGCTGAGGGCTGGTCTCTCCCTCCCTCCCTCCCTCCCAGCTCCCTGCCTGGCTTCCCTTTGGGAGGTGGGCCAGCAGAGCAGGCCAGCTCTTCTTCTGGGAAGAAGGACGAGGAGGGGGAGGCAGCCAGGGTGGAGGGGGGCCATTGCCCCTATTGGAGGGCCAATCAGGTTGGCAGGGCATCATCCTGAAGCAAGTTAGATTTCTATAATGTTTAATGATGAGTCATTTCTATAAAGTGAAAGTATCTCTGCAAATTTCTTCTGCATTTGGAAATATGAGCTTTAGCATAATTCTCACCTTAAAATGCAAAAATGAGCACTGAATCCAAAGTCCCCTCCCTGCTTTACTTTCTGTTCAACTTCTGCTTTTGGCTGACAGGCAATGGGAAGGTGGGAAGGAGGAGTCTCTCCCTCTCCCTCCATCTGCTACCCTAGCACTTTACTGCACCCTGGGTAATGTAGTCCTCAGAGGATCCAAGGTCCTTTGGCAAGCAGCCTTGGTTGCCCATGTCCAGTGCTAATGTAAGTACAGAGGGATTCTTCACTCATCTTTTTTGCTTACAGACAACTGGTTTTCATAGCATTCCTCCCACCCCAGTACTTCAATCAGGAGGAAGCCCAGAGGAGGGCCATATGCTCCAACAGACTGACCAAGTACAGCACTGCTCAAGATGTTTTTAGGTCTACCTACATGGTGTAATCCGTCCTTGCCATAGTCAGGAAGAGAGGCAGATTTCGAATATGGAAATCCTGTAAAAGGCACAAAAGAGATTTTTGTAAGATGCCTTTGCCTAACATGCACCCCGACTGTAGAAGTAATATTTAGGAGCTCAGCATTGTCAAAATGAATAGCTCTCAATAAACACGCAAGTTCAAAACAAGAGAAGAGTCTACAACCTACAATATTATAAAATGCATCATGTACTTCTGACAACATGCTGAAGGTTCCAAAGCCTCCTATTGGTGGAACCTCTCCCCCCCCAGGGCCAATGGCTGTTCTTGCTCAGGATGCCACACCCCCCTCCCTTCAGGCCTGCTGTGAAGGGAGACTCTATCAGCCCCTAACCGAGGAGAGGGATCTGTTTCCGAGAGCAACGCAGAGGAGTCTGTGGGCATACTTATGCTTTCCTTTTGAGGAGGGACACCCCACTTTATCTCCTGATGGATGGCCGGCTGGAAATCCCCCCAGAGTCATTCGCCAGTTGTTTAGAAGCAGTGGCTGGATGCACCAGGAAGAGTCGGCTGAAACTCAACCCTTCCATAACGGAGGTCCTGAGCCTAGGTCAGAAGGGGCAGGATCAGGAAGCACTTCTCCCATGCCTAAACGGGGTGCAACTGACATCTAGAATCATAGAATCATGGAATAATATAGTTGGAAGGGACCTCATGGGTCATCTAGTCCAACCCCCTGCACTATGTAGGACACTCACATCCCTTTCGCTCATCCACTGTCACCTGCCACCCCCTTGAGCCTTCACAGAATCAGCTTCTTCGTCAGATGGCTCTCCAGACTCTGCTTAAAAACTTCCAAGGAAAGAGAACCCACCACCTCCAGAGGAAGCCTGTTCCACTGAGAAACCGCTCTAACTGTCAGGAACTTCTTCCGGGTGTTTAGATGGAATTTCTTTTGAATTAATTTCATCCCATTTGTTCTGGTTCGTCCCTCTGGGGCAAGAGAGAACAATTCTGCTCCATCCTCCATATGGCACCCTTTTAAATACGAAGATGGTTATCAGATCCCCTCTCAGTCGCCTCCTCTCCAGACTAAACAGACCAAGCTCCCCCAATCTGTGTCCCAAGCTAGGGATTTGGGTATAACCTTGGATGCCTCACTATCCATGGAGGCTCAGGTCGCGAAAGTAACCTGTACAGCATTAGTGTGGCTAATAGCACCCGACTAGCACAGAATTTGGCCGCTGTGATCCATGCAATGGTCATTTCCATGTTAGACTACTGTAACTTGCTCTATGCCGACCCGAAAAACGCAATTGGTGCAAAATGCGGCCGTGCAGGGCCGATCTTGGAGGGCCCATGTCAAGCTGCTGCTGAGAGAACTACATTGGCTGTCAAATTGTTCCTGGATCAAGTTCAAGGTACTGGTTTTGACATTTAAGGCTATGCGCGGCTCGGGCCCTACCTACTTGCAGGACCGCTTGCTGCCTTATGCCCCCCGCAGGGCACTTCGCTCTGCAGGTATGAATCTCCTCCTGCGGGAGGCACACCTGGCTTTGACCAGGGCCGGGACTTTTTCAGTTCTGGCCGCTCCCTGGTGGAATGAGCTCCCAGAAGAGCTGCGGGTCCTGACGGAGCTCTCTGAGTTCTGCAGGGCCTCCAAAACAGAGCTCTTCCGCCAGGCATTTGGTTGAGCCTAGCATGTGATTGGCACACCTCGCTCCCCTTGTGCCATGGTCTGGATGAAGGACAGCTATCCACTATACTTTTTCCCTCTGTGGTCCTACAACCCTACAGATGCCTGGGAAGATTTGGGTGTTAGTGCTGCCATCTTGACTGATTGTTTAATTGTAAATTGTTAAATGCTAACTGTATTTTTTTTAATTGTTGTTATATAGGCTTTGTAACCCCCTTCAAGGATCGCTGCCTAGTTGTGGCAAGGGGGCTTGCGTAGTTCAGTGAAGCTATGAGCTATGCCGTGCAGGGCCACCCAAGACGGACAGGTCATAGCTGAGAGCTCTGACAAAAGGTGATCCACTGGAGAAGGAAATGGCAAACCACTCCAGTATCCTTGCCATGAAAACTCTATGGACAGTTCCAAAAGGCAAAACCATATGACGCCGGAAGATGAGCCCCTCAGGTCGGAAGGTGTCCACTATGCTACTGGGGATGAGCAGACGGCTAGTACGAGTAGCGCCAGAATGAATGAAGCGACTGGGCCAAAGCCGAAAGGATGCTCGGTTGTGGAGGCAACTGGAGGCGAAAAGACAGTCCGATGCTGTAAAGATTTTTATTCCATAGGAACCTGGAACGTCAGATCCATGAATCAAGGCAAGCTGGACATGGTTAAACAAGAGATGACAAGACTGAACATCGACATTTTAGGAATCAGTGAACTAAAATGGACAGGAATGGGTGAATTTAATTCAGATGACCATCAGGTATACTACTGTGGACAAGAATCTCGCAGAAGAAATGGAGTAGCCTTCATAATCAATAAGAGAGTAGGAAAAGCAGTCTTGGGATACAATCCCCAAAATGACAGAATGATCTCAGTTCGAATCCAAGGCAAACCATTCAACATCACAGTGATCCAGGTCTACGCCCCAACCACTGCTGCTGAAGAGGATGAAGTTGATCAGTTCTATGAAGCCCTACAACACCTTCTAGAAGCAACGCCCAAAAATGATGTGCTTATCATCATGGGGGATTGGAATGCTAAAGTAGGAAGCCAAAAGATAACCGGGATAACAGGCAAGTTTGGTCTTGGAGTACAAAATGAAGCAGGGCACAGGCTGGTAGAATTTTGTCAAGAGAATACAATGGTCATAGCAAACACTCTTTTCCAGCAACCCAAGAGACGACTCTACACATGGACATCACCAGACGGTCAACACAGAAATCAGATTGACTATGTGCTCTGCAGCCAAAGATGGAAAAGTTCTATCCAGTCAATAAAAACAAGACCAGGAGCTGATTGTGGTTCAGATCATGAGCTTCTTGTTGCAAAATTTAGGCTTAAATTGAAGAAAGTAGGGAAAAGCACTAGGCCACTCAGGTATGAACTAAATCATATTCCCGACGAATACACAGTGGAGGTGACAAATAGATTTAAGGAATTAGATCTGATAGACAGAGTGCCTGAAGAACTATGGACGGAGGTTCGCAACATTGTACAAGAGATAGCAACTAAAACCATCCCAAAGAAAAAGAAATGCAAGAAATCAAAATGGCTGTCTGAGGAAGCTTTACAAATAGCTAAGGAGAGAAGGGAAGTGAAAGGCAAGGGAGAAAGAGAAAGATACACCCAATTGAATGCAGAATTCCAGAGAAAAGCTAGAAGAGATAAGAATGCCTTCTTAAATGAACAGTGCAAACAAATAGAAGAAAACAATAGAATCGGGAGGACCAGAGATCTTTTCAAGAAAATTGGAGATATGAAGAGAACGTTTCATGCAAAGATGGGTATGATAAGGGACCAAAATGGTAGGGACCTCACAGAAGCAGAAGAGATTAAACAAAGGTGGCAAAATTATACAGAAGAACTATACAAGAGCGAGCTTAACATCCCTGATGACCACAATGGGGTAGTTACTGCCCTGGAGCCAGACATCCTGGAATGTGAAGTCAAATGGGCCTTAGGAAGTCTGAGCAACAATAAAGCTAGTGGTGGTGACAGCATTCCAGTTGAACTATTCAAAATCTTAAAGGACGATGCAGTAAAAGTGCTACACTCAATATGCCAGCAAATTTGGAAAACTCAACAATGGCCACAGGATTGGAAAAGGTCAGTTTACATTCCAATCCCAAAGAAGGGCAATGCCAAAGAATGTTCAAACTACCGCACCATTGCACTAATTTCTCATGCTAGCAAAGTTATGCTCAAAATCCTACAAGCTAGGCTCCAGCAATATGTGGACCGAGAACTTCCAGAAGTATAGGCAGGATTTCGAAGAGGCAGAGGAACTAGAGATCAAATTGCCAACATACGCTGGATCATGGAGAAAGCTAGGGAGTACCAGAAGAACGTCTACTTCTGCTTCATTGACTATGCTAAAGCCTTTGATTGTGTGGAACACAACAAATTGTGGCAAGTACTTAAAGAGATGGGAATACCAGAGCATCTTATTTGTCTCTTGAGAAATTTATATGCAGGTCAAGAAGCAACAGTGAGAACTGAACATGGAATCACTGACTGGTTCAAAATTGAGAAAGGAGTTCGGCAAGGCTGTATACTGTCGCCTTGCCTATTTAACTTGTATGCAGAGCACATCATGAGAAATGCGGGATTAGAGGAGTCACAAATTGGGATCAAGATTGCAGGGAGAAATATCAACAACCTCAGATATGCAGATGATACCACTCTAATGGCAGAAAGTGAAGAGGAACTAAAGAGCCTGTTGATGCGGGTGAAGGAGGAGAGTGCAAAAGTTGGCTTGAAACTCAACATCAAGAAAACAAAGATCATGGCATCCGGCCCTCTCAATTCCTGGCAAATAGAAGGGGAAGAAATGGAGATAGTGACAGATTTTATTTTCCTGGGCTCCAAGATCACTGCAGATGGGGACTGCAGCAAAGAAATTAAAAGACGCTTGCTCCTGGGGAGGAAAGCTATGGCAAATCTAGACAGCATCCTAAAAAGCAGAGACATCACCCTGCCAACAAAAGTGCGTTTAGTCAAGGCTATGGTCTTCCCAGTTGCAATGTATGGCTGCGAAAGTTGGACCATAAGGAAGGCCGAGCGTCAAAGAATTGAGGCTTTTGAACTCTGGTGTTGGAGAAGACTCTTGCGAGTCCCTTGGACTGCAAGGCGAACAAACCGGTCAGTCCTAGAGGAGATCAGCCCTGACTGCTCTTTAGAAGGCCAGATCCTGAAGATGAAACTCAAATACTTTGGCCACCTCATGAGAAGGAAGGACTCCCTGGAGAAGAGCCTAATGCTGGGAGCGATCGAGGGCAAAAGAAGAAGGGGACGACAGAGAATGAGGTGGCTGGATGGAGTCACTGAAGCAGTCGGTGCAAACTTAAATGGACTCCAGGGAATGGTAGAGGACAGGAAGGCCTGGAGGATCATTGTCCATGGGGTCGCGATGGGTCGGACACGACTTCGCACATAACAACAACAAAGGCTTTGTAAGGGTATGATTTCATGGGGATTTTATTGTATATTAGGAAGAAATATTTGGAAATTTTATGGGATGTTTTTATATGATGTGAACCACTACAAGCCAGCTTGCTGGGAGTGGCAGTATATAAATGCAATAAATAAATGCAATAAATAAATAAATAAATAAATAAATGGACTGCACCCAACAAAGGTGGGATTACAGTGCTACAAAGGCATCTGTAGCTAGCAACAGAAATCACTCCTCCCTGCCTTCCAAGGAGGGACTGCAGCATCTACTTGTGTGTAGGACTCAGCTTAATTCATGGCCACTCGGGGCCACAGCAAAGAATTCGATGCAGCGTTTCCCATCAAGTAGGAATCGTGGCTGTTTCCTGGTGGCAAACGGCATGATGGAAGCAGACAAGCGGCACGTGCTACTCTGCATCTACCTTTGAGAAGGGTGCCCAGCCACACCTTCCATCACGAATCAGTCCCCGTGCGAGGGGAAAAAGAAAAAGGATCACATTTTGCACCACATTGATGGAAGTATACGACTACCAACGGCCAAAGGAACTCCCATCCCAAGCTTTACAGGTGGTCATTTTTCTACACTGACAAGGTCAAGAGAGCCACCAACTCAGTGAGCACAAGATAATCCATTGGTTAGCCCATCTTCCTTTATTCAGCATACTAGACACAGCGATCAAGGTGACTGGATTACTTTATAGCCTACACATCTATCGATTAAAGAGCTTTCTCAGACCAATATCACTCCTGGAAAAACAGTTTGTCCATTACTCACTCCTTTAACTAAAGAGATAAAACTGTTCTTTTTCCTGTCACAGAAGTATAAGTGGAGGGTTTGGGAGTGAAGCTCCAGTGCTCTTAGTGGCAAAATCCCTGTTGACCTTGAAATATAGTGAAACTGCTGACAGACAGCCAAATCAGTTTCCCCAATTAAGAAGGCAGTAGTCACCTATGCATTTATTTTAAAAATTATGAAAAGACTGTCCAAGAGGTTCCTTAACACAATTCTCATCCATGAGCTGGTTTATCCCCCCTGAGAACCTCTTGCATACCTGGAAAGGAATGAGACGGGACTCATGCTCCAATGCTCTACATTCAGCTAGCGATAAATCATCAGGGAATCCACTTACTGTTTCTTTAATTACACAAAGGTCATTGCCATAAAGCTGCTTAGCAGAGCCCCAAGGGAGTGCATGACAGGAACACGTGGTTATCACTGGAATCAGTCTTGGCAGATCCTGGAGGCTGAGCTAGACAGGAGAGGCCTCAGGGACTCAAAGCCAGCAACAATGAAGCAGGAGGCTCCTGGGAAGTGAGAATTGGCAAGCAGTGTCTTCTCCAGTGCAGAGGGAAGGTGGACTGTCCCATCCAGGGGTGGGAAGCACAGCTAACAGTGCTAGAAAGGGTGGTGATGCCCAGCCTGCTACTGGGCATCAGCAAGTGATGGGAGAGGAGAAGCGAATGGGATGTGGGAAGCACTGGCCCTGAAAATGAAACAAAGCAGACAGAAAGGTGTGTGTGTGTGTGTGTGTGTGTGTGTGTGAGAGAGAGAGAGAGAGAGAGAGAGAGAGAGAGAGAGAGAGAGAGAGGAAGCGAGGGAGGTGGAAGTATCCCTAATGTAGTGACCATCTCTGTTTTTCCCTCTTGTAAATCATCCTGCCGTTAGAGAACTGGAGAGTGAACTTTGTTCAGACTAAGGTATCTGCCTGATGCAGGGGGAAAAGTCCCTGGAAGCTGGCCCAGGCAGGAAAGACACCCTGTCAGAATCCCCAAGTATTTCTGCAATGATTTCATTATGGTTTTATGCTGATGCTTGTTAGGGTGTTGTTCTAGCCTGGCCTTTTGTCCTGATATAACAACAGATGCTTTTGCTTGACACCCCAAGGTCGATTTCCTGCTACAATGTTTTATGCCTCTCACCCTCCCTTCACATTCCTCACCTCCCTTTCTTTAGTGCTCTGTTGTTCCCAGACTTTCCTATTCCTTGATGGCCAAATAGTTGTCTCTATATTTGACTCCTTTGAACTGTGCCTGGTTCGAGTTCCCAAGGAGAGGGAAGATCCCCTGTGTTGTTCATCCTATGCTTTGTGAGTCAGTCCTGACTATGCCTTCAAAGTAGATGCTTGCATTTTCTTAAATAAATAAATTTTAATTCCTTGAGTTTAACCCTGGTTTGATTAAGAATGTGTTAAGGTGAAAATACAGCTCAAAAAAACTTATTGAAATTTTTATTTAAAAATTTTTTTGTCATTAGATTTATATCCCAATCCTCTTGACAAGTCAGCTTGTTAGATCTCCAGAAAACCTAAGTGAGGATGCCCATGGCTGCTTGTTAATAATTTATAAAAAACACAAAGAATTAATTCTTTGTATAACTAATTAATAAAGAAGTAAATAGTTGTACTTCTTGGAGAACAGGCGAGGTGTCCAATGATTGGAGGTGGGTGAATGTTGTCCCCATCTTCAAGAAGGGGAAAAAGAAGGATCCGGGTAACCACTGACCCATCAGCTTGACATCTATAGCTGGTAAAGTTTTGGAACAAATCATCAAAAAGTCAGTCCTAGAGCAGCTGGAAAAGAGAGCTGTGATTTCCAAGACTCAACAAGTCATGTCAGACCAATCTTATGTCTTTTTTCAAGAAAGTGACTCCCTTGCTGGATCAGGGGAATGCTGTGGACATAGTTTACCTGGATTTCAGTAAAGCTTTTGATAAGGTTCCACATGACAAATTGGTAAAATGTGGGATGGATCCTAATTCTGTCAGGTAGATTGATAACTAGTTGACAGATCGTACCCAAAGAGTACTTGTTAATGGTTCAGCTTCCTCTTGGAGAACACTGACAAGTGGAGTGCCCCAGGGATTTGTCCTGGGGCCTGTGTTGTTCAACATATTTATAAATGATTTGGATGAAAGATTAGAGGGGGTACTTATTATATTTGCAGACTATACTAAACTGGGAGGAGTAGCAAACACACCAGAAGACAGAATCGGAATACAGGATGATCTTGATAGGCTTGAGAAGTGGGCTAAACTAAATAAAATGAAATTCAATAAGGACAAATGCAAAGTTCTGCATTTAGGTCGGAAAAAACCATAGACACCTATTTATTTATTTATTTGTTTGTTTGTTTATTTCTTTCCCGCCACTCCCCAATGGGCTCGTGGCGGGTAACATAGTCTTAAAACCCCATTAAAACACCCCCATTAAAAGACTTAAAAACCCATAACATGGTGGATGATCTCCCAACCTACTTCCCCATCCCAACTAGAGGCATTGAGAGCATGGGGAGGCATGATGTCCACATCTAATCTAAGACAATTAGACTTGTCTTAGCAGTAGTATGTGTAAAAAGGATCTAGTAGACCAGTGGTCCCCAACCTTTTTATCACTGGGGACCGGTCAACGCTTGACAATTTTACAGAGGTCCGGGGGGGGGGGTAGTCTTTTGCTGAGGGACATCGCTGCTGCCTGAGCCCCTGCTCCACTTGCTTTCCCGCCAGTGCCCCTGACTTCCCACCACCTGCTGGGGGGTGCTGCCAGCAGCAGCTGCGCAGTGCCATGCTGAGGGGGAGCCCCAGCCATGGTGGCCACTGGAGAACACCAAATATGAGCTGGTGGCAGAGTAGTAGGGCAGCCCCCGTGGCAGCAGCCGGGGAGGAGGACAAGGAGGAGCCGCGGCCCGGTACCGGTCCACGGACCGGGGGTTGGGGACTACTGTAGTAGACCATACACTGAACATGAGTCAGCAGTGTGACTCAGTGGCTAAAAAGGCAAATGGGATTTTGGGCTGTATCAAACAGAGTATTCTGCCCAGATCATGGGAGATGATGGTACCGCTTTATTCCGCTCTGGTTTGGCCTCACTTGGAGTCCTGTGTTCAGTTTTGGGCACCCCACTTGAATATCTGCTTGACATCTGTAGCTGGCAAAATTTTGGAACAAATCATCAAACACTCAGTCCTTGAGCAGCGGGAACAGAGAGCTGCAATTTCTAATACTCAGCATGGGTTTCGCAAGACAAATCATGTCAGACCAACCTTATTGCTTTTTTTGAGAAAGTGACTACCTTACTGCAGCGGTCTCCAATCTCCAGGTTGCAACCCAGACCCGGACTGTGGAGCATTCGTTGCAGGTCCCTGGCTCCTCCTCCTCTCCGACGTCGGCGGGCGTCGGGAAATCAGGAGTGCCGGATCCTTTGGGGCTAGTGAAGCCGCAGGCGGGATTGCTCCTGAGGAGCCCCATTGAGCCGCAGCCTCATTGAGCCGCAGCTGCAGCCTCAAGGGGGAAGGGGGCCGCCTTTGGCATGTGGGTCTGGCCCTGCTAGGGTTAAGGGGAAGGAGGATTTTGCAAGACAGATATTGCACTTCCTGGAAGCCGAAGCGGGGGAGGGGGAGCTCCGGTTCTGCCCGAGTGCGCTGAGGAGTTCGGACCGAGCGGAGCTTCCTGGCAAGTCAGTTCCTGTCGGAGGGGGGCACAGAGTCCCTGGGGACGAGGTTGTGGGGGGGGGGACAGGACCCTCTCTCTACCTGGCCTGCCTCACAGAGTTGTTGTTGGGGGAGACAGAGGCTAGACCCGCAGTACCCCCACCCCCCACTCCTTGGTTGGAAAAGGACACTTTGAGGCTCCTTGAAAAACGGGGCACCAAAACGCAGCTCTTCTTCCTTCTCCTGACTGCTCAGCTTGCTTGGCAGATGCAGCCACAGCACAAGGCCCAGTTCTCCCTCCTGCCAGGGGGGGCTTGGGCCGGAGGAAGGCATCCTTTTGCCAGGCGAGAGAGGGACGCACGCACAACCACACACAAACGCAAACACACCCACCCTCCCGGGAACTCTACAGGGAGCAACACAAGGGCCCCTCAGAGCAGGTGCTACTAAGGGGGAAGCCAGAAAGAACACAAACCTTGCCTCCTGGTAGTTTGGAGGCTCAGGTGGGACCAAATGGATGCTGCTCACTCTGGTTGGCTCCCCCAAAGTCACACATATAGCCTGGTTTCCCCCCTCCCCCAATTACTAGTAGGCCATGAGTGACAGACTTAGGAGCCCCCCAGATCTGTTCAAGGGTTGATCTTAGGCTTCTTCCCACAGCTGGGATGTGGGGCCAGGGGAAAAGTGTGATTCTTCTCTGGATGAAAGCCTTGCTGTATCCGCCCAGCTTCTTAACATGGTCAAAAGATCCTAGAGATGCTCTTTACCAGGATTGGTTCCCCTTGGGAGGAGGAAGACCTACAACCTTCTACGGCCTTGCTGTCATTATTCCCTAGGTATGCCAACTTCCAGCTGAGGTCTGGAGATTGCTGAGAATTAGAACTCCATACTATAGAGATCAGTTCCCCCTGGAGAAAATGGCTGCCTAAAAGGTTGGGATTTCTTGCATTATAACCCCTCCCCTCTTCAAGGATCGCTGCCTTGCCGTGGCAAGGGGGCTTGCATAGCTCAGTGAAGCTATGAGCTATGCCGTGCAGGGCCACCCAAGACGGACAGGTCATAGCTGAGAGCTCTGACAAAAGGTGATCCACTGGAGAAGGAACTGGCAAACCACTCCTGTATCTTTGCCATGAAAACTTTATGGACAGTTCCAAAAGGCAAAACAATATGACGCCGGAAGATGAGCCTCTCAGGTCGGAAGGTGTCCACTATGCTACTGGGGATGAGCAGACGGCTAGTACGAGTAGCGCCAGAATGAATGAAGCGACTGGGCCAAAGCCGAAAGGACGCTTAGTTGTGGAAGTAACTGGTGGCGAAAAGACAGTCCGATGCTGTAAAGATTTTTATTCCATAGGAACCTGGAACGTCAGATCCATGAATCAAGGCAAGCTGGACGTGGTCAAACAAGAGATGACAAGACTGAACATCGACATTTTAGGAATCAGTGAACTAAAATGGACAGGAATGGGTGAATTTAATTCAGATGACCATCAGGTATACTACTGTGGACAAGAATCTCTCAGAAGAAATGGAGTAGCCTTCATAATCAATAATAGAGTAGGAAAAGCAGTCCTGGGATACAATCCCCAAAATGACAGAATGATCTCAGTTTGTATATGGCACTGGTCAGACCTCACCTGGAGTACTGTGTGCAGTTCTGGAGGCCTCACTTCAAGAAGGACGTAGATAAAATTGAAAGGGCACAGAGGAGAGCGACGAGGATGATCCGGGGCCAAGGGACCCTATCTGGGCCCTATGAAGATTCGTTGAAGGACTTGGGAATGTTCAGCCTGGAGAAAAGGAGGTTGAGAGGGGACATGATAGCCATCTTTAAGTATTTGAAAGGTGGTCATTTGGAGGAAGGCAGGATGCTGTTTCTGTTGGCTGCAGAGGAGAGGACACGCAGTAATGGGTTTAAACTTCAAGTACAACGATATAGGCTAGATATCAGGGAAAAACATTTCACAGTCAGAGTAGATCAGCAATGGAATAGGCTTCCTAAGGAGGTGGTGAGCTCCCCCTCACTGGCAGTCTTCAAGTAAAGGTTGGATACACACTTTTCTTGGATGCTTTAGGATGTTTTGGGCTGATCCTGCGTTGAGCAGGGGGCTGGACTAGATGGCCTGTATGGCCCCTTCCAATTCTATGATTCTATAAATCCAAGGCAAACCATTCAACATCACAGTGATCCAGGTCTATGCCCCAACCACTGTTGCTGAAGGGGATGAAGTTGACCAGTTCTGTGAAGCCCTACAACACCTTCTAGAAGCAACGCCAAAAAATGATGTGCTTATCATCATGGGGGATTGGAATGCTAAAGTAGGAAGCCAAAAGATAACCGGGATAACAGGCAAGTTTGGCCTTGGAGTACAAAATGAAGCAGGGCACAGGCTGGTAGAAATTTGTCAAGAGAATACAATGGTCATAGCAAACACTCTTTTCCAACAACCCAAGAGACGACTCTACACATGGACATCACCAAACGGTCAACACAGAAATCAGATTGACTATGTGCTCTCCAGCCAAAGATGGAGAAGTTCTATACAGTCAATAAAAACAAGACCAGGAGCTGATTGTGGTTCAGATCATCAGCTTCTTGTTGCAAAATTTAGGCTTAAATTGAATAAAGTAGGGAAAAACACTAGGCCACTCAGGTATGAACTAAATCATATCCCTGACAAATACACAGTAAAATGTAAAGATAAAGGTATCCCCTGTGCAAGCACCGGGTCATGTCTGACCCTTGGGGTGACGCCCTCTAGCGTTTTCATGGCAGACTCAATACGGGGTGGTTTGCCAGTGCCTTCTCCAGTCATTACCGTTTACCCCCCAGCAAGCTGGGTACTCATTTTACCGACCTCGGAAGGATGGAAGGCTGAGTCAACCTTGAGCTGGTTGCTGGGATTAAACTCCCAGCCTCATGGGCAAAGTTTTCAGACTGTATGTCTGCTGCATTACCACTCTGCGCCACAAGAGGAATATACACTAGAGGTGACAAATACCTTTAAGGAATTAGACAGAGTGCCTGAAGAATTATGGACGGAGGTTCGCAACATTGTACAAGAGGTAGCAACTAAAACCATCACAAAGAAAAAGAAATGCAAGAAATCAAAATGGCTGTCTGAGGAAGCTTTACAAATAGCTGAGGAGAGAAGGGAAATGAAAGGCAAGGGAGAAAGAGAAAATCAGTGTGCAATATAGTTAAATTCCATCTATCAAATGGAGCCTACTTCGTACCAGCAGCTCTCAAGCTTTTTAAGATAAGGTAATATCATAGATGCTCTATGGGATCTTTCTAGGTTCTTCAAAGTCCCACTCCGTCCCATTCAAGTGGGTATAATCTAAATTCCTTAAGAACCATATTACAGTTTCAAAATGGCTATCCAATTTATGGATTAGATTAGAGACAGGATTTATGAAGTCTGAAACTAAAATTGTCCTTGCTTCCATTTCCCTCTTGCTAAAGGCACACTGAGCACATGATGGGCTTCCTTAATCCTGTGCAATAATTATAAATCAAAATGGGTCTTAGCTACAGAGGAGGAAATCAAAAGACTCCCCCCCCCCCCCCAATTCTGTGCAACATGGCAATAGATCAGGCCCAAATTGTGGGGAAACAAAGGATAGAACACCAAACAGAAGAGCTTTGCTCATACCCCTAAATTCCTTGCTCAACACAACACCAGCTCCTTCCAGGCTCCAGCAGAGTAACTCTCCGTATTAGAAGCCAAACATCTTAGGGGGTCTTTCTCATTAGCAAGGGCATCAGCCCTACCCTCTGCAGTCTTGGAGGGATGTTATAAGAAAGTATTTAGAGCAGAAAGACTCTGCCTTTGCAACTCTGGGGATCACATATGATCCTCAGGTGCCTCTCTATGGAACTGCCAGAACGAGGCAACTTCTATCTCTACTTGAAAACATTCTCAGTTGTACAGAAAATTACAGAAAAAAGTTGTACAGGAAAAAATTGAACCTCATATGGAAAAGTAAAGCCTCAACTGTTATACAAGTTGCCAAATATTGCACCCAAGTATGTAAGGTTCAAAATGCTCACTTATGGACCTATAAAAGGTGAGTTATAGGAGCAGCTTTTATTTACATACTGTTTAATTTTAACATTATTTTAACCTATTGTCTAGCTATAAAATTTTAAAACTGTAAAGCCTATTTTCTGCTGTAATGCTATTGTTGTTATTGTTGTTGCTATAGCATACAGTGAAAAGTTTGTATTATATTTTATTCTGTATTTGTTACCACCTAATATCTTTTACAAAATTTATCTGGTTGAGGTGCTGTACAGTATAAACTAAACTAAGCTAAAGTTAAACTAAACAAAACGGGTTATAAAATGTTTCACATCAATTCAATGAACTAGCTTTATATAATTAGTAGGGATAGGGATGGGCATGGCTTGCAAAAATGGAGCTTATGTTAGATTGCAGTTTATGGCCAAACCACAAACTGAGCAATGAACCAGGACGTTTGTTGCTGAACTGAATTGGTTTTTTGGCACCGCAAAACTCATTAAAAGAGACCACAGTCCCTTTAAAGGGGGTTTGCAGAAAAGCCTCAAAAACAGCTGAGCCACTCAGTTGTTTTTAAGGCTTTTGTGCCCTTTAGATCTCTGCTTTCAACTCTATCTACGAAGTGTGTGATGGTAGACCTGTAGTAAATTTTGGTCCATGAACCACAAAGCAGGCAAAATTTGTGATTAGTTTTGTTTTGTGCTTCCATTTGTGCTTCCATAAATTGAAGGACTGCAATCTGGATTTTCAGATAGTCAGGTGGATAGGGAATTGGTTAGAGAACCGCACTCAAAGAGTTGTTGTCAATGGTGTTTCATCAGACTGGAGAGAGGTGAATAGCGGGGTACCTCGGTGCTCGGCCTGGTACTTTTTAACATATTTATTAATGATCTAGATGAGGGGGTGGAGGGACTACTCATCAAGTTTGCAAATGACACCAAATTGGGAGGACTGGCAAATACTCCGGAAGATAGAGACAGAGTTCAACGAGATCTGAACACAATGGAAAAATGGGCAAATGAGAACAGGATGCAATTTAATAAAGATAAGTGTAAAGTTCTGCATCTGGGTCAGAAAAATGAAAAGCATGCCTACTGGATGGGGGATACACTTCTAGGTAACACTGTGTGTGAACGAGACCTTGGGGTACTTGTGGATTGTAAACTAAACATGAGCAGGCAGTGTGATGCAGCGGTAAAAAAGGCAAATGCCATTTTGGGCTGTATCAACAGAGGCATCACATCAAAATCACAAGATGTCATAGTCCCATTGTATACGGCACTGGTCAGACCACACCTGGAGTACTGTGTGCCGTTCTGGAGCCTCACTTCAAGAAGGACGTAGATAAAATTGAAAGGGTACAGAGGAGAGCGACGAGGATGATCTGGGGCCAAGGGACCAAGCCCTATGAAGATAGATTGAGGGACTCGGGAATGTTCAGCCTGGAGAAAAGGAGGCTGAGAGGGGACATGATAGCCCTCTTTAAGTATTTGAAAGGTTGTCACTTGGAGGAGGGCAGGATGCTGTTTCTGTTGGCTGCAGAGGAGAGGACACGCAGTAATGGGTTTAAACTTCAAGTACAACAATATAGGCTAGATATCAGGAAAAAACCTTTCCACAGTCAGAGTAGTTCAGCAGTGGAATAGGCTGCCTAAGGAGGTGGTGAGCTCCCCCTCACGGGCAGTCTTCAAGCAAAGGTTGGATACACACTTTTCTTGGATGCTTTAGGATGCTTAGGGCTGATCCTGCATTGAGCAGGGGGTTGGACTAGATGGCCTGTATGGCCCCTTCCAACTCTATGATTCTATGATTCATTTGTGCCCATCCCTAATCATTACTAGTTCTATCAAGACAGAAAGTGCCAAGGACAATGTTGTGATAAGGACAATCCTGCATGGAACAACAACTGAATTCCTCCCCCCCCCCAAAAAAAAGTCTGTATTTTATCCTTTTTGCACAGCAGAGACTGTAACTCTCTCCACATGGTAGAAACAGCAAAGTGGCAGTTTAGTGTTGAATCTGCACAGAGCTCCCCCCCCCCACTTTCGATCCTGCTGAATTCAGATCAATTTGAACCCGGGTCTTTGTGCTCCCCACACTTGAAACAGAAACCCATCTGCACGAGGCTGTAAATCAGGGCTTACGTGGGTAGGTGTCGTTGCTGCCATTATGGGACAATCGCTGAAGCTCTCGGTCTGCCCCTGGGCTTTGTGGGAGTGACTGAGTATCCAGACCAGGCGAGTTGGTCCTGGTACTGACGTCTCCTTTCAGCCAACTGGATTTTATCTAAGCAGAAGAAACCTGAGTATCAAACACTGGATGTTTTCCTGCAAATTCACACAGCTAGGAATTCTGCATGTGGCTCTTCATGAAAAAAGAGAATGTTGATGATTTATTTGAAGCCCGTTTATTTCAGACTGGGGCTGATATTCAGCACAGTGACCAAAATACTGTCTGTGGGCTAGTCAGGGTGAAGCAAAACGATGACTCGCTCTGCTGGTGGGGAAAGGCCCCCTGAATGACCTTGTGCCCCAATCTATGGCTTGGCTACCAACACTGACAATGCACTTGGTCCCCCTCCCTCAGCTCTGGCTCTGGCCTGCGATGGGCTCTAGCTGTAGCCACAAGTCTTGACCACGTGGGACCCCATTTCTTGAGCCCACTCAGCCTTCAGGGCTGTTGGACCCTGGGTAGCCATTTGGGGGCAGTCCCTTAGGTAACCTCAAACAGGACCATCCCCATACTCTGATGGCCCGCTTGATTACACACCAGTTCAGCCCAGTCATCTTGCTGATCGTTTATGAAATGCCTCAAATATTGTTTTAATGCCTGGTTCACACAGTCGGCAATGGACAGCGTGTTGCTGGCAGGGGCTCCCCGTAATTGTAGCCGAATACCCTCCACAGCGGGCCTCCCCACATACACACGCCTACACTCCTGCTTCGACACCTGTTGCTGATGTAAGCTACCCTGAGCCATTGAGGAAGGGCGGCACATACATCGGGAAATCAAATTTCTCTGTATACTGTCGAGATATGTAACATACTCAAGGATATGATGGTTTAACAGTGAATAAGCCTCCGTGGGTTACCTTGCTGCTGTCTTGATCAGAGTTCCCACCGCCACCATCCGATTTTCTCAAGGCTGCAAGAGAAAAAGAACATCTAAAATCCAGCATGCTTCATTTATGAGGCTACAGGCACATGGGGCAATAGGATGCTGGCATTAATGTGCCAGGTATGCACACCACAGCAGCAGGAAGCTTGTGTCACCTGCTCAGGCCTAACAAGGAGGTTTTTGCTGACCATTCTAGTTTAGCCAAGAAAGGACATTCATAATTTTGTACAAGGAACGAGCTCTTGCACTGCACAGGACTTATTTATGCACAGCCTTCTAACAGGTGATTTTTGCTCCTTCTTCAGGCAGTTGTTCAGTTATTTCTGCTTGCTCTTCCCAGTGCCCAGTGTGCTGAAGATGGGTGACATTTTAGAACCAACACAAAACAAAATTAATGACTGTATCGTGTTTCCCACTTTGCCAGGGCTGAAGGCTGCTTCCTAAGGTAAGTGCAATTGTTGCTTGCAGGTTTACTTTTTTATTTTAGATATTTAGGCATTCTTTTTAATTATAAATTAAATGGGTCCTGGCATTGGGAGCATGCTGTTACATCAGCAAAAAAAGCAAGTACTAGCCATTTCTTGTTTCCATCATCAAACTGGGCACCAATTTGTGCCAACTGCAATTCAGATGTTTCAGGCTGCAGTGATCCCAGTTACTATATGGGATTCCTGCCTGGATTCAAGTGTTCAACCAAAAGACTGAATGCTGTTCTTTGCACCATATCTTAAAGGTAAAGGTCTCCCCTGTGCAAGCACCAGGTCATGTCTGACCCTTGGGGTGACGCCCTTTAGTGTTTTCATGGCAGACTCAATGCGGGGTGGTTTGCCATTCCCTTCCCCAGTCATTACCGTTTACCCCCCAGCAAGCTGGGTACTCATTTTACCGACCTCAGAAGGATGGAAGGCTGAGTCAACCTTGAGCCGGCTGCTGGGATTGAACTCCCAGCCTCATGGGCAGAGCTTTAGACAGCAGGTCGGCTGCCTTACCACCCTGCGCCACAAGAGGCTGCACCATATCTTAGGTGGCCCAAATCAGCTATGCCACTAAGCCCATTAAAACCACATACAGGTTTTTCTCAAATTATATAAAAATCAGTTACAAATAAGCCACTCTGTCACAAAATCCCCCCTAAACCTCTGGAAGATTCAGCAGATACCTGTGGCTGGGGTCTCAGGTTCACCACCGTTCTATCACCTTGGCCAAGGATTCAGCCGGAGCCATATGCAAAGTCACCCAATGCTCCACACCCCTGTGTCGGCTGCACATGTTGGGAGCCTCACTTCTCATGTTGTTATGTTTTCCCCCTTCATTCAAGACCTGTTTTTCTCCCCGTCGGAACCCACCAATGTTGTTCGCATCTTTGTGAATCCTCAGAGCCACCTGTGGCGTAGATCAGGCCGGGCGGATGTGCCTGGCCCACAGTCAGGGAGCAAGCTGCCATGGCGGGGGGAGGGGGGCCTGGCTCTTCCAGATCCTCTTCTGACACTCTAACCACTACACCCCACTGCCCCCTAGGCAGACCTTGGCCCTGGGCGGCATGCTTCAGGAGGAAGAGAAGCTGCCCAGTTTTTCCAGGCCCTGCTGCAACCCCCCCCCCCGATGCCACTGACATTCAGGGACCCCAGAGTTGTGAAGGGCAGTCTGAGGAGTTTTCACCCATGCCATCATTTTGAGACACACACAGCAGGAACACGACACATGGACACACATTCTTTACATACTCCATTTTATAAAAGGGAAACACTGAGAGCCAGGGAAATGCAATGTCCTGGGGTAGACAGGGAAATACAGACAATGCCTTGAACAGAATAATCAATTCCTTTTTATCAATGGATAACAAATTCTTAAATACAAAAAGAAGTATCTTCCGCTTTGCAGGTGTTCTGTACAAAGAGCAACCTGTTTTTTCTGGTTCCCCAAAACTCAATATCATCACCTAGGCCAGTGGTCCCCAACCTTTTTATCACCGGGGACCACTCAACGCCTTTTACTGAGGCCCGGTGGGGGGGGGTAGTTTACTCCTCTACTCTCAACCACTGCCCTGACGCTCTCTGGTCGCTATGGTAATGTTTAAACATCCCTTCAAAATAAGAGACAGACACGCCACAACAATGAACATACGGAACATTTTATTTTCATGGGAATTTTAACTTATGACAATGACAAATTAATGGGAACCCTGAGCTTGTTTCTCTGCAACGAGATAGTCCCGTCTGGGAGTGATGGGAGACAAGGACACCCAAAGTGTGTTGTAAAGGGCCGGGGGGGGGGGAGGCTTCCTTCGTGGCCCACCTCCAATTAATCGACGGCCCACATGTGGTCGGCGGCCCACCAGTTGGGGATGGCTAACCTAGGCAACAACATCCCACGAAGCTCCCAGGAAAGGGGCAGGCCGCAGGCATCCCTAGCTAAGGTCAGGCACTTCTGAAGGCCACCCATCTGAAGCTGCCTGGGGATGGCTGAAAGCCCTGCCCTTCCAGTCTAAGGCCAGAAGGAAGGGAGCCGTCAGTGAGAGAATCCGGGATGCAGCAGCCATGCAACCCCCCCCAGCAAGCCTCTCGACACCCTATGGAAACGTATTGATTCTAGGATCAGGATACCCTTCCGAGCAAGAGAAATGTCAATGTGCTCAGAAATGATCCATCCAAGCACGGAAGTAGCGGGCAAAGGGGCAAGTGTCAGGCAGCGTGTGAATTGGGAATTCAACAACAGTTTACGCGTGGTCATAGACCAAAAAAATACAAAACGAAGTTCATGACCGTCTGTCTCTCACGGACTCTTGCAGGGGAAGCAGAACACCGGCCTTCTCCAGGGCTCCTTGGTCCCTGCCCGCTCCCCCCCCCCCCAGACACACAGGTACCCTCAGGCACCCACAGACGACGCCTTCCCCCGCCCTCCTTCCCTCTTGCCTCCCCACCTCCTCCGTGGTCCGCCCCCCTCCCGCTCTCTCAGACACACAGGAGCACTCAGCGCCCCTCCCACTCTCCCTCCATAGCTCTGGGCCTTCGCTGGCGCTGCCGCCTCGGCCTCTGCCCCTGCCTTGTACTCTGGCAGCAGTGCAGCCCCCCTGCCCCAGCTCCTGCCGCCGTTGGCTACCTCCCTGCCTCTTATGCCGCGCTCGGGGAGGTGGGACAGACAGATGTCACGTCTATGACAATCTCTGTTTCCCAGAGTGCGCCACGTGCCGTTGCACATCCACCTGGCACATGCCCCCTCGTTGTACCACGATTAGCAGGACAGGGTTGCCCTCTCTTTATAGGGCAGCCAGGCGCCACTTGGAGGTAGAGATGTCCCGAGCTTCAGGGACCGTACACTTCACTCTGGAGATGTGGATGGCATGCCATGTGCAGGATGCACTTTATGAAATCTCTAGACTGCGGCGAGCATTTGCCAATGTGAGACAACTGTTCCCTCTTAATAAAACAGTAAGAAGGGTTGGGGTGGGCTGAGTCCGTGATCAAAACTCCCGGATTGCCCCCTTGGCCCCGGACTGACAAGCGGAGGGGCCAATCGGAAGGCGCAAAGCCAGGACAGACCAAAGTTCATTGAATCCTAGAATCCTAGAGTTGGAAGGGGCCACACAGGCCATCTAGTCCAACCCCCTGCTCAACGCAGGATCAGCCCAGAGCATCCCAAAGCATCTAGGGCAATCAGGAGTCACGGCTGCCCGTCTGCTCAGTGGGCTCAAGCGGCTTCGTCCAAAGCCAGATTCGTCTGGTTCGGACTCTTAGTGCACAAGCCCAGAACCAAGTCTCCTCACTCTCCCTCCTTCAGTCAGTGCAGACCAAATCAATAGAGGGCTCGCTTCTCCCGCAGCTCATACAGTTTAGATACCAACCCACATTTCCTGGGACTCTGCAGAACAGAACAGTTACAAACTCAAAAATGTACCGAGTTAATAGCGCAGGTCAGCTAGAGCTTCCAGTGCTGGAGGTGGATCTGGGGGACCAGAGGGAGGGCTGGAATCTCCACTCCCAACATGCAGCTGGCTGGGGGACTCTCTCTCTCTCAGCCTGACCTATCCTGCAGAGTTACCCTAGAGAGGGTGGGACCAAAATGTAGTAAATGAACGCGTAACACTTTGATGGATACCTCCTCACCCCAGGACCTCTCTTTTTTAAATCCTGCAGGAATCTTCCCCAGGAGCACCCTTGTATCCCCTGTGACGTTCAGGCAAACTGGTCACAAGTCAAGAAACAAAATAGGCAAGGCCAGCAGACTTTAAAAAAGAAAAGAAAAAAAAGATTAAATAAGATCCCCTAGAACGGTGGTCCCCAACCACCGGGCCGCAGCTCCCTCTCCCCACCCTCCCCCTAGTAAGAAACTTCTTTTTGTTGGGGGGGGGAGAGGGAAACGGTCGCGCATGCATGTTTGCGCCATGCACAGCTGCAAACGCGCGGCACTCCCGACCGCCCTCCCCGCCACCGCCGGTCCGCAGCCTAAAGAAGGTTGCGGACCACTGCCCTAGAATACAAATCCCGGCCGCTATTTGAAGGGAAGCCTGTAGGAATTGCTCCTCCAGGGAGAGATCCCAGCTTTATCAGACTCAGCAGATAACAATTCAGCAAACAGAAATTCAGCAATTCATTGAAGTTTACTCTTTGAAATTAATAAGAAACTATTATTAAGTTTAAAAAGTAAATGACTGGATTGGGCATAAATTGAAACAAATTGCTGAAATGAGGGAATTAAATGAATCCAGACATCAAGAAGAAGAAGAAGAAGAAGAAGAAGAAGAAGAAGAAGAAGAAGAAGAAGAAGAAGAAGAAGAAGAAGAAGAAGAAGAAGAAGAAGAAGAAGAAGAAGAAGAAGAGTTGGTTCTTATATGCCGCTTTTCTCTACCCGAAGGAGGCTCAAAGCGGCTTCCAGTCGCCTTCCCATTCCTCAAGCAATGAACCCCTCATTTTATCACTTCGTTTCCTGGAATAATCTTTGATTATTTGATAATCTCCTATGTCCAATTTCCTCTCCCAAGGACTGCAGGCTCTTTTTAAGAAAATGCCCAATCTGTTAGTTGCAGCCTCTGTCCCAGTTGGCTCTCCATAAATTTGACTGAGGTTTGCTGGGACTGCTGTAGTGCAGGAAGGATGCCGAAGGAGTCTGATCTAGGAGGGTTTTGTGAACCTGAAGCAGCTACTAAAAGAATTCACAGGGTGAAACTACCGAGGAAGGTAGAAAAATGATTTAACTAGGGCAGGCACAAGCCTGTGTCAGAGAAGAATATGCTGAGGGCTCTGCACATCTTCAGAAAGGGAGTTGACAGATCTTCCCCTCCCCTGGGGTGGACCTACTGTTGCATGACCAGAAGATATGCAGCCTTGCACAGGACAGACGATCCAGGGAGGCATGTGGAATGAAGACGCTCAACAGGAACTGCTCATGGTTAGGGGGACACAAAGACCCAGCATTGCCACTGAACAGAGTGGGAAAGGACAAAGAACACATATCCGTTGTCCGGGTTAGCTGCACAAATATACAGATGCTGCATAAAAGGAAACAGAAAGCAAACAATACCAGGATGGGTGCTGGGAGCATTAGGAGTACCATGCACAAACACCTTTCTTTCTGAACACAGTGGGAACCGTGACACAACCAAATGAGAGCAAAATGCTGCCACACATTCACAGGGAAGGAAGCATGTGGAGGGACTAGGTCACACGGGCAGGGGGGGGGGAGCAGACTGTACCATGCTGTTTGTAGATAGGGGGCCTCCTATAGATGTTATCTTTTACTCCAGTGTCTGAAGAAAAGGAAAGAAAGAAAAAATGACAGAGCAATCAAGAAACTGAAATATGTCATGTTTATTTGCAGTACTTCTCCTCCCCCCTAATAGAGGCTGCTCAACAATCTGGTCTCCTGGTACAATAAGAAGTAAAACTAAAAAGAACTCCCCAAAATATTAAAGAGAAATTTCTGCGGTGCTCCCCATAATTTCATTTGTTCCTACGGAGACAATTTGATGGCTTAGATATGCGTGGCCAGCAGATGGGAATGGAGCCCGGCGCTCTGGACGTAAATATGCCAGAAACTGTATCCTTGAGAGTCCCTCGGCTTGCTTGTGCCACGGCTTCTCCCCACTGCAGAGACATGCGGCCGAAGGACGGAGAGGCCTACCTGGAACGTGGAAGTGCCTGGGCGCCGGAGGATAGAGGGAGGGCGAAGATTTGCTGTCTGAGGACATGGACAGGCTTGGGGTACTCCGGCCGCTTTCACTGCCTCCACGGGGGAAAGAGACAAACAAACAGGAAAAGGCAAGCAAAGTGAAGAATCCAAAATGTGAAAAGCTTTTCATACGGCTTGTTCCTCAAACAGATTTCTGGGAAGGCTTTTGCAGAGCCACACGACATCTCAATGCGCATCGGCAAGACTGCACGGGCGACATCCCCCTATGCGACACTGACCGGGCCCTGGGAAAGGGCTCTTGCCTGCAACTCTGCAGGAGGGCTTGCAAAGACATCTCTGGGAATGTGTGAACACGGCACACAACAACGGCCTCAGGAATGCAACCTGCCTCCAGCCCGCCACAAGGGGCTCCGGGGCAGAATGTTCGGGGTGTCGTGTGCCCCCCCTCCCAGAGGGAAAAACGCCTGCTGATGAGGAGAGGAGGCATGCGCTCATTCGGGAAGGCAACCAAGCATGGCAAGTACTCCACACTGGAGACCAGCTGGTGCATAATGTTGCACAAGAGAATCTGCAAGCACTCTCACTTTTTCAAAACAGAAGTGTTTTTGAGTCTAGAATTTCCCTGATTTTTTAAATTCAGTGCATTATACAAGACCCCCCCACACCAAAAAAAAACAAAAAACAACCCCTGCTAGGCCTTCTTTCCCCACCTCCTGCTTGCATATCTAGAAATCAGACTGTTTACTTATAGTATACAGGCACGTGTGCTTACAAGCCCTCTGCAAAGCAAGACACATGATACCAAACAGACTAACACAACACAATCCATACAACTGGCACAAAAGATCAAAAGGTCCATGCACAATAGTCTACTCAAGTACATGTGTCTAGGAGGAAACCACAATATTTGTTCACATGTGTACATATAAATGCAGCATATTAATAAGGTATTAAACATTCAGTAGATACTCTAACAAATCCTTTACCCATTTTATGTACACAGAACACCGAGGCCTTCCCTGCGTCCTTCCAAGGTGCATAGCTTCCTGTCATTGCCACTGAAAGGTCTCCCTACCTGAGCAATGGGGCAGAATCCTCAAGAAGACCTATGATTGGCCCATGGTGGCTGCATGGTCACCACTACTATGAGAGGGCTGTTTTGAACCCACAGATCTATTGCTGGGAAAAGGCAGAATATCATCCATATATATATAAGTTCAACCACTGGACTGTTACTCATTTCCTTTATTACAAGAGTGTAATTTGTTAAATAATAAATTATACATTTCAGTTGCACAACAATAATTTAGAAAAAGCAGAGGCAGGGTTCGTTGAAGTGCATAGCCACAGATATTTTTGATAGATGGGCAACTTTTTTCTTAAGGAGGCCAAGATGAACCCAGGGTTGCAAAAAACCTGATGAGAACTTCAAGAGGAACTAAGAAAGAAAAGGAAAATGTTCAGGAAATGGATGGAAGGACAGAGCTCTAAAGAAGAGTACCTACAGGTTAGTAGGCACTGTAGATCAATCAACAGAAAGGCCAAAGCTGAGAGTGAGCTAAGATTGGCCAGGGAAGCCCATTGTAACAAGAAAAGATTTTTCAGTTATGTGAGGAGCAAACGTAAAGTAAAGGAGGCAATAGGCCCTCTGTTGGGTGCAGATGGACAAACTCTAATGGAGGATGCAGAGAAAGTAGAAAGGCTTAGTGCCTACTTTACATCTGTTTTTTTCCCACAGGTCAAAGTGTTTAGGCACATCTAGAGATGGCAGTAGCCAAAGGATAGTGTCTGGGTGGCAGGTTAACATGGATAGAGAGGTTGTCGAGAGGCATTTAGCTGCACTGGATGAGTTCAAATCCCCTGGTCCGGATGAAATGCACCCAAGAGTACTCAAAGAACATTCCGGAGAACTTGCACAGCCCTTGTCCATCATCTTCAGAACCTCTTTAAGGACTGGAGATGTCCTGGAGGACTGGAAGAGAGCAAACGTTATTCCGATCTTCAAAAAGGGAGGAAGGATGACCCGGGAAACTACAGACCAGTGAGTCTGACCTCTGTTGTGGGTAAGATAATAGAACAGATATTAAAGGGTACGATCTGCAAACATCTGAAGGACAATTTGGTGATCCAAGGAAGTCAGCATGGATTTGTCTCCAACAGGTCCTGTCAGACCAACCTGGTTTCCTTTTTTGACCAAGTAACAGGTTTGCTGGATCGGGGAAATTCGGTTGATGTTTACTTGGATTTTAGTAAAGCTTTTGATAAGGTTCCCCATGATGTTCTGATGGATAAATTGAAAGGCTGCAATCTGGATTTTCAGATAGTTAGATGGATAGGGAATTGGCTGGGGAACTGCACTCCAAGAGTTGTTGTCAATGGTGTTTCATCAGACTGGAGGGAGGTGAGTAGCGGGGTACCTCAGGGCTCGGTGCTCAGCCCGGTACTTTTTAACATATTTATTAATGATCTAGATGAGGGGGTGGAGGGACTACTCATCAAGTTTGCAGATGACACCAAATTGGGGGACTGGCAAATACTCCAGAAGATAGAGACAGAGTTCAATGAGATCTGAACACAATGGGAAAATGGGAAAATGAGAACAAGATGCTATTTAATAAGTGTAAAGTTCTGCATCTGGGTCAAAAATATGAAAAGCATGTCTACTAGATGGGGGATACGCTTCTAGGTAACTCTGTGTGTGTATGAGACCTTGGAGTACTTGTGTATTGTAAGCTAAACATGAGCAGGCAGCGTGATGCAGCGGTAAAAAAGGCAAATGCCATTTTGGGCTGTATCAACAGGGGCATCACATTAAAATCACAAGATGTCATAGTCCCATTGTATACAGCACTGGTCAGACCACACCTGGAGTACTATGTGCAGTTCTGGAGCCCTCACTTTAAGAAGGACGTAGATAAAATTGAAAGGGTTCAGAGGAGAGCAACGAGGATGATCTGGGGCTAAGGGACCAAGCCCTATGAAGATAGGTTGATGGACTTGGGAATGTTCAGCCTGGAGAAAAGAGGTTGAGAGGGGACATGATAGCCCTCTTTAAGTATTTGAAAGGTTGTCACTTGGAGGAGGGCAGGATGCTGTTTCTGTTGGCTGCAGAGGAGAGGACACGCAGTAATGGGTTTAAACTTCAAGTACAACGATATAGGCTAGATATCAGGAAAAAAATTTTCACAGTCGTTCAGCAGTGGAATAGGCTGCCTAAGGAGGTGGTGAGCTCCCCCTCACTGGCAGTCTTCAAGCAAAAGTTGGATACATACTTTTCTTGGATGCTTTAGGATGTTTTGGGCTGATCCTGCATTGAGCAGGGGGTTGGACTAGATGGCCTGTATGGCCTCTTCCATTATTCTGTGATTCTGATTCTAGGGCTGGAGATCTTCCAGAATTGCAATGATTCTCCAGCCCACAGAGTTCCCTGAGAGGGGAGATGCAGGCCAAGGGAGAGGGAGGGAGCTTCCCTATAAAGCATTAGCTCATAACCCACTCAGACCATTTCCACAGGTCCGAGCTGTCTGGGTTTTTTACTGTGTCAGGTGCTAAAGTTTTAATCCAAAAACCATCTATGGTTTTCTTCCTTCACAGGTCAGGACTGAATGTGCCGCATCCATTTTGCATCTTCTTCAGAAAAGTGTTCAGATTCCTGGGACACTCCAATCACGCAAGTAAAGGTTTGTGTGTCTTGTGTTGATATGTGATCAATCACAATGCCTGTGTGAAAGTAAAGCAAGTTGGCAGCCATTTCACAACCATTTATCAGCATGAAAGTTAAGGATACAAAATAAACTTTTACAAATTCAACAAAATTCCAAATCAGGGCTCAGCAACGCATCAATGTTCTGTGAACCAACTACCCATTTTCCTTGACAATAAGACATACCCATAAAATAAGCCGTAGCAGGATTTCTGTGAAGTCAAGCTCTGGCTGCCATTTTGCTCAGCACGGTGGTTCTCTCTCCCCCAGCACCAACCAGCAACAGTCTGTGGTCGGGATGCGGCTGATCTGGCACCCACCGACGCCCGAGGCAACCAGCGGAGGGGGGGGGAGGGGGAGGGGCTGGCACCAGCGCACCAGTCAGCCCCTGCCCGCGAGTGCCAACTAGTGTGCCACCAGCATCAGCACCCCTCCCCTCCCCTCTGCGCCGCTGGCCACCCCAGTCTCTCTCACCCCACACAAACACCTTTGTTGATGGCACAAACTTGACACCCCCTGAAAATAAGCCATAGTGTGTCTTCTTGAGGAAAAATAAATGTAAGACAGTGTCTTATTTTCAAGGAAACACGGTATTTACTAGGAAAATGGAAAACTACAACTTCGGTTACAACTCTTAAATGGCATCAAGTACTTTTGGCAGGGAGAGTGATGAGAAAAACAAAGTGTCCAGTGGCACCTTAGACCTTGGAAGTGCACTAGTTGAGTCTTAGTAGACCATACATTGAACATGAGTCAGCAGTGTGACTGGGTGGCTAAAAAGGCAAATGGGATTTGGGGCTGTATCAAACGGAGTATCATGTCCAGATCACGGGAGGTGATGGTGCCGCTTTACTCTGCTCTGGTTCGGACTCACTTGGAGTCCTGGGTTCAGTTTTAGGCACCTCAGCTGAAGAGGGATGCAGACAAACTGGAGCATCTTCAGAGGAGGGCAACAAAAATGGTGAAAGGTTTGGAGACCGAGACTTATGAAGAAAGATTGAGGAAGCTTGGTCTGTTTAGCCTGGAGAGGAGACGACTGCGAGGGGATCTGATAACCATCTTCAAGTATTTAAAAGGGTGCCATATGGAGGATTTAGCAGAAATGTTCTCTTGCCCCGGAGGGACGGACCAGAACCAATAGGATGAAATTAATTCAAAAGAAATTCCATCTAAACATCCGGAAAAAGTTCCTGACAGTTAGAGCAGATTCTCAGTGGAACAGGCTTCCTCGGGAGGTGGTGGGTTCTCCATCTGTGGAAATTTTTAAACAGAGGCTGGAGAGCCATCTGACAGAGAGGCTGATTCTATGAAGGCTCAAGGGGGTGGCAGGTCACAGTGGATGAGCGAATGAGATGTGAGTGTCCTGCATAGTGCAGGGGGTTGGACTAGATGACCCATGAGGACCCTTCCAACTCTATTATTCTATGATTCTATGCTGGAGAGGGAGGCAGGAGGTGCGAATGTGGAGTCCTAAATCTCAGCAGCCTCTCAACCCTGAACAGCTGCTGACACAGATTATGATAATACACTCTATATAGAAATAAACCTATATAGAAATCTCTATAATGTATAGAGTGGGATCTGGTTGAGTGGGATCTGTAATGGAATTCAATCCATTCCAGTTGGGCTTCCAACCTGGCCTTGGGATTGAGGTGGCTCTGGTCACCGTGACATACTATCTTCAGCCATCAAATGTAACCTCCAAAGGTGGCCAAGGGACATCTAGTTCTTTTACTGTATTTAAAGTTGATGGAAGGTCATGACAGAGCAACAAGTCTTTATCCCCAAAATAGTTTGCAAACACCAGGCAGATACCCTGCCCTTTATCCCAACAACATCCCTGTCAGCATCAGCACCTCAGTCCAGCCTCAGCCCAGACAGCTCACTGGAACTCAGCATTGGGGAGTGGGTTTGTCAGCCCACCAGCGAGGAGCCCAGCTGACAGCGTGCTGTCAAGGCAGATGGGCCCTAGGTGCAGGGACTTTAGAAGATGGTGCCTGAGGCTGCAGGTACAGTTGGTTAGCAGGTTGCACTTAAGCAGGGCAGGAACTAGGCTTCCTCGTGGGTATGGCTCGCTCTCGGCTTCTGCCTTGACCTTGCTTCAGCGAAGCTCTGTTTGTCTACTGGTTCCTGAGTCTCCTTTTGGCTTCTGAACTTTAGCTCTTGGTACTTGGACATTTGACTGTGCTCTTGACCTAGGCTGCTTCCCTGACTACTCTCTGGACTACTGACTTGGCTCCTGACCTCAGCTCACTGCATGGCCAGGCCTCCACCTTGCCCCTAGATTCAGACCTGCCTTGCCAGGAAACAGAACTTGGATTGATTCTGCTTATGGTATATGTTTTGGGTCTTGGCTTGCCGACTGAAGGTGTTGGAATGCAGACTCTGCCGGGGTAGGGCAGAATACAGCCTTTCTTAGCTGTTCGAAATTCCATACCAGGGAAGGTGTGAAGGAGAAAAGGAAGGAAGGGAAGGAAGCTGGGTGCATTAAACTTGCTGGGTCTACACATCAAACTAGATCTAAACATCAAGCAGAATGAAAACAATTGACCTAAACATAACATTGTGATATCCTGCCCCTCCAAATTTATCTTCCCACTGCCAAAGCATTGGGTTTCAGAAGCTATGCAGAGTGAAAATCTCAAACCATCTTGGGGGCCTTTACACGGGGAAGCATCTACCCATTCCTGGTCCCTCTCAGGAAATTATTTCCAGTCAACTACATACTGGAGCTTTCCTCGATGCATTCTAGAGCCCAAGATATTGTTAACGTCATAGTAAGTGTGTTCATCTACACAGATAAGAATGGAAGCATCGGGGGTCACATGCAACTCATCAGGGTCCGTAGCACAGCTGAGCATGTTGCAATGGAAAACAGGATAAACGTTTTTATAAGTTTTAGGGAGTGAAAGTTCAACAGTGACATTTTTAATTAGACAAGAACTATAAATGGGCTGATGAATTTAAGCCTTCAGGACTGCTGTTGACAGTGAAGGTGTTGGGGGGACAAATAGGCTCTGCCCCCCACGTGTCGGGGGGGGGGTCTGGGAGCCCTTTCTTGTCAGCACAGAGTTTGTAGTCAGGTTTGGCTCTCTCCAAAGCAGACACTGAAGCAGGCAAGGCACTTTGGATGCGAGCAGCCCATGCTTCCAGTTTGAGGGGGGCCCAGGGATTCCAGTCAGGGGCTGCCAGGATGCTGGTGCCATGGCCTACCTCAAAGGGGAGCATCCTGCTGCTGGCATGGATGGAGTTGTTATAAGCAAATTCAGCTAAAGGAATTTGGTTAATCCAGACGTCCTGTTGATAGTTAACCAGCACCTAGTTCACCCACTCATATTTGAAAGGGCTGCTGTGGACCAAATATCAGCATTCCTGGAGGAAACTTCAGCCCTTGACCCATTTCAGTCGGTCTTTCGGCCTAGACATGGGGTGGAGACAGCGCTAGTCGCCCTGACGGATGACCTCCAACGCCAGCTAGACCAGGGCGGGTCAGCGCTGCTCATACTATTAGACCTGTCAGCAGCGTTTGACACAGTAGACCATGAGCTCCTAGCTCGCTGCCTCGCCAACACTGGAATACGGGGAACGGCCCTCAAATGGCTGAATTCCTTCCGGGGTCGTGGTCAGAGGGTAGCGATAGGAGAGAGAATATCTAACCAACACCAGCTCACATGTGGAGTCTCACAAGGAGCAGTCCTCTCTCCTATCTTATTTAACATCTTTATGCACCCTCTGGCTCAGCTGGTGCGGAGGTTTGGGCTGGGTTGCCACCAATATGCGGATGACACCCAGCTCTTCCTCCTGATGGATGACTGCCCTGACTCCCCCCCAGAATCTTTAGCCAGATGCCTGGAAGCAGTGACAAAATGGATCAAACAGAGTCGCCTGAAGCTCAACCCTACAAAGACGGAGGTCCTGTGGTTGGGTAGGAAAGGGACCATGGGAGGAAGCGCGTCTGCCCACCCTGGATGGTGTGCAGCTCTTACCAACGCACACCACCAGGAACCTGGGCATGATCCTGGATGCTTCCCTTACAATGGAAGCCCAGGTCACAAAGGTAGTGCGGCTGGCATTCTACCACCTCCGCCAAGCCAAGCTAATAGCACCCTACCTGGACCCAGAACACCTGGCCACAGTGATCCATGCGACGGTCACCTCTAGACTGGACTTCTGCAACTCACTCTACGCAGGCCTACCCTTATCCTTGATCTGGAAACTACAACTGATGCAGAATGCTGCGGCCAGGATTCTCACTAAAACATCATGGAGATCACACATCCGGCCGGCACTCCAACAACTTGGCTGTCTTCCAGTTGAATTCCGGATTAACCTTAAAGTTCTGGTAATCACCTTTAAGGCCATACGTGGTTTGGGCCCACTGTATTTGAGAGACTGCCTCCCTGCCTATACCCCCAAAAGAGTCTTACGCTCCGCCACCTCCAACTGGCTGCGGATCCCTGGCCCCAGAGAAGCGCGTCAGACCTCAACAAGGGCCAGAGAGCTTCTCGGTCCGGGCCCCCCCCTGGTGGAAGGAGCCCCCTGAGGAGATCAGAGTCCTGCCTGAACTTCCACTATTCCGCAGGGCCTGCAAGAGGGAGCTCTTCCACCAGGCATTCACTTGAGGCCGACCAACTCAGAACACCTGCTGGTCCCCCCAGACGCCTGCCCATGACTCTCCTAAAGTTACTGTTAATTGTTATTATATTATAATTGTGGTTTTATAATCTTTTTGATGTTTTTTAAAGTTGTTTGATGTTATGTAATGTTCCATGTAAGTTATAATGTTCTGTGTAAACCGCCCAGAGCGGCAAAGAAATGGGCAGTATAGAAATCTAAATAAATAAATAAATAAATAAAATTCTGTTTGGCCATTAGTTTCGGGGTAGTAATCAGAACCCCGAGCAGCTTGAGCAAATCCTGCAGAACTTGGCAACAAACTGAGACCCATGGTTGGACACAGCTTTGCAGGGCATACTGTACAAACTGTACACGTGTTGAATTAAGAGAGAGGCAAGCTTCTGGGCTTTGGGCAGAGAGGGCCAGCGCATGAAGTGAGCCTACTTGGAAAACAAGTCAACTACCACCCAGACCATGGTCTTTCCCCAGGTAGGCATGTAGGCCAGTGATAATGTCTATGGAGATGGCCAGCCAAGGGCCACCGGGGTCTCCAGTGGCTGTAACAGCCCTCGTGGTTTACCTCTTGTGTGTTTGGCCATGAGACAGGAGGGATACCCCTGCACATATTTCACCACATCTTTGTGCAAAGAGGGCCACCAGTAGCTTCAGAGAACTAAGTAACGGGTTTTCACAAAACCAAAATGGCCTGCTGCCTTAGAATCATGGCATAGTCTCAAAGCCTCCAGAAAGGCTGTCAAGCGAATATAAAGAGCAAATCATCCCACTGCTCCAAATCTGCCCACAATGCCTGGAATTTCTCATCATTTTCTCAATCCAGATGGAAGGTGGGGGAATAGGGGATGCCCCCCCTTCACAGCTTGGCTGAAAGTCATGGCTACCAGTTCCAAATGGGTGGGGGGAAACCCTGAGTCTACTACTGGCTCTTACCAGCTTTCTTGGTGGAGGAGACAGGACAAGATGTCTGCCAACGTTCTGTTTCCCAGGCAAATGTATACATATAAGCATGAAATAACCACAATGGGGTAGTTACTGATCTGGAGCCAGACATCCTGGAATGTGAAGTCAAATGGGCCTTAGGAAGTCTGAGCAACAATAAAGCAAGTGGTGGTGACAGCATTCCAGTTGAACTATTCAAAATCTTAAGAGACACAGTAAAAGTGCTACACTCAATATGCCAGCAAACTCAACAGTGGCCACAGGATTGGAAAACGTCAGTTTATATTCCAATCCCAAAGAAGGGCAATGCCAAAGAATGTTCAAACTACCTCACCATTGCACTCATTTCTCATGCTAGCAAAGTTATGCTCAAAATCCTACAAGCTAGGCTACAGCAATACGTGGACCGAGAACTTCCAGAAGTACAGGCAGGATTTCGAAGAGGCAGAGGAACTAGAGATCAAATTTCCAACATACGCTGGATCATGGAGAAAGCTAGGGAGTTCCAGAAAAACATCTACTTCTGCTTCATTGACTATGCTAAAGCCTTTAATTGTGTGGAGCACAACAAATTGTGGCAAGTTCTTAAAGAGATGGGAATACCAGAGTATCTTATTTCTCTCTTGAGAAACCTATATGCAAGTCAAGAAGCAACAGTGAGAACCGAGCATGGAATCACTGATTGGTTCAAAATTGAGAAAGGAGTTCGGCAAGGCTGTATACTGTCACCTTGCCTTTTTAACTTGTATGCGGAGCACATCACGAGAAAAGCGGGATTAGAGGAGTCACAAATTAGGATCAAGATTGCAGGGAGAAATATCAACACCTCAGATATGCAGATGATACCACTCTAATGGCAGAAAGTGAAGAGGAACTAAAGAGCCTGTTGATGCGGGTGAGGGAGGAGAGTGCAAAAGTTGGCTTGAAACTCAACATCAAGAAAACAAAGATCATGGCATCCGGCCCTCTCAATTCCTGGCAAAAAGACGCTTGCTCGTGGGGAGGAAAGCTATGGCAAATCTAGACAGCATCCTAAAAAGCAGAGACATCACCCTTCCAACAAAAGTGCGTTTAGTCAAGGCTATGGTATTCCGAGTTGCAATGTATTGCTGCGAATGTTGGACCATAAGGAAGGCCGAGCATCAAACAATTGAGGCTTTTGAACTCTGGTGCTGGAGAAGACTCTTGCAAGTCCCTTGGACTGCAAGGCGAACAAACCGGTTAGTCCTAGAGGAGATCAGCCCTGACTGCTCCTTAGAAGGCCAGATCCTGAAGATGAAACTCAAATACTTTGGCCACCTCATGAGAAGGAAGGACTCCCTGGAGAAGAGCCTAATGCTGGGAGAGATTGAGGGCAAAAGAAGAAGGGGACGACAGAGAATGAGGTGGCTGGATGGAGTCCCTGAAGCAGTAGGGGCAAACTTGCCCCTAACATTTGTGTTAAGAATGGTAGAAGACAGGAAGGCCTGGAGGATCATTGTCCATGGGGTCCAACAATTGAATCCTAACAGATCTAATATTTGCAGATAATAGTGTCATAGCTGCCAATACAGATGCAGAGGCTATTAACATCATCTAGGACATTGCCTGCAATCTTACGGCTTAAAAATAAATGTGGACAAAACCAAAATCATAACCACGGATGGTTCACGAACAAATGTATACCTCAATGGAGCCCAAATTGAGCAAGCTGAAGAATTTGAATACTTAGGCTCACTGGTGCAAGAGAAGAAAGTGTCACCTACCACGGAAGCCCACAACGAGATTGGCCGAGCAACATCAGCACTTGCCTCACTCAAGTGGCACCTCTGGAAGAAGACAAACAAGACCAAAGTTCGTCTCTTCCCGACACTAATCCTTCCAATCCTCCTATATGGACCAGAAACATGGACTTTACTAACCTCCCCAATGCGATGCCTGCCGCAGATTCTGGGTGTCTTTCTATGTGATCATAATCAAAATGAGATGACAATTCGGACAAAATGTGACAACCTGCCGCAAATTAAAGGATCCAAAAGCACAGACTGCAATGGTTTGGCCGTGTCTGCAGAATGGACACCAGCTTGCTCAACCCCATAAACTCCTCTGGTGAGAAAGACCAACAGAATGGAAGATCCAACGACCATCGCCCAAGAAAACGTGGCTTAAACAGATTGAGGAAGACCTCAGAAACCAGCGATTGACCATCCATATGGCCAAAAATACTCCCACCAATTGCCAAGAGTGGAAACGTAAGGCATCTACAGCAGCATATTGGCTGAGAGGACAACCTGCCCCACCAATCACCAGCTAAAGGATAAAAAGAAGAAAGAAGATTGGACCTGTTAGGGGGTTAATTTTCTTGGCTGGTGGAGTGTCAGGAATTAGGCTGAGCCCAGCCTGCAGAGACCGAGATAAAGACACATCCGAAATCCAACAGCCAGTTGAAGATTCTAAGAGAGCTTTATTAAACAGAGCCCACAGAACGTTAAAGCAAGCCAAGATCTTCCTAAGCAAAGATCTTGATAATAACAAAGTACAAAGGGACACTCAGGGCAGTTATAGAGCCCACCAAATAAGGGAGGGGGTACATAGGCATTTTGGCGGGAGAGCGAGGGAACAGTAAAGGTGGGTTGATTCCCAAGCGACCAGATGGCCCGGAATCTTATCTAAGCAGTTCACACTTTGTTGAGACTTTGAGTTGTCTCCGCAAGGACACTTACAGGAAGACTGATACATCAGCCTGGAGCCTCTCCCGCTGGGAAAAGGAAGGGAGGCTAGGAGCTAGCCAACACGTTTATTGCTTTATGGCCTTGGCCAGGGCCGGCTGGTGAGAGGCCTCAAGGCATGGAAGAAATGAAACTTAGATGGCATGAATCGGGGTTTTTATGGTCCATCCACACCTGCAAGTTTTTATGGTCCATCCACCCCTCAAACGAACTGGGACACCAATCCAACCAATGCTGCTGAGTTGTAAGTGCCATCTTTATAGCAGACTCCTTCTTTTCCCAAATTGCCCAATTTCGCTCAGTTTCACTGAACTTCTGGTACGGGTAGGCAAGCGGGTGTAGCAGTTCATCCTCCCACTGTTACAGGAGGACTGTCTCCACAGCCCCGTCTACTTGGACTACCAATGGCTCAGCCAGGTTTGCATGACGGAGGATGGGTTCTGTAGTAAACAAGCACTTCCTTGAAAGTACATTGGCACTCAGCAGTCCATTGCAGTTGGGCCCCAGCCTTCTCTGCTCCCTTCCCCCTCCCTTGGGTTTCAGTTAGTCTGTGAGAGGGCTACCAGGGCAAAATTCACCAGAAGAAATTTGTAAAGCCAAAGAAACCTTGCAACTGCTGCTATGTGCAGGGAGGAGCCCAACCCAATACATCAGGCGCGTTGGCAGGGTCCATGTTTAATCCCTGTGGCAACACTCAGTAACTCAAGAAGGCCAGGCACTCGTTGTGAATTTCACACTTGGACAGCTTGGCACAGAAGTGTTTTTTAGCCACCGAGTGAAACTGCTGACTCCTGTTCAGTGTATTGTCTACTAAGAGCCCTAGACCCTAATTGCACATGCTGTTGCCAAGACAAGTCCGGCCCATGCATGCAGGCTGATAAATACCATGCAGGCTGATAAAGGAGGCGGCGGCGATGGGGATCCTCCTCACGGGCACATCCAGATTGGGGGGTGGGGGGGTGAACTGCAGAACTGCTACAATCTATCTTAAAAACTAATTGATCTATATGCTAATAATAGTTTACTGACTAACTGCGAATCAATTTACCCAGCTTGTGGGAGGGGAGGCTGTATCTCTGGAGGTCCAGATGGCGCATCACAGCTGGGCCCAGAGAAATACATGGACCTCTCTAGACTATGGCTCAGATATGTATATGGCAATATACATGTGGAAACATAAAGAGCCTTAGAACACTTCTGCTTGTGAAAGACCCTGTACAGTCGTGGTCCGCAACCTTTCTAAGGCTGCAGACCGGGGGGGGAGGGCGACCCCAGGTCTGCGCATGCACATTTGCGCCATTCACAGCCACAAACGTGCATGCGCGGAACTGCCGCGCATGTGCGTTTGCGCTGGTGGCCCTGCTTCCCTCCCCCCCCACAAAAAGAAACTTGCCAGGCCGCAAGCTAATTGGCTGCTTTGGCGACCAATTTGCTTGCGGCCTAGGAAGTTTCTCACTGCGGGGGGGGGGGGGTGGAGAGAGGGAGCCGCGGCCCGGTGGTTGGGGACCACCGCTGTACAGCATCTAGAGCTTTCGTCCCTATATATTAGATGGCCCCAGAAATTGGTTGCATGAGACCTTGTGCCAGCAGAAACTCAAATAGAACTAAGCAAAAGTTCTAGGCCAGGCCTATGGACCATCTTGTCCTCGTGGATCTTGAGAAAAGGAGTGTCTGTCCCAGAGGTCACAATCCATGCTATGCACAGATTGAGCTGATTACTACGAGGAACACTGCCCACCCTGTGAGGAGCTGCAAGGACCACTTGTCCAAAGCTTCATTATGAGCAGTATCAAGATCCACGGTGGAAGAGGAGCTGAGGCTGGTGGAAATAGATTCATCAACTTTGACTCCCTCTGAGGAAATGTTTTCCTATGACTGGGGCATGAAAATCAGTGATCACCCCCAACTGCTCCTCCTTTAGACGAAGAAGGCATTCAATGATATGATTTCAATAATAAAGCTTAGGTCAAATGAAGACGTGGAGGAATACCCCAGTCCCATATTTGTCTCGCTACTTTGCATATACAAAGGGCTGTAGCCCCGTCCCGCATCTAAATCACAGTAGCAGCATTGCCCCTGGCTCCCTGCCTGAGGCTCCCTTTCAGTAAACTGACCTATTAGTTTGTAGCTTTCAACTCCCACACCTGTATGTGAAGCACCAATTGAACTGGATAATATTGAGGAAGGATCTTTAAGGAAGCCATTCTGATTATTTGTTGTTGTTGTTGTTGTCCCTATAATCTTCCTGAATGTCCTCAAATCAAGTCTTGGTTATTTCCTACCTCCTTTCATGTCCCTCAGGAAATGTTTCTAACAGAGCCCCTGATGAGGATGACTGACCACCATGGGAATCCAGGGCTACTTTGCCTCCCTGAACTTCTCTGGATGTCTTGAAGACCCCTCTGTGGGGGTCACTTACGTCGGCTGCGACTTCACAGCACTTCTTCCCAGGGTTAGTACAACCTGCGAGAGATCACTGCGGAAGTCAACTAAGCCAAGAGTGAGAACTGCTTTGAAACGTGCCCTGAGCTGGCTTTGCCAACGGCTGCGTGTGGCTCGTCTCCACTGTGGCTCTGCCGAGGACCGAGCTGGAGGTCTGAGGCAGGATCCAAGCAGATGCAGCACGGATCCCGTCTGCTGCACCCAATCAATCTGAATCAGTCATTTTCAATCTAGCCAATCATGTGCAACCATGGGAAGTTCTTCGGTCTGCCACAAGGATATACGCTGGAGTTTCCTTGGGGGTTCTTTGGTCTTGTACCCACTGCTGAGGTCACCAACAAAGTGCTGCTCATTGGCCCAGCAGCCTAGTCTCTTTCTCAGAACCCACGTATCTAACAGTGGCGACAAAGGTGAGATCACAGGTACGGAACCCTGATAAGTGATCGCCAACCGCTGCGGAATCACTGGTGTGGAGCCAAGGAGGGACCATCTGCCATCTGAAATCACTGGAGTAGGGCCCTACCCCAAGGAGTGACAAACCGCCGGTAGAGACCATCATTCGTTTAGCGCCCAACCTCCAGGGAAGGAACCATCTGACTGCTGAAAGCACTGCCTGGAGAGCAAGACTCAGCAAACAACAAAAGCCATGGCTACCTTTGGCCAGATTGAGCCCTTTGAGCTCAGCAACCATGCCAGATGGCCATCCACCATTACCTCCTGGCCAACTCCATCACCAAGGGCAACTGAAAGTGGTCCATGTTCCTGAGGCTCTGCAGCCCAGCCACCTATGACCTCGCTCAAGATCTCTTCCTACTGGACAACATGGATGCCATGGACTTGGAAGAATTTCTCCAGCGCCTTTGGGAACACTGTAACCCTTAGTCAAGAGAGATTGCCTGCCACCACCCAGTCTAGAAGTGCGTGCAACAAGAGAGTGAGTCGGTTGCTGACTTTGTCGCCGCTCTTCATAGCCCAGATTATGACTGCCTCTTCATGAACCTTGAGGAGGTGTTGTCTGCGGGCTCCAGGACAAGCAGACCCAGTGCTGACTCTTCGCCAAGACAAACCTCTCCTCCAAGGACGTGCTGGAAGACACCATCACCCTAATCTAATACAAGAGCCTGAACCATCTGCTCAGCCCCCCTCCCCCCCAGATGTAGCGCATAAATACCTTTCAATATTGAAAGTTCCTAGTCTAACATAATGTGGTGCTGAGAAGATCAAACACACCAACTAGAACAGGACTAGGAATCCTTAACAGAGCCACTAAAACAGCTGCCCTCTCTATGGATTATCCTTGCAGTGCCACATCTGAGAGGCCGGCCAACAGTCCTATCTCGGGTGACAATTCCGGGGGGGGGGACGGGACGTTGTGCATTATTCCCACGAGCATTGCCAAAATACAGGACTAAAACTGATTGTTAATGGCACAACACGGGCTCTAATTTTTAAAACCCTCCAGGACCGGTTCAACACTCACTGGAAGAAAAGGTGTCATATTTATATCACAAAAATATCAAAAGTCTCTATCAGATGGACATGCGCAAACATAACAGTCAAGCACACGTGGAAATGCTCACTGTCAGCACAGCACAAACGGCATTCCTGCCTTACCTTTGAAGAAAGGGACGTAATGGTGCCTGAAGGCAGACGTGAGGCTGGTGTGTTGGGGGAGGGAGAAGCAGCTACTGGTACCAAGACTCAGAGTACCAGCTAGGGGGCAACAGAAAGTGCAGTCATTTCCTTTCTAAGACCTACGGGCAACATTTCTTTCTAAGACCTACAAAACAGAAAGGAAAGTCAATTCCTTTCTAAGACCGAGGGAACGTCCCACATCTTTGAGCTCAGGAAAGACTTCCAGGTCGGCTGGGGGCTCCTTCTTCTTGCTCACCAGTGCCCAGGGAGGGAGGGAGGGAGGGAGAGAGGGAAGAGGACAGCATAGGGGGCAGCAGTGACCCCCCCAGGTTGAGGGACTACGGGGGGAAGGGCCTATGCTTCTCTCTGGCTGTGGAACCTGTCAGGGGTCCCGAGGAGAGTCCTGGGCACCCAAACACCCATCTCCTCAGAGGAGATGCTTTGATGACCAAACGTCTTCCTCCTGCCACTCTGAAGAACCGAACAACCCTTAGTGCACTCAAGGACATTTGTATTGACATCTGAGACACAAAGGGTACAATCCTGATAGATAAAAAGAAGTGGAGCCTTGTTACAGCTGGGACTGAAATAAATGGCTAGGAATCACCACCAGCATCCCTGATGCCCAGCAACACACGCACACACACACGCACACGCACACACGCTCACGCCCACAGAGGGATTTTCAATTGGCCACAGGCCAGTCTCATGGCCGGCTGTCACTACTGACTCCGGTGGGAAGCATTCTCAGAAAGATGGGCTCGGAGGAAGTCCGTCGTGAGCAATCTTAATTGGCTCCACTTTCTGACTGAGCCGCTGCTGGCCGTTGGGGAGGTGGGGGGGGCGAGGGAAAACTGCCAGTCATCACAGGCACACCAGTAAATGTAAAAATAAGTAAATGTCCCTGCGTATTTTGGAAACTTAGCATCCTGCTGAACAGCCAAAGAGGAATTAGTTTTGCAAATAAACAGGCGCAGAAAGCTTTAACCTGGATGTACAGGTAAGAACCAGGGCCTTAGAAGAAAGAAGCAGAAGATGGATTTTCATGCTTTCCATCTTCCTAGGGAAACCCAGAGACTTATCTAGACCTCCTTGTCAGCGGTGGAATTTATGGCCTGGTTTTCATTACTGGAACTTGGTGTGTCATTTTTCGTGCTACCGAGGCAATATTGAGCGAGGGACAAGGGTGCCACAGCAGGCCTGCTCCAGGGCAATGTGGCTGGAAGCCAGAAACCACTCCAGTTTGTGGCTGCTAAAGAACAAAGGCTCTAAAGGACCCCGTTGGGAAGCCATTCAAGAAGCACACTTGCTGGCAATTGCTGGGCTTGCTAACAAATGCCCAACTCTGGATTCTTGAGGCCTTTGTCAAACTTCCTCTCTTGTGCTCCCACAGTGATGTACCCTGTAACGTACCTTGTGTGCCAGGGGAGGGGGCAACATTACTTATAAGAATTGCCATGACATCTTGGTTACTCTCCTTCAATATTCAGTACTGGGTCACCTATTCTGTACAGAACATACTCAGCTTGATAGGGGATAGATCACGCTTTCTCAGCCAAGGTTTCAGGAAACCCGGGGGTTTCTCGATGGCCCTGCCAGGGTTTCCTGAATGCATGGGAGTTAATTAATTTTAATATGTATTTTAAATTTGTTAATATTGATTGGGTGATATGACCATATATAGTCATGTTGACCACTCCCCCCCCCCCCAAAATGACCGATGATTTGCCTAGAGTGGGAAGAGCCCTGGGTGGGCGTGTCCACAGCTCTGCTCCCCAATCATATTCTGCACAATTGCAGCACTTCTGGGGTTTCTTGAAGCCTGGAATTTTTTTACAGGGGTTTCTCAAAGGTGACAAAGTTGAGAAAGGCTGGGATAGGCCTACTGATGGCCATGAGCCATAACAGCCAGACGGGGCCCCTGGATTCAGAGGCCGGTTGCTCCTGATTGCCGAAGGCTAGGGGTGTACATCTGGCTTGGCAAAACCTAAAAAAAAGCCAAATGCTAATTTAGGGAACAGGGTTGAGTTCTAAATCTGAGCTATGAACCCCTAGTGTGATCTGGGATCCAAATCAGCTTCTCATTAGGGGTCCTGAATTGCTGCCCGAAAAATAGTTGATTCTCTCTGCTGGGGCATTTAAATGCCTCAACCTGGAGCACACGATCCAACAAACAACAGCTTGTCAGGTTATGTTTGGGGAGGGGAAAGGCATTTAAATGCACAAGATGTCACAAGATGTCATAGTCCCATTGTAAAAGGCACTGGTCTGACCACACCTGGAGTACTGTGTGCAGTTCTGGAGGCCTCACTTCAAGAAGGACGTGGATAAAATTGAAAGGGTACAGAGGAGAGCGACGAAGATGATCTGGGGCCAAGGGACCAAGCCCTATGAAGATAGGTTGAGGGACTTGGGAATGTTCAGCCTAGAGAAAAGGAGGTTGAGAGGGGACATGATAGCCCTCTTTCAGTATTTGAAAGGTTGTCACTTGGAGGAGGGCAGGATGCTGTTTCTGCTGGCTGCAGAGGAGAGGACACGCAGTGATGGGTTTAAACTTCAAGTACAACGATATAGGCTAGATATCAGGAAAAAATTTTTCACACTCAGAGTAGTTCAGCAGTGGAATAGGCTGCCTAAGGAGGTGGTGAGCTCCCCCTCACTGGCAGTCTTCAAGCAAAGGTTGGATACACACTTTTCTTGGATGCTTTAGGATGCTTAGAGCTGATCCTGCGTTGAGCAGGGGGTTGGACTAGATAGTCTGTATGGCCCCTTCCAACTCTATGATTCTATGATTCTAAATGGAGCAATGCTGATCTGACCTCGCATCGCATATTCTTGGGTATGTACTTGTCAAACCTTTAAATGGCATTAAATTGAAAGAGGATTTTAGAGGATAGTCCAAATATTTAAAATTATCTCAGTGCAAAGAAGCAGTTATGTTCAGTCATCTGCTTGTCTGGCTCACACTCGCTGGTCATGCTCAGAGAACCACATTCAGGGCCATTGGTCTGTGTGACCGCACTGATCTATTGATAGCTTTTCTCTTCTTCTGCTGTGCCGATTGTGACCTAGTGAAAAGAGGGGGAAATCCATTTGAAATTCTTTAGTTGAGACTTGCTCCTTATGTCTCTGCGTGCCGTCAGTGTCTAGCTGCTCGTGGGGGGCGTGACCTCTAGCCCAAGGCAGGCAGCCAGCCATTGACACTCTCTCTGTTACTTGGAGTTTATCAGCTTTTAGCTGTCTTTCAACCCTGGGAAACAAAGGCTGATGTGGAGACGCTTTTATGTCTCTCGAGGAATTCATCCCAGGCAGGTGTTGACGGAAGCAAAGACCTTCTTGGACATTTCCCAGGAGACAAACAATCAATCATTCTCCGCTCCAAACACAGAGAAATATTTACGGGAGAACAAGGTCCTCTTAATCTTCAGCTTTCTCTAATTTCTATTTCTCAAGGGGAAAGTTTCTTATAGACTTAAACTTCAGAGTAAGTCTCTCTGACTTCATCATCATTATATATAAGATGGAGAGCGGACTGAGAGTTGAGCCAAAGATGGCAACTCTAAGCCTTCGCTAAGAGCCAGGCATGTTGCAACTTCCATGTTTGTAGCCTTCTATGAAAGATTTAGTCGGAAGGGAAGGCTTCTATATTCTTTCTTTGCCAGACTTTATATCAATGACTGCTGAGATCATTGGGAATCTATAGAGTTCTAAATATAAACTTTTAAAGAGATGGTAGAAAACGAGTCTGAGTTCCACTTTTGAAATAACTTGGGAATGCCTCCAATTATAAGTCTGTACCAACATCTACTGGAGAATTGCAGAATTAACTCTCTGCCTGTCCTGAAGAATGACTGAGCAATGACAGATGTTCAGAAATCATCCTTTTCTACATCAAGCGCTGCACTCTACCCCTCTCAATCAACAGAAAGAAGGAATCGGTCTCAGAGAATACCAATTTGCAGAAATTATTTACCCAATTAGAAGCCCAGCTGGAGTCTCAATTAAGGCCTTAGAGATATGCTGATCTAATGTGGATACATTTAACTAAGACAGATGCCAAGCTGGACTCACTAGAACAGAAATTTCAACAGATGCAGCAAACTGTAATAGAGGGAGTTAAAGGCCTGGACATGAAAGTGAACCCAATGGCCAAGGCTACATCAGAAGCCAAACCAGGAGTTCTAGAGACAAGAACTGATGTGATGTTCCAGGAAATGGAAAAATCTCTGGACAGGTTGCCAATGCTAGAGCTAAGTGATATAGAGACATGTCTAAGGGCCATTCCGCACAAGGGCCAATGTTGCCAATTGCTTTCACAAAGCGGAAACGCTATTTTAAATAGTGGAATCTCAGCGTTCCGCATACCATCATTTGTAGTGGAATCCAGTATCGTTTCATTCGTTCCCTACAGGTTTCCGGTCTCACAGGAATCGCTAGAAAGGAAACAATTTTTTTCTGTGCTTGTTCCCACCCCTGGCCATCAATCAAATGGAACAGCCAATGGGTGGTTGTTATCATGCTCCCGAAAAGCCCTTTTCCCTTTAAGCACAGATGTTGTTTTTTTAAACACACGTTGCAACAAATATGCCTTGATTCTTCGCATTGTAGAGACCCATCTAGCTGGCGTGTGAGCTGGCGATTTATCATTACCACGCTCCCCCGAGTGGAAAAAAAATCCCCCCCCACATGGGCGCAATTTTTGGCCGAAGTTAAAGGGAACTGGCGAACAGGGGGCTGTGTTGTGCTTGGGGACTCAGGGGAGCTTTAAAGCACTTCTGTGGAGGGACTGTAGCCGGAGAAGCCTCGCTGGGTGAAAGAAGCCTCGCTGGTTCGTTGCTTTCCCCGCTCCGAGGGGGAAAAAATGGCGATTGCTTCACCGGAAGTTCGGAGGAGAGAGCCAGGGGGAGGGACTTTGTTGCAACCGCTACATTGAGAACGCACAGGTCTTTTTCGCAAGTGTTGCAGGTTGTTGGCAAGAGTGTAGTGATTTTCTGAGGGTGAATCCACTTTTCCCGATTCCCCGGAAATCGCTACAACAAAGCGATTTTGGCGCTAGTGTTGCAGGAGTGTTGCAGATTGCTCACGACGTCATGCGGAACTTAGTTTTAGTGGCAAAACCAAAATGCAAGACTAGTGCTATATTAAAGTCGTACGGAATGGCCCTAAGAGTAAGAAGACGGGTTGAACAAGGAGGAGAAAACACATGCTCCCGGATCATAGAAGCTAAGGCTGAATCATGTGGTTTCATAACAGAAGATTGGGGTCTCAGATTGACAAGATTCAAAGAATTAGCTCTAGATATGCCACAATAAAGAAAGTTCCACGAGACATCCTTATTAAAAGGCAAATAAGAGACCAGGTGCTGATATGTAATTCTAAGGCTAAACTGAAAGTGGATGAAAATGAAGTCATTATCCTTAGTGATAAACATAGGCTTCTATAGAAGAAAAAAGATTACACCTTTCTTACTGAAAAGTTTAATAAGATAATCTTTAGATGGATTAACCCTAAAGGTCTACTATTTACCTACAAAGATCAACACTTTAAATTGAACTCGTCAATGAAAGCTAGAGAATTCATACAGCGATTTTGAGAGGACTTTGGAAATATTGAAGAAGATGGATTACAAAATTTTGCCTTTATAATGTAAATGGTTTAAACTCTCCATAGAAGAGAAGAAAAAATGTTCACTACGTAAAGAAACTGATTTTGGATATTCTGTGTTTACAAGAAACTCACATATGAAAATTGGATTCAAAACTTCTCATTCAAAAGGCCTTGAGAGAACTCTTTTTCTCTTCAAATAAGAAAAAAAGGGGAGGGGTATCAATGTATGTGGAAACAAACTTAAAACCAAAGTTGGTTACTGCAGATAAAGAAGGCAGATATATTGTGGCTGAAATTGAAATATATGGTGGTAAAACATTGATACAAGAGGTATATATGCCCCACCTGATAATTTGATGAACAATATAGCAGAACTGATGTATGATTGTTGGTGTTTAATGGGGGACTGGAATAATAGACCCACAAAAAGATACATTCAGAAAAAAATTTCACAAGAGAAAACTACCACTTGCCTTCTTTAATTTAATAAATAATCTAGGTTTGGTAGACATATGGAGGGTTAAAAATGGTGAATTGAAAGAATATGCATTTTACTCAGAGAGACATAGCTCTTTCTCTAGAATTGATATGTTTTTTTTTTGTTTCCAAGACTCTTTGAAAGTAACAAAAGCTGAAATATTATCTAAAGCATTTACAGACCACAGTCCAGTAACGCTAAAAGTTAAAAAATATATGGGTTCATATAAATGCAGTTAGAAGAGTCTTTGTTGGGGGATAAGGAAGTATTAAGAAAAGCTAAAGAAAAACTCCAAGAATTTTTTTCAACTGAACCTAACTAAGGGCACGAGTATGAGAATGGGATGGGATGCAAGTAAGGCATTTATGAGAGGCTGTTTTATTCAATGTATTATGGCACAAAAGAAAAAAGCTAAATGAGAAATACCAAAGGATTCTTGATGAATTTGCAAAGTTAAGAATTGTTGATAAGATGAGAGAATAGGAGGTGCTAAGATTAGGAAAGAAACAGGAGAGTGTTTGCTGATGACCAGTGGTTATACTACAACAACCACTGAATGGAAGAAAACTCAGCAGCTCTCGTCATAAAAGACTGGAAGCCCCTATTGGGGCAGAGATAAAAATCACTTACTAACTGAAGGCTTTGACAACTAAGTGTCATAAGAGAATATAAATGTATTAAAGAAACATGTATAATATAAGAATGACGAGGGTTTAATTCTTCTGCAGGAAACTGTGCTGTCAACCTTATTTTGTTTTGTTTCTTTCTCCCCCCCCTCCTTTTTTTACTCTTTTTTTTCCTTTTTACTCTAGGACTTTGTTTCACTCTGTGTATATACTTCAAAAGTGCCTAACTGCCCGTGAGCCTTGCAATGGTTCTTGTGATCGCTTCACAGGTCGGTGCCGCTGGCTGTGCAGGTGTAAAAGGAGGCCATGCATGGAAAGGATCCACTCACCTGGGCAGGCGGAAAGACAGACAGGGCAAATGGCCAGGGAGCCCATGCCTGACAAGTGGGTAACTTCAGGACAGGATCACGACCCTCAGGCAACGGAGAATGTTCATTGTTATAGACTAGGGGGCAAGCCTGTTGCCTTCAGGAATACAACAGCTGGGGGTGGGGGGTGGAAGAACTCTGTGGATGGCCTTTCCCTCCCCCAAGGACCCGCAAAGGCTGTCGGCCCCGCACAGGGAGCTCACCGGCAGGGGCGACTCCCAGGGGGCAGGGATCTTTCGCCTCCAAGCCTTGGAGGGAAGTGGAAGGAGGAGGGGATGGTCAGGCGTGGGGGCCGGGAGGCAACTGGCTGGCCTCTGGACAGACAGGCAAGCTGGTTGGAGAGACAGACTCTGTGAAGGCTCAAGGGGGTGGCAGGTGACAGTGGATGAGCGAGAGGGTTGGGAGTGCCCTGCACAGTGCAGAGGGTTGAACTAGATGGCCCATGAGGTCCCTTCTATTATTCTATAGAGGAGGAGGAGGCACTCAGACGCCCTGAGTGGGTGCTAAGCACTGAGTGGCACTTAAGCCATGAGACCAGCTCCTCCTCCAAGCCCTTACTAGAAATAGTAAGTCAAACAGATTTAGAAAACGTAAATGGCAGTTGTCCAGAGACCCACTTAAGATGGTTAACAAAATAAAAATAATTTGTCAAAGTTTGTTTCTTATTACCAAAGAATGACTTGATATTGTAGCACAAGGGACGGCTGCTCAAGTAGGTGCTTGAGACCTCTTTTGACCCCAGGGTGAAGCAGGGGCCAGACTCCCTGCAGTGTTCTGCTTGGCCTCCCCTCAGTGCCGTGCTCTTCACCAGTGTCACCCCCTGGAGACCTCTTCAGCTCGCTTCACCCTTGCCTCCTCCTGGTGATCTCTGGCACCCCCACTAGTGACGGTCTTGCTCTCTGGTCACTCCCAGCTGATGCTGGAGCTCAGCTCTGCCTGCCCTTGCCTGTGGGCTGCCTACCTGTTCCTAGTGCTCCTGACGTTGGGCACAACCTCCTAGATGCCGCAGCCCGCTGCCTTATTCAGATTGGCCTGCTGATGTGGGTTTCACCTCTTTAGCAGTGTCTCCTCACACACTCCGCTGCCGACTAACCCAGACGTTAGGCCAAGGTTAGGTTAGGCCTTCATGTCGGGCCAAGGTGCAGCTCAGGGCTCACGGGCGTGCCACAAGGTGATGAATCAGCCTTCTGAGCAGTCACGGGAATTCCATTCAAGTAGGTTTTCCTGGTGTTTGCATTTGCAGTGACATTTTTTGCATGCCTTACTGGAAGAGCTGGGACAACCAAAGTAAGGACAGACCTGAAATGTTCCATGAAGGACAGAACCAGCCGCACCACCCTGGAGCAGCACTTTAGCCAACGGCTGGGCTATTTTAACAGAGATTTGTTGCCCAGCATGGGAAAGGCAAACAATTTCTCTCAGCAGGGGCAATAATCCTGGCTATTTTCTGGGACCACCTTTCAAAAGGGCTCCTACTTCAAGCTGGAAAAGGGACTCAGGGGAAAGCTAGAAGGCAAAGCGGTTTATACAAAGGCCGGAGAAGGGAGGCCCAATGTTGTCTGCCCAAAGCCACCCTCTCGCCCCTTACCTTGCCTGCTGTAGCTCTGAGGGGAGTGGCCAGGGGAGGTGCTGCAGCCACCGCCGAGGGAGCCTGCAGAGCTAGGACTGGGTGTCCTGTACTGCTTGGAAGGCCGGTCCTCTTGTTCCCCCTAGGAAGAGAGAGAAGGAGGGGGCGGGGAAACCTTTTCCATCATTAGGGAACAGGGGAGTGGATGCACCTTCAGTCAATGCAATACATTCAGTGTTGGGGGGGGGGGTGTTGGGGGAAGGGGTTGCAAGGATTATTTTTGATGCATTTTGCGTCATTGGACGTTACCTGCTTTTACTGTTAAAAACACTATCAACTCCACTGATTTCAACATTGATTCTAATGTTTATTGCGGTTGCTTCTGAAGCATTGCTATAGTGCCATGCTGACTTGTGACAACCTGTTTTGTAAGTACCATATATACTTGTGTATAAGCTGAGTTTTTCAGCACAGTATTCACACTGAAAAAGTCCTCCTCAGCTTATACGCGGGTATATACGGTAATTGAAATAACAGCCTGCTCCCAGCCAGCCAATCGATGCACTGTTTTTGCAAACCTCTTGCAAGCTGAATCTTGCTCTGGCTGCTTGTAGGACAGCACCGGTTTGACTGAGGGACTCTGATCTTTCTTTTCCTTTTGCCTTCACTTCTTCCAAACTATTCTTTTGGTGGTGTCGGCTGGTCATCCCTCCCTGTTATGCCTGAGGAGGACAGGGGGAGGGGAGAAAGCAGGGGGCCTGAGGCAGGAGAAGGCATCCAAGACCCACCACCTTTCCCAGACGCAGTAACCAAGCCTAAGAACAAAATGAATAAATAAAAATAAACCTAAAGATAAAATGAACACGTCACCCCCGGGTCAGTGGTAGCATGCAGCTTCCTGCTTTCGCAGCAGGACTGGGAAGAGTCTGTGGCCAAGTCCATGAAGGGGAAAGGCCAGGGACACCCTGGGGGTGGCAGCTCTCCTGGACCCTCCATGGGAATCCCTGGCCTAGGCAAACAGATTTCCTGCATCCTCTGATGACACAGTAGGCTTGGTAAACAATTGTTAATTAAATAATCCAGTCCTGGCAATCACAATTTATGGCGTGACAACACTGACATATAAAATGCTTTTAGAATCGTGGTTTTCCAGGATATAATGAAGATAACTGCTGGAATTTGGGCCAAGGAAAAAGGACCTCCGTTGTGTCTTCAATAGAGCCGCCTTCTGCATAACAACCTTAAGAGATCGACTGTTCAGGTAGTGACACTCTACGCAAAGAGATCTCTTTCCTCAAGCAACCCTGAGATATTTGGCAGACAGACTGTTAAAAAGAACGTTAAAACACTGCCGCTACACAACTAACTGGACAGCTACAGTTTTATTTCTAAGAGCAACATTTACGCGTGGCTAAAATCACTGAACAGGGGAGCGCAAAACGCACAGACGATCCGTACCTCTTCAGACCGGCGCCTGTTATCCGACAAGGAGCTAATATAGGGCGAGTAGGAGATCATATCTGGGCGGTCAATGTTGTAGATGGCCTTGTCCTTGGGAAGGGCAGCCAAATCCCTGTAGTCAAGGACTTCATCGCCAAGCTTGGCCTGGGGAAAAGAGAGCAGGCAAATACGGTCAGAAACAATTCTGGCATATCTAAGGAGATGAAGCAGGAAGAGACACGTTCCACCTGGCTGGTTGCAGCCGGGTGAACTTCACGTGGGCCGGGGATCACCAACCTACATAAACCAACCTACGCATACAAAGGGAGTTCCATAACACAGTTGCTCTGGTGGCTGTGGCCAGCATGCTTTGAAGTAGAAGCCCCCAAAACCAAGAACAGCTAAAAGTATATTTAATGTTATCTATGAAAAGTTTGTACAGGAACATACAGTAAAAAAGCAGTGAACCATGAGGATAAAATTGTAAAGCTAAATGTGTAACCTAAGCAATGGTCCTAAAGAAGAAGAAGAAGAAGAAGAAGAAGAAGAAGAAGAAGAAGAAGAAGAAGAAGAAGAAGAAGAAGAAGAAGAAGAAGAAGAAGAAGAAGAAGAGTTGGTTCTTATATGCTGCTTTTCCCTACCCGAAGGAGGCTCAAAGCGGCTCTTCGGCCAGGCCGTTGGTGGAGGCTGGGCAGACAGAGGGTTTTGTCCCTCCTCTAGCGTCTCCCACAGGTCACATTGTCCCTGGAGACTTGGCAGATCGGGGGAGGCAGGGGGAGGTTTTAGTTTGTTGCGGGATTGGAATTTGTAAGGTTTTTTATGTATTCATATTTGTTTATTTTAAATATTTATATTTATTAACCACCACTCCCTGCCAGCTTGTGGCAGTTTATAATAAATATTTTAAACCGATGTAAAATACACAATCTTTAACCTAAATAAAATAGTAAGGCCTTGTGGGGAGGAGTTAGGGCGGGACCCGTTCGGGGTAAAAACTCGGAGAGGGCCACTCAGGGGCCAAGTGGCCAATTGAGAGGCACGCGTAGCGCACCTCCCTATTGGCCACTTGGCCCGGCCCAGACTCCCTGCCCGCAGTCCGTCCCCATATGCTTCGCTGCCGGCAAAGAAGTCTTTGACGCGGCCGCCCTGCTCCTTTGCCGGCAGCGAATCATTGCCTCGCCCAGACATGCCCCCGCCGCCCTGCTGCCTTCACGGACGATAGCCACTCCGCCTGCTTCCCACGCCGCTTCCCCCATCTCAGCGACCTCTGCCGCCGCTGCTGAGGCCACGCCCGCACGGAGCCGCGACCGCCCTCAGCCGACGGACGACTGCTGCCGTCGCCCCTGCCGCCGTCCTACAACAGGTATGCCGCGACCCGTTATGCCGAGACCCGACACGCCATCGCCGCCTCGCGCCTCCACGGACCCACAACGCCCTGCCGGCATTCTCTCCAGCACTCGCCGCCCTCCGCCTGCTGCCTGGCCCCAGTGCAGTCGCCGGTGGGAGGGGGGCAGAAGGCCCCGCAATCAGCCCACCGGGGGCCTTCAGCCTCAGAAGACTTCCCGCCAAAACTGCCTTCTCTAGCGCCCATTTTATTTCAAGATAAAATGGGCTTTCTTTCTAGTCAGTACAATATAACAAGAGCCTATTGTGGCGCAGAGTGGTAAGGCAGCCGTCTGAAAGCTTTGCCCATGAGGGAGTTCAATCCCAGCAGCCGGCTCAAGGTCGACTCAGCCTTCCTTCCTTCCAAGGTCGGTAAAATGAGTACCCAGCTTACTGGGGGGTAAACGGTCATGACTGGGGAAGGCACTGGCAAACCACCCCGTTTTGAGTGTGCCGTGAAAACGATTGAGGGCGTCACCCCAAGAGTCAGACATGACTCGGTGCTTGCACAGGGGATACCTTTACCTTTACAATATAACAATAAAACAAACATAATACTGGTGGCAAGAAACCCACTATAAATCTCCCCTCTCCCACCCATCCAGCCCTATAAAACAGCTGCCACCACATGCCAGGGGAGGGGATCTTATGGCGATGTCCTGCCTATGGGGCCTATACTGGGAAGGACCCAATCTTCCTAGCCTGGTCTCAACCAAACGCCTGGCAAAACAGCTCCATCTTACAGGCCCTGCAGAACTGTGATAGCTCCATCAGGGCCCTTAACTCTTCTGGGAGCTCATTCCACTGGGGGGGGGGGTGGAACTGAAAAGACCCTGGCCCTGGCCGAGACCAGGTGTACCTCCCGGGGACTAGGAACAATCAACTGATTCAAACTCACAGACAGAAGAGCCCTGCAGGGGGCATAAGGAGGCAAGCGCTCCCTCAGATATGCAGGGCCCAGAGCACAGATGATCTTCAAGGTAAAAACCAGAACCTTAAACCTGATCTGGAAGCTAACTGGGAACCAATGCAGCTGCCTCAGCACAGGCTGGATGTGGGTCCTCCAAGATGACCTCATGAGGACCCTAGCAGCTGCATTTTACAGAAGTTACAAAAGTCTAGCCTGGAAGTGACCATTGCATGGATCACTGTGGTCAAGTGTTCTGGGGACAGGTAGGGTCTTGCGAAGATGGTAAAACTTTCATGATATGAGCCTCCTTAGATAGGGAGGCATCAAAGATAACACTCAAATTCCTGATGGTAGATAAAGCCGTAAAATGCACTCCATCCAGGAAGGGAAGGCATGCTTCCTGGTCCTGCTCCCTTCTACCCAGCCACAGGACCTCCATCTTGGAGGGGTTGATTTTCAGGTGACTCTGTCTGAGCCACCCAGACACCATTTCCAAACAAATGGCAAGTGTTTCGGGGGGGGGGGGGGAATCCGGCCGGCTGTCCACCAGGAGACATAACTTGATGACATCAGCATATTGGTGACACCCCGGCCCCCAACCCAGGACCAGCTGTGCCAGGGGATGCATATAGATGTTAAGAGTACAGCAGGGGTAGTCAACCTGTGGTCCTTCAGATGTCCATGGACTACCCATGAGCCCCTGCCAGCAAACACTGGCAGGGGTTCATGGGAATTGTAGTCCATGGACATCTGGAGGACCACAGGTTGACTACCCCTGCCCTACGGTACCCCACATGGGAGCGCCTAGAGACATAACTCTTCTCCCATTGCTACACTCTGTGTCCCATTCTGGAGAAAGGAGACTAGCCACTGTAAAGCTATTCCCCGGGAGTGGCAGGGGGGAAAATCTAAATAATAATAAATAGTAATAATAATAATCCCTGTCTCGGCAAGGCAGTGTGCTAATGACTCATGGTCATCCACATCACTTGCGGTCGACAGATCCAAAAGCATGAGAACAGCTGAACTGCTGCAATCCAGCTAGTGCTGGAGATCATCCATCAAGGCAACCAGCTCAGTCCCCACCCCATGGCCAGGTAGGAAGCCTGACTGGTATGGTCTTGCAAACTGCTCCCGCAACATTGGGGATTTGTTGTTAATTGACCTGGCATTCCCCTTCAGGGTTGTGCCCTCTCATTGTGGCTTTGGGTCTGGAGGAACAGAAGAGGTGGTCATGGATTTTCTTATGCTCATTTTTCTCTCTCCATTCATCCACAAACAGCAATAACAACCCTGAATCAGTGTCTGGGAGAGGCGGACTAAATTACAACAACAATAATATTAACTTGGCCCTGATCAACTATGTTTTTGCAGACGGTCTCTAAGATACAAGTACAAGTTTATTTATACAGTCACAGATCAGAATGCAGATAAAATTTTAGAAGTTTCTTTCAGTATAAAAATAAACAATTCTCAGTGAAATTAGCTAAAAGGACGTGGTGACCGTGGCTGTATTTTATTGTTCTGGCAGGCTTCAATCATGGGGGTGCAGAATTTCACTATCTGGAATGGAACGAGGCTTTTTATCCTCGAGTAATTCTTTGGACCAATCTGCTTCTGTTTGGTATGGCTTCCAGTCCAGAGGTGGCTGGATAAGTTTGTTGCTTCTTCTCCTGGAACATCTAGCAGGGGGTTGGACTAGATGGCCTGTATGGCTCCTTCCAACTCTATGATTCTATGATTCTAAATATTTACTTTAAACAAACACTTACATAAATCACTCGGCTTGGGGACCCTGACGTGCTGGACGCAGGCACTGAAATGGTGCTCTCAGAGGATGTTCTGGTTTCCTGCAGCTGAAAACAAGCAAGCAAAATGAATCTCATGGAATGGTTATTAAAGGAAAACGTTTCTGTAACCCTAAGGCAATTCTGGTCAAATAAAAGCAGATAAAATTTATTTCCATTTAAGAAAAGAGTTAAGGCTTCTACAAATCCATGCACACTTCCGATCCCTGAGCACTGCAAGGAAGGGCTGCCCCAGAACTCTGGTGCCACGAGGACAATACAGACATTGTACAGTCTGACATTTCATGCCCTTGTACCAATTAGGGTCCAGGCAACACTGATTTTGATTGCATATCAAAAATAGGATAGGGAATGCCTTACTTGAAGGCCTACAGCAGGAAAGAGCCTGCTGGAGAAACATTCTGCAAATCCTCCTGACCCTCTCCAGACCCATTGGGTTTGGGATTTGGGACAATGCTTTTGCTCCTACCTTCTGAGAAGGACTGAGGAGATCATGTTGGACACCCCAGTTGAAGAGGGAGGTAGGCAAACTGGAGCGTGTCCAGAAGAGAGCAACAAAGATGGTGAGCGGTTTGGAGACCAAGACATATGAGGAAAGGTTGGGGGAGCTTGGTCTGTTTAGCCTAGAGAGGAGACGACTGAGAGGGTATCTGATAACCATCTTCAAGTATTTAAAAGGCTGCCATATGGAGGATGGAGCAGAATTGGTCTCTCTTGCCCTGGAAGGACAGACTAGAACCAATGGGATGAAATTAATTCAAAAGAAATTCCGTCTAAACATCCGGAAGAAGTTCCTGACAGTCAGAGCGGTTTCTCAGTGGAACAGGCTTCCTCGGGAGGTGGTGGGTTCTCCATCTTTGGAGATTTTTAAACAGAGGCTAGACAGCCATCTGAAGGAGAGGCTGATTCTGTGAAGGTTCAAGGGGGTGGCAGGTGACAGTGGATGAGCGATACGGTGGTGAGTGTCCTGCATAATGCAGGGGGTTGGACTAGATGACCCAGAAGGTATCTTCCAACTCTATGATTCTATGAATGACTGTTCATCCTGCAAGGTTCTCCACCCATGTTACTTAACACCTACACACAACCCTCAGGGACAAGGCCTGGCCTTAGGAAGCACAGCCACACTGCAGGGCTGATCACAACCCCCTCAGTTATATCCCCCCCTTTCTAATGCAGGAATGGCAATGGCTTCCCTGAACCGGGGTCTGAGATCACTGGAAGGTTGGCTAACAAAGCAATTTAAAATTCATTCAGACAAATAACCCACAAAGATGGTGTAAACAGCTAGCTGAAAAAATGTCAGTCCTAGACAGGCCTGTGCAGGTTCACACCCTGGAGTATTTCTGGACTTTGGCTCCCCAAGTCTCACATGGCTACCATAGCTTTACTTAGACTGCAGGGAGACAAAGGCCTTATCTGCATCGGTGTTTTCCTTGGCTTTCATAGTGCACTCCTGTCAGGTTTTTAACCCTTCTGGATTTCCCCCTGCTTTCTAAGGGGATGTCCACCCTTCAGCATTATTTGCATTCCATTCCTGTTTCCCCATGTTTTAAAGAGTGCTTTCATACTGATTTCCCCCCTTTCTTTGCCCCCAAAGACCTTGGGAAGTTAGAAAAGGAGAGCAATACTGGTGGACAGCTACAAAAAGGGCAAGCACCCTCCAAGGCAAAGATCCTCTGGTAAACAGGGTGGCAGTGGGGGGAGTGTACGTGCGTTTGTGTGTGTGTGTGTGTGTGCGTGTGCATGCCCAAAAGTAGAATACAGCAATCATTTTGTTATTGGAGGGTCAGCTGGCATGGGGCCTCGCCACTTCCCCCAAGGTTTTTTTTTTTTTTTTTTAAATAAGGTTATCATGTTACAACTCTGTAGCGTTGTAACGTGCCTGGTTTTTTGTCACTGGACAACTGGAGAAGACAGCAAGATACTGAAGAAATGGAGGAGGCGAGAGACAGACATAGAGTAATCCACAGGCACCTCACCGATGCTGCATGGGGCAGCTGTCTAATCACATGGGGAGGAGAGGCACAGAGGTTGCTTGCTTCCCCTTCCCAAATCAGAGTTCGCACTACGGCTGCAGCTCGGATAAGGGAGGGGAAGCCAAGGAACCTTGGCTTCTCTTCTCCCCCTGCAATCTGACAATTCCCCATGCAGCATCAGAGGGGCATGCACAGATTCCTCTGTGTACCCTGCCCCCCTCCCGGGTCCTTCAGAAGTCCGTTGTCTTCTCCAATCCTCCAGGGACCAAAAAAACAAGCCTGCATGTTACAACTCCGCAGTATTTAAAAAACACCTTGGGAGGGGCAAGGGGGGAGGCAAGGGAATGAGGGATGAAGATTTAGGATGCTTTAGGCTGATCCTGCGTTGAGCAGGGGGTTGGACTAGATGGCCTGTATGGCCCCTTCCAACTCTATCATTCTATGATTCTATGATTCTAAGATGCCTATAAAGTTGCCTATTCTTACAAATGAGACACCCAGAAGGCAAGGTGTGCATCTAGCAACAAAATAAATTTACATTTACAGCCTAAAGATGAAAATGGGGCCAGCTGGGCAAATAGCTGGTCAGGGAGAATGGGGCAGTGTCAGCTCGGGAACTGCAGGCGAACGCTGCTTTCTTTCCTAAAGGGTGTGATGACACTATTTGAAGATATACAGGTGGCAGTAGAGTGGGGGGCTAGGGGTGGGCGCTGCGGCACCCAAATCAGCCGTTCACTCCCACTGCAGCCAGCGCCGCACCGTGAAGGGGGAGGGGAGGCGTGGGTGTCAGCATGCCGGCAGGCGCACACATGCAGGTGCGTCGGTGTGCCAAACCGCCCAACCTAGCAGGGAGTGACTCTGGACCACAGAAACAACTCCCCTGAAGCTTAGAAGATGTTTCACAGGCCCCTACAGATGTGAGGGCTAGCTGCTCTGCTCACCAAAGTGTTAGGACTAGGAGACACATGCTGGTCATGGGGGATCCCTATTGAGAGGAGCAGAAGCCAAAGTGTGTCGACCGGACTTGTTGTTTTGAGAAGTCTGCTGTCTACTTGATATGAGAATCAAGGATGTCGCAGAAAGGGTGGAAACTCTTGTAAAGCCCAGGCCAGATGTCCCTTCCTACTCATTCATGTGGGGACAAATGACACTGCCTATGTGGCCTTGGGGGGGGGGAGTGAAGGACTTGGGAGTTTTCCTCAGTTAACGGCGGAGGCTCAGGAAGGGAAAGGAAAATAATGCAGACAAATGACTGGCGGCATCATTGGTGTCATCGGGAAAGGTTTGCGGTTTTGGACCATGGATTGTGCTCCCGTGATGAGGCTCTTCTATCGGGAGACGGTTTGCACCGCACAAGGGTGGAAAAATGTCTTTGCAAAGAGCCTTGCAGACCTGGGGAGGAGGGCTGTAAACTAAGTTCAATAGGGGAGCTAGACGTACATTCAAAGCCCAGTTCCATGAAAATAGCTGTAGATGGGAACACTGCCAATTTAAAGAGAAAGGCACATATGCAGGGAACTATTAACCTACAGGAAACTTCAAAAACTAAAAGACTGGGGTACTCGTATGAAGGATTACGATGTCTCTACACTAAAGCATAAAGTATAAGAAACATGCAGGATGAACTAAAAGTCCTAATAAAGGAAAGGGACTATGATCTAATAGGCATTACAGAAAGCTGGTGGAATAACAGTCACAACTGGAATAATAAGCCAAAATACAGCGAACGATAGCGGGCAGTGGGTGGGTGCGGGAGCCCCCCCGGCCCCCGGGCCTGGTCGCCCCCTCCCCCCCCAAATCCCTGTCTTCAGTGCAGGGCTCAGAGCAGGCCCCCCACGTCTGGGACGCGGCAGGCTTGCTCCGAGCCCTGCACTTGAAGCCTCCCCCGCCCAGCCACCCCCCCCCAAGTCCCCAGCTTCAGACATCCGTCCGGGACATCCGGGATGGGCCAAGGGGCCAATTGGGAGCCGCGCAGCAACTAACACTTGGAGGGGCCAATCGATTGTCCCCTTCAAGTTTTTATCCCGGACTCGCCCCGCCTCTTTCTCCACCCACTTACCGCTTACTGCGGAGCGGTTTAGAGATTACATTTGTATACCACCATCCCCTAAGTCTCAGAGCAGTTCACATGGAAGAAAAACAAGAACAGTATATCGAACTCTATGAATATATCAAATAAAGCTAACACTAATAGTAATAGCCATAAACAGAGAAAATAACACTAACAATAAACAGTAAACAATCTAACAGCCCCATGGCAGGTCAAAGTACTGATTCAAGGGAGGATGGTTCAAGGCCCCAATTGATGTTGTTTGGCTTTGGTCAACCTCAACCGGGTGGAGGACCTCCTGTCAGGATCAGCCCCTCTGATCTCTCCCATGATTTGTGGTTGGCCAGAGAAACTCCATGTTGGTTTGATGTGTGTTGTTTGCAGAACCTTTTGTAACCCTTTTTACAACCCTGAACTATTTCACACTGCTTTGTGTATCTTTTCACGCTGTGACACTTTCCTGCAAATGTTGCTCTGTACTTTGTTACCTGAAAGGGAGGGATCCGGTCCCCTAAGGCAGTGGTCCCCAACCTTTATTAGGCTGGGGACCGGCAGGGCATTGGGCCGCGCCCGCAGGGACCGCGCAGACCACGCCCACGCTTCCGGCCGCACCCGCGGGCCACACCCGCGGATCGAGCCGCGCCCACGAGCCGTGCCCGGCCGCGCCCGCGGGCCGCACCCGTGGATCGGGCCGCACCCGCGGGCCGTGCGGGCGCGGCCCAGCCCTGATTCCCTCTCCCCGCCCTCCCGCAGTAAGTAGCTTCCCGGGCTGCAAGCTTGCGGCCTGGGAAGTTTTTTACTGCGGGGGGGAGGGGCGGGGAAGGGGAGCCACGGCCCGGCGCCATGGCCTTTGCGGCCCGGCGCTGGGCCGCGGCCCGCAGGTTGGGGACCACTGCCCTAAGGCCAGCCGGGCCAGAGACGGTCTGGCAGGAAGCCCAGGATGGCACCTGTGAGAGGGGGGTGATTCTACACTGGGAAAGAGGGGGGATTTGGACGGGAAGAATGCATTGATAACTGCTTGCTTGCCATGTATCGATTCGACTACAGACGTCGGTGTGTTCAGATCTATTTCCAATAAAGCTTTCTATTAATCCAGAAGCCTAGTCTGCCTGCCTTTGACACCTCCCTTTTGCAGGCCCTGCGGAACTGTTTTAGTTCTGTTAGGGTCCTGATCTCCTTTGGGGAGCTTGTTCCACCAGGTGAGGGTCAGGACAGAGAAGGCTCTGGCCTTGGTTAAAGTCAAGAGGACTCCGGTACGTTGGGCCCAGACTGCATATGGCATTAAAGGTAATTATCAAAACCTTCCTGCCTAGCCTTAGGACCTCCATTTTTGAAGGACTGAGCTTCAGACGATTCTGCTTGAGCCATCTCGTCACTGCTTCCAGGCAGCTGGCTAATGCTTCTGGGGGAGAATCAGGACGGTCATCCATTAGGAGGAAGAGCTGGGTGTCATCCGCATATTGGTGACATCCTGGCCAAAACCTCTGTACCAGTTGGCTAAGAGGAAGCATGAAGATGTTAAATAGGACTGGAGAGAGGACCACTCCCTGAGGGACTCCACATGTACGTTGCGGGTGGCTTCAATATCTCTTTCCTATTGCTTCAAGAGCTCTTTCCTGCCTGCAGCCTCAGAGAAAGGAGATCAGCCATTAGAGGGCTGTCCTCCACATTACAGAGTCAGCAAGGCAGTGGGCTAGAAGTTTATGGCTGACTGAGTCGAATGCTGCCGAAATGTCTAATAGTACGAGCAGCGTCAATCCGCTTTGGTCTAACTAGCGATGGAGCTCATCCATCAGGGTGACTAGGGCTGTTTCTACCCTGTGGCTAGGATGGAAACATGGCTGGGATGGGTCTAGGGCTAAAGCTTCTTCCAGAAATGCTGATATTTGGTCTGCAATAGCCCTTTTTTACCATTTTTTCCAGGAACACTAAGTGCAAAACAGGTAGGTGGGTTGTTGGGCTCTCATGGGTCTAGAGATGCTTTTTTGAGCGGTGGGCAACTCACTGCCTCTTTTAGCTCCTGTCCCATCCTGAGAGGTAAGCACTGGGTTGGGGCCGGTCATGTTAGCCATGCTGCTGGTTGAGCTGGAGTGGATGGCTCTAATTACTAAGAGTCAGCATGGCTTTCTCAAGAAGAAGTCATATCAGATCAAAATAATCTCTTTTTTTGAGAAAGTTACTATCTTGCGTGGAATGCTGTGGACATTTTTTACCTTGATTTCAGTAATGCTTCTGACAAGATTCCACGTGATATTCCTATTGACAAGTTGGTATAATGTGGTATAGATCCTATTACTGTTACGTGGATTGATATCTGGTTGACAGATCGCAGCCAAAGAGTGCTTGTAGACAGTTTGTCATCTTCTTAGAGAGGAGTGACGAGTAGAGGGCCTATGTTGTTCAAAATATCTTTCTTAACACAGCCCGTGGCGACTAAATAAAGCCGTAAGGGCTTAGTGGGAGGAGTTAGGGCGGGCTCTGTCCGGGATGAGGAAGGGTGCCGATTGGCCCCTTCCTCCAGACAGACCATCGGCCGGGCCAATCGGCAGGCAGGCGCAAAGCGATTCCCACCCTGCCAACAAGGAAGCAACTGCGAGCCGCGCAGAGCGCGGCTCGCAGTTGCTCCCTGCCCGCCGGCCTGGCGTGGTGAGAGCCCGCACGCCGTGTTAGCCCGCACGCCAAGGGAGCCCCCGGCAGTCGCGCGGAGCGCCTCTCACTGTGTCAGGCCGCCGGCCAAGGGAGCCCCCGCCAGCCGCGCTCTTCGCAGCTGCCAGGGGCTCCCTGCGGGGAAAGGCTAGCGCCCATTGTATTTTGACATACAATGGGCTTTGCCTCTAGTTCATAAATGATTTGGATGAAGAAATAGAGGGGGTGCTTATTCAATTTGCAGATGACACACCAGAAGACAGAATCAGGATACAGGATGATCTTGACAGGCTGGAAAACTGGGCTAAAATGAATAAAACTAATTTCAGCAGCAAAAAATGTGAAGTTCTGCATTTAGGTAGGAAAAATCAAATGCATCAGTAAAGGATGGGGGAGACTTATCTTGGAAGTAGTATGTGAGGAAAGGATCTGGGGTTCTTAGCAGACATGAGTCAACAGTGTTACTTGGTGGCTAAAAAGGCAAATGGGGTTTGGGGCTCCATTTAAAAAAGTATAGTGTCCAGATCACACGAGGCGGGTGGGCAGGAAGGGATGTGCCAGTGCTTGTCTCTTGTGGCCCTTCCTTGCAGACCCAGGGAATTGCTGATGGCCACTGTGGGGTGGGAGGTGGATTTCCTCCAGACCTGGCTGGATTCTGGAGATTTTTATTGGGCATGAAACTGGGGTGGCTGGTAGTTGTGGGTGGGCAGGTAGTTGTGAGTTCCTGCATTGTGCAGGAGGTTGGAGTAGATATCCCTGGAGGTCCCTTCCAACTCTATGAGTCTATGATTCTACGCCCATTTAAGCAGATGAAAAGCAGAGCCTCACCTTGGCCTTTTCTTCCACTTTGGCTGCCTGTCGACAAACTGGGTGCAAAATTGATGTGCCTGAAAAGGAGAGCACCACAAGGGTTATTTAATGCTATTTGCAACCATTTTTACTGCAGTGATACATTCACTGATGAAAAAAACAGCTGTGCTACAAAAGAATAGATTCAGATTCAGAATACCTTTATTGGCATAAAACAAAAGAATACAGCAGCTTGGTCAATCCGAGGGTTCAACAACCAAACAGAGATGTGGCACATGCTAGCAGTCAAAGCGTGAGAAGAGTCTGTCTTTTGCAGACCGGGGCTGGGCCGTAGTTGACTGAATAAGGTAATCAAAGATACCATTTAGGGTGGAACCTAATTTGCGGGTGCCCTCCAGGTAAAAAGGATTTGCAGAGCCTCCCACCCCCACTATCTCACCAGACTGCAGTTGGCATTCTGATCTGCCACAGCAGCACAAGTGGAGGTATGAAGCCACAACAGCCAGCAGGTGATTGATTGATGAGGGGGCCACCAGAGAAGGAAGCAGTGCACACAAGGCAGTGAGGCAACGCTGCAGACAGTGAGCCAGGGAAGAGGAACTAAGAGGAACTAGGATTTCTCTTCTGCAGCACGAGAGCCAGTGTGGTGTAGTGGCTAAGAGCAGTGGCAATCTGGCGAGCCAGGTCTGATTCTCTGCTCCCCCATAGGCAGCCAGCTGGGTGACTTTGGGGTCATCACAGCCCTGATAGTGCTTTTCTCACAGAGGAGTTCTATCAAAATCTACTTAGCTTCTCCTCCCTCACAGGGTGTCTGCTGTGGGGAGAGGAAAGGTGACTGTAAGCCACTTTGAGACTCCTTTGGGCAGAGAAAAGCAGGGTATAAAATCCAACTCTTCTTTTTCTTCTCTGTTAGTCCTCACAGTTGCCTTAAGGCTGTTTGAGCTTATCCTTATTTGTTATAATTCGATTTATACACTACACCTGCCTGGAACAGGCTTTCTCCAGTTCCCAAAAACACCAGTAAAACAGGTTAAAGCACAGTCTAACTTGTCTGTTTCTCCCTGCCTATGTCCTGGCGGGGGCAAGGAGAGAGGCTCATATGATCTTCTGGCCACCATGGCCTCAACCGTAGGCCTGTTGGCAGAGTGTTTCAACTGGCAACTCCTCCCCCTTGGTTGGAGCCAGGGCTGAAAATGCCTGGTCGAGGCCAGGCAGACATCTTTGGGGCCAGGAACCACCAGCAAATTGGCATTTGCAGAGGGCAAAACCTTGGATCTGATCCACACCTCAGTCTGCAACCCATGCAGCTGTTGGAAGTTAGGCTGAATGCGATCTCTCCATGGAGTCCTCCTAAGGCAGTGGCATTCTGCACCATTCTGTAATTTCTGGGATGGAGTCAAGGGTAGCCCTGCATGGAGCCAGTTGAAGTAATCCTATCTGGAGATGGCCATTTCATGGATGTCATGAGCCCCTATTTTTCTGCCTTATTAGCCTCCCGGCCTCTCCGGGAGCCTCGTGCAGTCTCTCCCGCATCCCCTCTGAAGCTCCTTGAAGTCCCACTTCAAAGCCCTTCCGCAGAGCTGGCCTGTTTATGGTTCCTTCCTCCCCTACTCTCCGCCTGTCTTATTTGGTTGTCTCAGAGGCGGCCTTGATCACAGAGCAGAGCCAACCTGAGAAAGCCGCTCCGGTTTACACACCTCCTGGATCAAAGGTCCCCTTCCATGTGAACCCCCTTTTCCCACCAGAATCCTCTCCATTTGGTCCTTTCCCACCTCACCCCTATATAAGGTTTGGCCTCCCTTTGTTACGTGTCTGAATGCATAAGCGACATCTGAGCCTGTTGCAGTTCTCCAATAAAGACCTTTTCTACTTGAATCCTCTACGGAGTCTGATAGCTAGGTCCGCTGGTGGAGTTTGCTGCTGCTGACCTGCTTGGTTCGTGACCCTGGATCACTGTGGCTAGATCTTCCAGGGCAAGGTAGGACACTAGCAGCCTTTGCCCGGTATAGATGGTAAAAGACCTGGTGAGCTACATTTGTGACCTCATTGAAAGGGAGGCATCAAAGCTCGCCCAAGTCCCTGACAGTGTGTGAAATTGTCAATTGCACTCTGTCTAGGTAGATGAGACAAGCTTCCTCTATTAAGTCCTTTTGACTTCAGTAACAGGACCTCCATCTTTGAGGGGTTAAGTTTCAGGGGGCTCTGCTGGACCCACCCTGCCATAGCCTACAAACTCCTGGCCAACAAATCTGGAAGGGTATCCGGTTGACCACTCATCAACAAATAGAGCTGGGTGTCAAAAGTGTACTGCTAGCATCCTAGCCCATGCCTGTGGGCCAGATGTGCAGATCATGATGATTTCTACAGCATGGGCCAAGCCACGAGGGCCTGGGATCCAGGGGCAAGTGGCTGGCCTCTCTAAAGCCAGCATCCTATCCACATCAGATGGGGGGGGCTGAAACTATCCAAGACCACTCTCAGAGATGGCCATGGGGCCTCCAGTTCATTTACTGTCTCAGGTTTTGGTGGGAGGTTGCAGCAAAGTGCCAAGTTTTATTCATTAAAAAGCTCAAAAAAGCCTCACAGCCAAGACCCAATTGAGTACAATTTAGATATCCTTCTAGGGCTGTAAGTGATAGAATTATTCTGAATAAGTGTGCCGGCTGTGATCCCCTCTGGCTATTAGAAATAGAGGGTGACCTTTGGACAGACTAAGATAACTGCAGGTGTCTTGGCAGTCTGGAAGCTGGTCAGGACAGAGAAGTCAAGCCGGCCCGTGTTGATTGGATAAATATTTACCTAACTTTGTACAGAGTGGTTAATTAGATAATGACCTAATTTGGGAGTGTTATTCGGACTATAAAAATCTGTCCCCAGTCTCTCTCTGGGTGGATACTGGATTTCAGACATAGCACAATGCTGTAGCTATTGAAATGGTATTTTGAAAGAATTCTCTGGCATGGTGGATCATTTGGATCTCTCCCCACAGTGAGTTAAAACAAACCTGCACTTTTGAAAAATCGTGGATACAACACTCCCAGATGCAGTGGAAGCCACAAAGGACACCCTGTTTGTAAATTCACTGCCATCTCAGAAGTGTCCTATAAAGCGTCCATCACGTGACTTCCTCCAAATTTGCTTTAGTTTTCTCAGCTCCCATTTCTTCTCATGTGGCTCTCCAGTGAACCACAGTGCTAGCTGATGACCGGAGCAGAGGGTGTAGGGAAGCCACTTCATCAATGGGAGTCAACAGCCTCTGTTGCCAATCCTGCACAAGTTCCTCCACTGAGTCACCAGGAGGCATCGAGTCCCACAGAGCATTCAGGAAAACAGTTGGTCCTTTCAAGGATTTAAGGGAGGGCATAAATCTGCCCACCACCGACACAGGGCAGGGGCCTTCAGGGCCTTCAGGGCTCAGTGATCTGATTAGGGCACTCTATTTACAGACGTCAGGTCAACATCCAAACCCTCACCAAAGAACAAAGGCAGGGTGTGACTTGCTTCATGGGTGAGAAATAACAGTGAGAACCTTAGTGCTGCCATGGATGACAGCTTGTCAGGCTTCTGACTAGAGGCCAGTTCACCTGTGCAGGAATTGGAAGTCCTCAAGAGTAACTACACTCTTCAAGGATCGCTGCCTTCAAGGAACGCTGCCTTGTTGTGGCAAGGGGGCTTGCGTAGCTCAGTGAAGCTATGAGCTATGCCGTGCAGGGCCACCCAAGACGGACAGGTCATAGCTGAGAGCTCTGACAAAAGGTGATCCACTGGAGAAGGAAATAGCAAACCACTCCAGTATCTTTGCCATGAAAACTCTATGGACAGTTCCAAAAGGCAAAACGATATGACGCTGGAAGATGAGCCCCTCAGGTCGGAAGGTGTCCAATATGCTACTGGGGATGAGCAGACGGCTAGTATGGTTAGTGCAAGAATGAATGAAGCGACTGGGCCAAAGCCGAAAGGATGCTCAGTTGTGGAGGGAACTGGTGGCAAAAAGACAGTCCAGTGCTGTAAAGATCCATGAATCAAGGCAAGCTGGACATGGTTAAACAAGAGATGACAAGACTGAACATCGACATTTTAGGAATCAGTGAACTAAAATGGACAGGAATGGGTGAATTTATTTCAGATGACCATCAGGTATACTACTGTGGACAAGAATCTCGCAGAAGAAATGGAGTAGCCTTCATAATCAATAAGAGAGTAGGAAAAGCAGTCTTGGGATACAATCCCCAAAATGACACAATGATCTCAGTTCGAATCCAAGGCAAACCATTCAACATCACAGTAATCCAGGTCTATGCCCCAACCACTGCTCCTGAAGAGGATGAAGTTGATCAGTTCTATGAAGCCCTACAACACCTTCTAGAAGCAACGCCCAAAAATGATGTGCTTATCATCATGGGGGATTGGAATGCTAAAGTAGGAAGCCAAAAGATAACAGGCAAGTTTGGCCTTGGAGTACAAAATGAAGCAGGGCACAGGCTGGTAGAAATTTGTCAAGAGAATACAATGGTCATAGCAAACACTCTTTTCCAACAACCCAAGAGACGACTCTACACATGGATATCACCAGACGGTCAGCAAAGAAATCAGATTGACTATGTGATCTGCAGCGAAAGATGGAGAAGTTCTATACAGTCAGTAAAAACAAGACCAGGAGCTGATTGTAGTTCAGATTATCAGCTTCTTGTTGCAAAATTTAGGCTTAAATGGAAGAAAGTAGGGAAAAGCACTAGGTCACTCAGGTATGAACTAAATCATATCCCTGAAGAATATACAGTAGAGGTGACAAATAGATTTAAAGAATTAGATCTGATAGACAGAGTGCCTGAAGAACTATGGACGGAGGTTCGCAACATTGTACAAGAGGTAGAAACTAAAACCATCCCAAAGAAAAAGAAATGCAAGAAAGCAAAATGGCTGTCTGAGGAAGCTTTACAAATAGCTAAGGAGAGAAGGGAAGTGAAAGGCAAGGGAGAAAGAGAAAGATACACCCAATTGAATGCAGAATTCCAGAGAAAAGCTAGAAGAGATAAGAATGCCTTCTTAAATGAACAGTGCAAACAAATAAAAGAAAACAATAGAATGGGGAGAACCAGAGATCTTTTCAAGAAAATTGGAGATATGAAGAGAACGTTTCATGCAAAGAAGGGTATGATAAGGGACCAAAATGGTAGGGACTTCACAGAAGCAGAAGAGATTAAAAAAAGGTGGCAAAATTATACAGAAGAACTATACAAGAGCGAGCTTAACATCCCTGATAACATCTACTTCTGCTTCACTGACTATGCTAAAGCCTTTGATTGTGTGGAGCACAACAAATTGTGGCAAGTTCTTAAAGAGATGGGAATACCAGAGCATCTTATTTGTCTCTTGAGAAACTTATATGCAGGTCAAGAAGCAACAGTGAGAACTGAACATGGAATCACTGATTGGTTCAAAATTGAGAAAGGAGTTCGGCAAGGCTGTATCCTGTCGCCTTGCCTATTTAACTTGTATGTGGAGCACATCATGAGAAAGGCGGGATTAGAGGAGTCACAAATTGGGATCAAGATTGCAGGGAGAAATATCAACAACCTCAGATATGCAGAAAGTGAAGAGGAACTAAAGAGCCTGTTGATGCGGGTGAAGGAGGAGAGTGCAAAAGTTGGCTTGAAAGTCAACATCAAGAAAACAAAGATCATGGCATCCGGCCTTCTCAATTCCTGGCAAATAGATGGGGAAGAAATGGAGATAGTGACAGATTTTATTTTCCTGGGCTCCAAGATCACTGCAGATGGGGACTGCAGCAAAGAAATTAAAAGACGCTTGCTCCTGGGGAGGAAAGCTATGGCAAATCTAGACAGCATCCTAAAAAGCAGAGACATCACTCTGCCAACAAAAGTGCGTTTAGTCAAGGCTATGGTATTCCAAGTTGCAATGTATGGCTGTGAAAGTTGGACCATATGGAAGGCCGAGCGTCAAAGAATTGAGGCTTTTGAACTCTGGTGCTGGAGAAGACTCTTGCGAGTCCCTTGGACTGCAAGGCGAACAAACCGGTCAGTCCTAGAGGAGATCAGCCCAGACTGCTCCTTAGAAGGCCAGATCCTGAAGATGAAGCTCAAATACTTTGGCCACCTCATGAGAAGGAAGGACTCCCTTGAGAAGAGCCTAATGCTGGGAGCGATCGAGGGCAAAAGAAGAAGGGGACCACAGAGAATGAGGTGGCTGGATGGAGTCACTGAAGCAGTAGGTGCAAACTTAAATGGACTCTGGGGAATGGTAGAGGACAGGAAGGCCTGGAGGATCATTGTCCATGGGGTCGCGATGGGTCGGACACGACTTCGCACCTAACAACAACAAGAATAATTAATTTGGGGCACTGCAATGCCAAAGCAGCTACTGCCTCCAGCAGACTCAGAAGAGCATCTGCTGGTGCAATAGGCAGTTGGTACACAGCAAGATAGCTAATTTCTTGACTGAGTCCTACCCAGGTTCATACATAGGTTCCCTGAGACCACTGACACAGGGAGTAACTATAGGAGAAAGACAGCTGGGCAGAGAGAAGGAGAAAGTGCTAGCTCGGAAGCTACTGGTGAGTGCTGTTTTCTTTCTTACAGTGTGTAAGGGTATATAGGTTGCTGTCAGTGGCATGCTTGTATTTTTATCTCAGAGTAACTTTAAATACACATGCACCAAGTGCAAGTTAGAAGAAGGTACAGAAGCAAGAAGAATGTCTGTCCACACGTTATTGTAAAAAGGAGGGTGAAGAGTCCTTAGAAAGAACTCACGGAGCACTTTTTGGAGGGCAACTGGGAGAGGTGGGGAAGGGGTCTCACCAATTAGAGGAGGACCCAATAAAAGAGGACAATGGATGGAAGAATGTTGCCCAGAGGTGTTGAAAAATAAGGAGATGTTCTGCCCCTCTGAGAAATCGTTTCCAGGATCTGCCTGTAGATAGTGACTCTGGACCGCAGGGACAAGTGTCATGCCCCCTAATATGCTGCATGCTGAGCCTCCAGAGGTTACAGCTGATCTGATCCACTGCCCGGGCCCAGCATGCTCCAGGAGCCACCTGGGGATCTGGCCAGTGAAGAGCAGCCCAATGCCATAGACTGACCCACGCAGGCCAGCTCAGAAGACTCCTGGAGGACTGGCTCCGCCGGGCGCAGACAAAGACCCCAGCGAGTCTCACACAGCAGCATGGGAGGGGGCGATCTACTCTGACAGAGGCCAGGAGGTTGCTGTCAGTGTGATGGGGCTCAGCTGGAAGTGCTTCTTCCACAAGCCCTCTGGCTGAGGGCTGCCCCACCTGGCTGGGCTGTATTTCAGAAGTTGTAAGGTCCTTCATGGGTGCAACGTGTGTGTTCCCTGCCTGTCTTCCCAGACAACTCCTTGGTCCGGTTTACTGTGGCGAAGCTCTGCCTGTCTGACTCCCAGTTCCTGATTTTGGCCTGACTTCTGACTACAACTCCGGCTCCAGACTTGTCTCTTGGGTTCCTGACTACACTCCCACCTCCTGGACCTTGGCATGGGCTTTTGACTCCTGGCTTCTCATGGTTTGGCTTTGACTGTTTATCTGGCTCTTGGCCTGGCCTGACTTCGCTCCCAGCCCCACTTGCTGTGAACTGTGACTCACCCGGCTCCCCACCTCCCATATTGGACTCTTTGTTGGTCTTAAAGTTGCTATTGGACTCTATTTTTGTAATGTGGTCAGCTATTTATCTGTATTATTTTTCCCTTTCCTAAACCTTAACAGGAAGGACTGATCAAAACACAACCTGTGCTCCCAAGTCCCTCACTTTCCCCTCCAAGGCCACGTAGTCTCGCTTCATGTCCTCCACTCTGCCCCGGGCAGTGTCTTTTGTGCCCACCTGAATGAGCAGGAAGGGACATCTGTCCTTGGGCTTTACAAGAGTTTCCACCCTTTCCGCGACATCCTTGATTCTCACGCCAGGTCGTCAGCATACATCTTAAGACACACTTTGTCCAGTTGAGACACTTTGGCTTCTGCTCCTCTCAATAGGGAATCCCCAATCACCTGACACATTGGGGGGCACAAGAGGTAGTCCTCTCATCTGCAGGGGTCTGTGAAGCATCTTCTGAGCTTCAGGGGAGTTGGGGGAATAGCCCCTTTTCTTGGCTCCAGGGTTTACAGGCAGATCCTGGAAACAGTTTCTGAGTATCAGAATGGAAGAACATCTCCTTATTTTTCCATACCTCTGAGTAAAATTCTTCCATCCGTTGTCCTCTTATATTGGGTTCTCCTCTGACACCTTATAGACCACCACCTCATCTTATAGACCAACACCTTTCCCACCTCTCCCAATTGCCCTCCAAAAAATGCTCCCTGAATTTGTCTACGAATTCTTCACCCTCCTTTTTAGTTCCTCTAGCTTCTGTACCTTCTCCTCCAGGAGTGCTGCTAACTTGAACTCGGTGCAAGTTACTCTGAGGTAAAAATATATACATGCCAGCTACTCTGCTCTGATCCATTGTGGAAGAACCAGACCCCTTCTTCAAACTCTGGACAGAGTTCCCTGGCATGATCCACAAGCCAAGAGACCTTTAGCTCTTGCCCTTTGGCTCTCACCTCTGGCAAGAAAGAGCCTTTTATAGCACAGAGGTCCACCCAGCAAAGCGTGGAGTGAGCAGTCAGGCCCAGGCAAAACTGCCAAGTAATGCAAATCAGTGAATGTGATTTGCTGCTGTCCCCCATCACCCAGACAAGGAACAGACAAAACAAAACACTTAAACAGCCCCCACTCTCCTGCAACCTATATACCCTTACGCACTGCAAAAAAGAATGCAACACTCACCAGTAGCTCCTGAGCTGGCTCCTCCTCCTCCTTCCTGCCCAGTCCCATCTATTACTTTACCTCTTCTGCAACCATGGCAATTTAATTATTCCCTTGAATATAAATAAGCACCCCTAACCTCCACTAAAGCCTAATCCAGTTACGACAGCTTTCCCAGCTTTCCTGTTCAGAATACAACAGGATCAATAATGGACACCCCCCCCTTACCTTGAAGATACATTTCTTCACCTTCTGCAAACATCTGGTGGCACTTGAGACACCGTGCACAAGTTGGGTGATAGTGTTTCTTTCCTGCCTGGGGGGGAGGGGGGAGAGAGAAGAAAAGGAGGACAAAGGTGGTCAGACCTATCCTCAATCTAGTTCACATCACTGATCTGCCAGAGCTGAGTCTTTGAAAAAAAGGTATAAAGAAAACCATCTTCTCATGCCAGCTCAGGTTGCTCAGCAGCTGCAAAATGCTTTGGAGGACCAGGAAACATTCCACAGCCTCCTTAGCTCACAGAGAAGAGACTCCATCTGGTATGGCAAGTTCTAATGTATTTCAAATACCAAGGAATACCCCAAAACAAATACTCCCAACAACAATTTTAGCATTATAGCCATCCTGATTTTAGGCAGGCCCTGCATAGTTTTAACCACAAGGAGACTTGTAGCACTTTAAGCACCAACAAATGTATAGAAACATCAGCTTTTGTGGGCTGAGCATGTGCTGGAGTGGTCTCAAAGCCTTCATCAGTTTCCAGGTTCAATGCAAGATGCTGGGATGACCTTCAAAACCCTTGGTGACCTCGGGCAGACCAGAGCCCTCTCGCTGCGGGGGGGGGGGGAGGCAGGCACGGCCGCTTGCGGCCCGGTACTATGGCCTTAGCGGCCCGGTACTGGGCCGCAGACCGGGGGTTGAGGACCGCTGCTATAAAGATACCTTGTGTGCCTATGTCTATTGTCTCTGCCAAGAAGTTTGCTCTATACTTCTTGGCTGCTTTGGATTTCACCAGGAGATCTCGGATGCTTACAGTGAGAGGACTTTACTAGCTGAAATCTGCCCAGTTCATGACACATGGGGGCTGAATTTGGGAGAATTGGGCTTGAGGGCAGTGGGGGGGGGGTTGGAGATCCTGCATGTCCAGGCCTGCTCCATTCTGCCTTCCAGAGCATCAAGCATCAAGTGATTTTGGAGTGCAACCTTTCCACACAAGGGTCCTTGAAGGACAACAAACAGTCCTTCCCTGGCTCCCAAAGGCAGCAAGCTCCACAGATGGAAAACCTGGATCCTCACGAACTCTCAATTCTCAGGGTTGTTTGGAACAACCTCTCCCCCGTGAGGGAAAGTCTCTTACCTCCAGAACTCTTCCCATGATGTATTTCTCACAACCGTCGCATCTTATTCCAAATTTAACGTGGTAATCCATTTCGCAGTATGGGACACCATCTCTACAGGAAAAAAATACACCCAGCACTCAACTCCTGCTATCGTGATTATTCTCCAAACACCCGACACAGTTTCCAAACCGCTGAAGCTCTGGATTCTTCCCAGCTGGAGGGAAGGCAGCACAAGAGGCCCAGTGCCTGAGGGCATCCCACGAGCCCTGGCTGGGCCACCTAGCGCTGGGGACCAGCATGTCCTGGAGCCCTCAGGAGTTACGGGGTGTGCTGACAGGCATCTCGGTAGGGCTGGGGGGCAGTGAGGCATGGCTATAGCCAGCCTCCCAGGCTGAGCCGGGCCTTGTGGGCAGGGCCAGCCCAGTGGGTGGGAGGCACCTCGATGCTTACTTGGAAGGGCCATCTGTGGGCTACAGTTTTGACAGTGTGACTTTGCAAAGCTGTTGTGGGGTGTCCCCAGACTGAAGTGGCTTAGGGAGCCAGCTAGAGAAAACTGGATCTAGGCGGATCTTGTTGGACTTGGCATGGTCAACCAAGAGCTCTTGACCCACTGCCTGGCCAACACGGGGATTCAGGGCACAGCCCGCCAATTCCTGCAGTCTTTCCTCCAGGGTTGGGCACAGAGGGTGGCATTAGGGGGGAGCATATGTGGGCTCCCCAATATGATTTATTTTATTATTTCACTTATATAGTGGCCCTCACTGTGATGTCTCGGGGAGGTATATGCATTTAACCTCTCTGTGCGCTCCCTTGCCCAGTTGCGATGGCTTGTCCCCAGTACACCGATGATGCCCAGCTCTTTCTGTTGAGGGCCAGCCATCCGCTAACACCCCTGGGTTGTCTGGCCAGGTGCCTGGAGGCCGAGGTGAATCCGGCCAAGACAGAGGTCCTCTGGCTGGACTGATGTGCAAAGAGACAGCTGACGCGGCTCCCAGTTCTTGACAGAGCCTAACTAACACGGGTGACTCCCGTCAGGAGTCTGGGCATGATGCCTCCCCTTCAATGGAGGTCCAGATGCTGAATGTTGCCCACCTGGCATTTCTCCACCTGTACCAGGCACAGCCACCTACACCCACTCTCTCAGCTAGGGTGATCCATGCAACGGTCACCTCCAAATTAGACTTCTGCAACTTGCTGTATGCAAGGCTGCCCTTGAAACTGTTCCAGAAACTCCACCTGGTTCAAAATACAGCATCTTGGTCCTCTCGGGGACCCAGTGGAGACCACTTACAACACCCGTGCTCTCCCAGCTGCATTGGCTCCATCTTGGAGGCTGGATCAGGTTTAAGTTCTGATATTAAACTTTAAAAGCTTAAACGGACTGGGACCACTGCATCTGCAGGACTGCCTCTTCCACTCTGCCCCCTTCAAAGAGCGTTAAGGTCATCTGATCAAAACTTGCTTAGGTTCCCCAGCCCCAAAGAGGTGAGATTGGCCTTAACCAGGGTCAGGGCCTTTTCAACCTTGGCCCCATCCTTGTGGAATGCTGTGCCGAAAGAGATCATGGCCCCATGGGACCTCCACCACTTCCACAGGGCCTGTAAGACAGCAGGGTCCCACCAGGCCAGGAAGAACGCCAAGATATGCTGGCCAGGTCAGAGGCCAGATTGGACATTTATTCCAAGAACCCTTGCAGCTGACCTGCAGGCACCCATCCAACCCCCTTACACAGGAACATTGTGTAGAGCCGGGTCAGAAGAATCCAGCCCGTTTCTTCAAAAGGTGGCCGGACCGTGGCCTCCTGCAGTCTCGCTGCTCCTGCTGCTTCCCTCCCTGCTGAACGAGGGGGAAGATCTGGAACCACCCCCAAGAAAGGTGGGCTGATGTGATGTATGAATATGTTTTTAATGACTATAATCGGATTTTGGTGTGATTTATCAGGTTAACCCATGGTGTAACCTGCCCTGAATGATCCTGGGACGGTGGCTAGATTTTCCTTCTTCATGCTCTGAGGCTTCATGCAGAAGGTTCTTGGGCTAGTATCTAAAGACAACGCTGCACTGGTCTGCTTTGTATTTCCCACTCCCGCAGAGTAGAAATCTACATTGCCTCTTTCCTTTTCTTTCTTTCCCACCGTGTCTTGTCCATGTTCCTCCCACTCCTTCGTTTCTGCTCAGCCCAGGGGCAGCCATTTTGCTGCTGCGGTAAAACGTAATGACCAGCCCCACCCTCTGTTTACGGGGCAAATCTTTTCTTTACCGTCATCCACCTAATAGCCTAGATTATGTGTTGTGTTGAGACTTTCTCTGTCCAGAGCGCCCACCTCACGGCTTTGGGTTCTCACCCCTCGTCCGAGAGGGCTGTGGTTCCTCCGTGGCTGGACACAGAGTTCGAGACTGCCTGCGTCTCAGACAGATGCCTTGTCCACTACATAAAGAGCACCTGCCATTTACATTCACAAAAGGCAAATAGTTGCACTTCAGATGCCCGCGTGACCAGGACATTTCCATAAGCCTGGCTGGACCTACTCCCAGATAAGCCTTCTGGACTATAGTCAATTGGAGCTGGGTCAAATCGGGAAGAAAAGAGACCAGTAGACACGGAAACGAAAACGTTTTGCAGCTCCACTGCCTGCTGGTTCCATCTGCTTATGACCCACGGCCGACGGTGCTCCTGCCTCCCCATAACACAGCTTGTCCCTCGAGAGCTGCTGCATCCCCAGCCCTGGCTTACCTGCTGATGTATTCGGCAGTCAGGACGTGTCCACAGGCCTGGCATCTGAAGCATGCCAGGTGCCAGGCCTTGCCCAGGGCCACCAGCGACTGCCCGCCCTTTATTTCAGAGCCACAGCCCCCGCAACCTGGAAGAGAGAAACGCCGAAACACAAATGAGGCCTGGAGCAGCAGAACAAAGTCCGGCCTGAGGCCAGAAATGCTCTGCCCAACAGGCCCTCTGGGGGCCCCCGCTGGGGGCGGAGTCACAGGCCGCCTGAGGATCCCGGCACGAAGCATGCCAGGGGCCCCTTCCGGCAAGGCCCCAAGCAGGGCACAACACGTGGGGGTCTGGCCTCGGAACAGGGTTTCTCAACCAGGGTCTCGTGACACTCTGGGGCTTCTTGACGGTCCATTAAATACACACACACACCCCCCCCCACACACACACACACCCAGGCCTGGCTCAAGCACCGCCGGCACGGAGAATGAGGAGGACGACGAGGCAGCGCTACTGGCACGAATGTTAGTGCCCAGCTCCAGCCCACTGCGGAGCTCCCCATCACCCGCATCTCCCGTGCCTTCCGGCCTGCCGTGACCACGTCTGGGAGTGTGGGGCCAGTCCAGCCTGCGCCGCCCCCCCCCCCCCCCCCGCATGACGATCCAGGACTCGGCAGCTGTGCGAGCGCCTTAATTTGTTAAAATGTTTATCAGGCAGCATGACCATATGTAGTCATATTGACCTACCCACCCTCCCCAAATGGCCAGTGGTGGGCCGGGAGGGGCCGGGAAGGGTGGAGGCCCCCGGTGAGCCTGTACACAGCAATACTTCCCAACCCTCTTCTGCACAATTGCGCCAGCTCCGCCGTTTCACGAAACCTGAAGGTTTTAGGGGTTTCTCAACAGTAAAAAGTTGAAAAAGACTCCCTCAGAAGGAGAGGGACACAGGCCGGAGCCCAACACTCACTTTGGGCCGCTTGTATTTCTGCCTGACCTGACTCACAAAGTGCTTGAGAGGCTGACGGGATTTGCTGCCCCCAACTCCTTGCTGGGATCAAGCCCTTAATTTAGAGCCCACCCTTTCCTGCCACCAGGACCCAAAGGGGCTCCGTGTTCTCCCCGCCTCCATTTTATCCCCATAACACCCCTGTGAGGCAGGGGACCCCGAGGGCTGTCCTGCAGCCAACATCAACTGCAGCCTGACGCTGGTCACCACAACACTGCAACAGATCGAAAGAGGACAGTTTACCCACACTGAGAGAAGATCAATCTTTCTGACCTTACAAACTTATCTGGCCACATCATTTTCATATTTAAAAATGTACAAATAATACAAATCTCCAAAGTCTGCAAAACATCAAATTTTAAGGTTAAATTTTCTGAATCTCTTAAATTTCAATTTTTTTGATACACAGTGATCAGATATAAATGCATGAGATGCTAACGACTAAACACTATTGCATAAAGCCAAAAGCAATCCCTGCATGCCAGCCCCCCCCCCCCCCCCCGCAAACAAATCTTGCAAGAAAAGAACCAGGTCTTGACCGGGCGGTCGATACTAGGCAGCCTTATTCTGTCTCAGCACAGGCAGAGGCCAAGCTGATGGTCTCTTCATTTCTTGAAGCAGCTGCTCAACCGAAGAAAATGAAAACGGTCTGGAGACTTACGTTCGGGGGCCTGCAGCGAAAGGCGGCTGTTGCTCCAGTCAGGTGGTAGAGAACACTTTTGGCAGACACACTCTTTTCCATTGAAGGTCACACGGTCCCCAGGAGGGAAACGCTGCCTGTGGTGAGAGAAGGGAAGGTGTTACCAAATGGAAAAATTCCCCCCCCACACACACACACTTTCTTTGAGTCATAGCCTCAGACTCCTAGAGTCATCCAGGCTACCTAGTCCAACCCCCTGCTCAAGGCAGGTTCAGCCTCAAGCATTCAGAAGGATCCAAGAGAGCCAGCTTCATGCAGCGGTTAGGAGCACGAACTTCTAATCTGGCGAACCGGGTTTAGTTCCCCACTCCTCCTCCACATGACCAAGTCACAAGTTTGCTGGATCGTGGAAATTTGGTTGATGTCGTTTACTTGGATTTTAGTATAAGGTTCCCCATGATGTTCTGATGGATAAGTTGAAGGACTGCAATCTGGATTTTCAGATAGTTAGGTGGATAGGGAATTGGTTAGAGAACCGCACTCAAAGAGTTGTTGTCAATGGTGTTTCATCAGACTGGAGAGAGGTGAGTAGTGGGGTACCTCAGGGTTCGGTGCTCGGCCCGGTACTTTTTAACATATCTTTAACCGCTCCTGCGGTTAAATAAACCCCTAAGGGCTATTGGGGAGCAGTTAGGGCAGGCTCTGTCCATGATAAAAACTCTGAGGGGCGAAAGAAAGAGACATGGCTTGGCTGTCTAACCCCCGGCCAGAGCAGTACTTTAAGTGAGAAGGGGCTTTTCTGTGGCCTCCCTGTCAGGCAACAGTTTGGCAGAAGGGGAAGTCCCCCCTCCTCAAAAGTAAGGCCCTCAGGCTCCCCTGCGTTGCTCTTGGAAAGGCCTCCCTCCCCTCAGTCAGGGCCTGTCAGAGGCTCCTTCGCAGCAGGCCTGAAGGGAGGGAGGGAGGGGAGGGAGCGCACTCTGCAGCCTCCTGCCAGCTCTGTCAGGGCTCTGAGGCCATTTGCAGTTGGACCTGACAGGTAGGACAGCCTTGGGGCGAAAAGGGCACAGCCTCTGTTCTCATCCCCCTTGGCAGCCCTACTGACCTCCTCTCCCTTTGGTGGTCAGGAGCAGACTGGCAGCCAGACTGGGCTGGGTAAATGGAATTTTGGTCTGTCCTGGTCATACCACACCTGGAGTATTGTGTGCAGTTCTGGATGCCCCTCCTTTACTGGATCAGGGGAATGATGAGGACATATTTTATCTGGATTTCAGTAAAGCGTTTGATAGTGTTCCACATTATATTCTTGTTGATTGACAAGTTGGTAAAATGTGGTATGGATCCTTATTCTGTCAGGTTGATTGATACCTGGCTGACAGATCGTAACCAAAGGTTACTTGTTAATGGTTCAGCATCCTCTTGGAGAAGAGTGACAAGTGGAGTGCCCCAGGGATCTGTCACTTGCAGCTCTCAGCTCAAACTGGTTCAATGCATCATTAACATCCTACAAAGATACTCGCCTCTCACAGGCCAGCCTTTTCTTGCCCATAGAATCACAGAACCACAGAACCACAGAGTTGGAAGGGGCCATAGAGGCCATCTAGGCCATACAGGCCATACAGGCCATCTGCTCAACGCAGGATCAGCCCTAAGCATCCTAAAGCATCCAAGAAAAGTGTGTATGATTCTGTGATTCTGTGATATGCAGCCAACTGGGTGACCTTGGGCTGTTCTCACCGAGCAATAACATCTGGGCTCTCTCAGCCTCACCCACCTCTCAGGGTGTCTGTTGTGGGGTGGAGAAGGGAAGGCATTTGTAAGCCTCTTTGAGACTCCTTCTGGTAGATAAAGGTGGCATATAAAAAACCCAACTCAGCTTGGCGTAGTGGTTAGGAGGGCAGATGTCTGATCTGCTGAGCCGAGTTTGATTCTGTGCTCCCTCAAATGCTACTTGCTGGGTGACTTTGGGCTCGCCACAGCACTGAGAAAGCTGTTCTGACCAAGCAGTTCTGTCAGAGCTCTCTCAGCCTCACCTCCCTCACAGGGTGTCTGTTGTGGGGAGAGGAAAGGGAAAGCGAATGTAAGCCGCTTTGAGACTCCTTCAAGAAGAGAAAAGCGGTATATAAGAAACAACTCTTCTTCTATCTGTCCACCCCCTGCTTGAAGACTGCCAGTGAGGGGGAGCTCCCCACCTCCTTAGGCAGCCCATTCCACTGCTGAACTACTCTGTGAAAAAAACCCTGATATCTAACTGATATAATTTAATATATAAACTCATTCCTGTGGGCTGTATCCGCTGCTGCTAACAGGAACCTACCCTGGCTCAGAAGAACTGGGTCAAAAGAGAAAGAACCTTGGGTAAGGAGAGGCACACTTACCTGTCTTTAATGTCTTTCAAAGTCTTCCAGTCAAGAAACCCAATGTGGTTTTGGAGAAAGTGTAGTAGTCTAAAGCAGTGGCCCCCAACCTTTTTATCCCCGGGGACCACTCAACGCCTTTTACGGAGGCCCGTTGGAGGGGGGGTAGTTTACTCCTCTGCTCTCAACCTCTGCCCTGACGCTCTCTGATCGCTGTGGTAATGTTTAAACATCCCTTCAAAATAAGATACAGACACGCCACAACAATGAAGTGTGTTGTAAAGGGCTGGGGGGGATGAAGTAAAGGGCCAGGGGGGAGAAGGCGTCCTTCGGGGCCCACCTCCACTTAGTTGAAGGGCCACATGTGGTCTGCGGCCCACAGGTTGGGGACCGCTGGTCTGAAGAACTCAGTTCCTCATCAAGGGAACAAAATCAAGGGAAACACTTTGGAAGCACTTTGGAAGCTACAGGGATGACTTCTAGCCAGACCTGCAAGGAAGAGGCAACCTGAATTCTATGCTTCTATGATTCTTCTATGAATGCTGCAGGACTAACTCCCAAGCATATTCCTTTAGGATTAAGAGCTGAGAGCCACACCCAACATGCAATTACAGCCAAGCAGCACACCTCACTGCCCTGAAGGCTGACCCAATAACTTCTCTGTTGTTCCCCTCCAGGGCCCATTTCTCCCCATCTCCCCAGTGGCAGATCTCTGCTTGCTTCTTCTCTCTCCCATTGAATTTATTGCTTACTTCCTTGGTTTGGAGGAGGGGAGGCAGCAGAGGATTTGTTGTTGTTAGGTGCGAAGTCATGGCCGACTCATCGCGACCCCATGGACAAAGATCCTCCAGGCCTTCCTGTCCTCCACTGCTTCAGGGACTCCATCCAGCCACCTCATTCTCTGTCGCCCCCTTCTTCTTTTGCCCTCAATCACTCCCAGCATTAGGCTCTTCCCCAGGGAGTCCTCATGAGGTGGCCAAAGTATTTGAGTTTCATCTTCAGGATCTGGCCTTCTAAGGAGCAGTCAGGGCTGATCTCCTCTAGGACTGACCGGTTTGTTCGCCTTGCAGTCCAAGGGACTCGCAAGAGTCTTCTGCAGCACCAGAGTTCAAAAGCCTCAGTTCTTTGACGCTCGGCCTTCCTTATGGTCCAACTTTCGCAGCCATACATTGCAACTGGGAAGACCATAGCCTTGACTAGACGCACTTTTGTTGGCAGGGTGATGTCTCTGCTTTTTAGGATGCTGTCTAGATTTGCCATGGCTTTCCTCCCCAGGAGCAAGCGTCTTTTAATTTCTTTGCTGCAGTCCCCATCTGCAGTGATCTTGGAGCCCAGGAAAATAAAATCTGTCACTATCTCCATTTCTTCCCCATCTATTTGCCAGGAATTGAGAGGGCCGGATGCCATGATCTTTGTTTTCTTGATGTTGAGTTTCAAGCCAACTTTTGCACTCTCCTCCTTCACCCGCATCAAAAGGCTCTTTAGTTCCTCTTCACTTTCTGACATTAGAGTGGGTGTTGTTGTTCTTATTAGGTGCGAAGTCATGTCCGACCCATCGTGACCCCATGGACAATGATCCTCCAGGCCTTCCTGTCCTCTACCATTCCCCGAAGTCCATTTAAGTTTGCACCTACTGCTTCAGTGACTCCATCCAGCCACCTCATTCTCTGTCATCCCCTTCTTCTTTTGCCCTCGATCGCTCCCAGCATTAGGCTCTTCTCCAGGGAGTCCTTCCTTCTCATGAGGTGGCCAAAGTATTTGAGTTTCATCTTCAGGATCTGGCCTTCTAAGGAGTCAGGGCTGATCTCCTCTAGGACTGACTGGTTTGTTCGCCTTGCAGTCCAAGGGACTCGCAAGAGTCTTCTCCAGCACCAGAATTCAAAAACCTCAATTCTTTGACGCTCGGCCTTCCTTATGGTCCAACTTTCACAGCCATACATTGCAACTGGGAAGACCATAGCCTTGACTAGACGCACTTTTGTGGGCAGGGTGATGTCTCTGCTTTTTAGGATGCTGTCTAGATTTGCCATAGCTTTCCTCCCCAGGAGCAAGCGTCTTTTAATTTCTTTGCTGCAGTCCCCATCTGCAGTGATCCTGGAGCCCAGGAAAATAAAATCTGTCACTACCTCCATTTCTTCCCCATCTATTTGCCAGGAATTGAGAGGGCCGGATGCCATGATCTTGGTTTTCTTGATGTTGAGTTTCAAGCCAACTTTTCCACTCTCCTCCTTCACCCGCATCAACAGGCTCTTTAATTCCTCTTCACTTTCTGCCATTAGAGTGGTATCATCTGCATATCTGATGTTGCTGATATTTCCCTCTGCAATCTTGATCCCAATTTGTGACTCCTCTAATCCCGCCATTCTCACGATGTGCTCCGCATACAAGTTAAATAGGCAAGGCGACAGTATACAGCCTTGCCGAACTCCTTTCTCAATTTTGAACCAATCAGTGATTCCATGTTCAGTTCTCACTGTTGCTTCTTGACCTGCATATAAGTTTCTCAAGAGACAAATAAGATGCTCTGGTATTTCCATCTCTTTAAGAACTTGCCACAATTTGTTGTGCTCCACACAATCAAAGGCTTTAGCATAGTCAGTGAAGCAGAAGTAGATGTTCTTCTGGAACTCCCTAGCTTTCTCCATGATCCAGCTTTTGGCTTCCTACTTTAGCATTCCAATCCCCCATGATGATAAGCACATCATTTTTGGGCGTTGCTTCTAGAAGGTGTTGTTTGGCTTCATAGAACTCATCAACTTCATCCTCTTCAGCAGCAGTGGTTGGGGCATAGACCTGAATCACTGTGATGTTGAATGGTTTGCCTTGGATTCGAACTGAGATCATTCTGTCATTTTGGGGATTGTATCCCAACTGCTTTTCTTATTCTCTTATTGATTATGAAGGCTACTCCTTCTGCGAGATTCTTATCCACAGTAGTATACCTGATGGTCATCTGAATTAAATTCACCCATTCCTGCCCATTTTAGTTCAGATTCCTAAAATGTCGATGTTCAGTCTTGTCATTTCTTGTTTGACCACGTCCAGCTTGCCTTGATTCATGGATCTGACGTTCCAGGTTCCTATGGAATAAAAATCTTTACAGCATCGGACTGTCTTTTCGCCACCAGTTACTTCCACAGCTGAGCGTCCTTTCGGCTTTGGCCCAGCCGCTTCATTCATTCTGGCGCTACTCGTACTAGCCGTCTGCTCATCCCCAGTAGCGTATTGGACACCTTCCAACCTGAGGGGCTCATCTTCCGGCGTCATATCGTTTTGCCTTTTGAACTTGTCCATAGAGTTTTCATGGCAAAGATACTGGAGTGGTTTGCTATTTCCTTCTCCAGTGGATCACCTTTTGTCAGAGCTCTCAGCTATGACCTGTCCGTCTTGGGTGTCCCTGCACGGCATAGCTCGTAGCTTCATTGAACTATGCAAGCCCCCTTGCCACAACAAGGCAGCGATCCTTGAAGGGGGATTAGAGTGGTATCATCTGCATATCTGAGGTTGTTGATATTTCTCCCTGCAATCTTGATCCCAATTAGTGACTAACCCTGCCATTCTCACGATGTGCTCCACATACAAGTTAAATAGGCAAGGCGACAGTATACAGCCTTGCTGAACTCCTTTCTCAATTTTGAACCAATCAGTGATTCCATGTTCGGTTCTTACTGTTGCTTCTTGACCTGCATATAGGTTTCTCAAGAGACAAATAAGATATTCTGGTATTTCCTTCTCTTTAAGAACTTGCCACAATTTGTTATGCTCCACACAATCAAAGGCTTTAGCATAGTCAATGAAGCAGAAGTAGACATTCTTCTGGTACTCCCTAGCCACTTTCTCAGACTAAATGGCCAATACAGAAATCAAATAGATTACAGACTCAGAAGATGGAGAAGCTCTGTCCTGTCTGCTAATACAAGACCAGGAACAGATTATGGCTTAGGCCATCAAGGTGTGGAACGTGGACAAGAAACCACCACCTATGGCAGGTCCAAGGACCGTAAGTAAATGAATTGGGGGGGGGGCTGAATACCTCCACCACCACTTACATGAGGGGGGAATTGGTGAAAGGTATAAGGCAGCGGTCCCCAGCCTGGGGACCGGTCCGTAGATCATTTGGAACCAGGCCTTGACTCCTCCTCGTCCTCCTCCCCGCCTGCTGCCTTGGGGACTGCCCTGCGAGTCTGTCGCTGGCTAACCTTTGGTGCTCTCCGGCGGCCGCCATGGCTGGGGCTCCCCCTTGGTGTGGCACTGCGCAGCTTCTTCTGGCAATGCCCCCCGGTGGGTGGCGGGAAGTCAAGGGCACCGGTGGGAAAGCAAGCAGAGCAGCGGCTCAGGCGGCAGCGATGTCCCTCGGCAAAAGAGTACCCCCCCCCCGGGCCCTCAGTAAAATTGTCAAGCGTTGACTGGTCCCCGGTGATAAAAAGGTTGGAGGCCACTGGTGTCAGGAACTGTAACTGCCGTGCAGGACAGATTCTGGTGCATCACCGTGTTGTTCAAGGGTGAAGGAAGGAAGACCAATAGCACCTTGAAGACTGACCAAGTTTAATTCTGGGGATAAGCTTTTGTGTGCATGACAGCTTATGCTCAGAATTAAACTTGGTTGGCCTGCAAGGTGTCCCTGGATGCAGCCTTTGCCATACAGAACAAGGGCTCCACTCAGGGTCTGTGGGTGCTTTTCACCTCTGCAGCTGCCTGCCTGCCTGCTTGCCTGCCTGCCTACCTGTGGCACCACCTGCTGGGCCTCTGGGAAGCCTCCAGACAGGCCCTCCACCAGGGAGGGCACAGCGACACCACAAGGTCACGTGGGGATAAGAAGCCCCCTCCCTCCACCCAGCTGGGCTTTCACCAGCACAGGGACCGGATGGAAGATCTGCCCGGGGTGGTGCTCTCCAGCTCCGCTTCACAGACACTTACCTGCAAACTACACACACAAAACAATGCGGGTGGTAGGTCTTTCCCAGGGCGGAAACCACCTCTCCTTCAATGAACTGGTCGCAGCTGAAGCAGCGGGTTCCGTAGAGTCGCTGGTAATCCAGAGTGCAGATATAGTCTCCCTGCCGCACGAAAAATCCTCCTTGGGACAAGTCACAGCCACACGCTGCCGGGAAAAGCGGGGCAGAGAGATCAAGAGAAATCGCAATGCCAGCTCTCCAGAAGCGGAGGATCCTTGCGCTGTGTTGCCCACACCAATGCTGTGCAGCACCCGGGCCCCAAGCTGGACGTGGTGGGAGGCTGGGAGCGCCGAGGGCCAGGAAGGGCTCAGGGAGCCCCGGCAGCCGACTCCCGGCAAGCCCCACGGGCTGAGCTCTGGACGGCAGGTGCAGGAGTGAGGCTGGGAGAGCAGCTCCCAAAGCACCCACAGCCTCCGCCGGGCCCCTTCAGCCACCTCAGCAGATGGAAAGCCATCAGGGCTGGCCCTGCACGGAGCCGGTGGGAGGGGGGGCATCCTCGGAGGTCACGCTTCTTATTCCTCTCGGAATACTCCTCGCCAGACACTGTTCACAAGGCAGCCATGCGGAAATAGGGACACAGCCGCAAAGCCCCAGAATGTGCCACTTCAGCAGGCTTTGGAGCAGCACGGCGGCCACCTCCCCGGGAGGGAGGGAGGGGGGAGGGAGGGAGGGAGGAGGGAAGGAAGGAAGGAAGGAAGGAAGGAAAGGAGGGAGGGAGGGAGGGAGGGAGGGAGGGAGGGAGGGAGGAAGGAAGGAAGGAAGGAAGGAAGGAAGGAAGGAAGGAAGGAAGGAAGGAAGGAAGGAAGGAAGGAAGGAAGGAAGGAAGGAAGGAAGGAAGGAAGGAAGGAAGGAAGGAAGGAAGGACCTTCTTAAATCTAGCCAGATCTCACAGACAGCAGCTGGTTGTGCAGTTCAGGACTGGACCCAGAGAGTCAATTCAGCTGCAGCACTGAGGCTCTGAGACTGGGGTGGGGGTGGGGAAATGGTTATTTATATTATAAATGTGATCTTGTAATCTTTTGATGTTTTATTAAAAGTTGCTTTGATGTTACAGTCTGTATAACGTTCCATGTAAGTTATAGAATGTTCCATGTAAACCGCTCAGGGCTGCAAAGAAATGGGCGGTATAGAAATCTAAATCCATCAATCGGTCACTTGAGGGACCCCCTTCCTGGGCAGAGCCACAGCTTTCCCATTATTGGAAAGTAGTGGAAATAACTATTCTGCTCATTCTTTAACCGAAACACCATGAATGACAACTTGAAAGCCATCAGCTCGGTCTGCTAATGACAAACCCATCCCCTCCGGCATTGCACCCTTTCTGGCGCCTCTCCTGTCACCTGCCCTCCTACTCTGGAAGCACCGCAAGGGAAGCACCGCCCTCCATCCGTGCAAAGCGCACCCCCCCCTCCCACTGCCCCCTCCTTGTTTCCCTCCCACTGCTGCTCATTGTCTTCCTCCCAGCAGCTGTGGGCGAGAGAGATCGGTCTTCTGAAGCCCCTTCTGTCCTCCTCTCAGCCACCCTGGGAAGCTGGGAGAGATGGGCCCTGGTCGCCCCGTGAGTCTCATGCCAGCCCACAAAGAGATGGAGGCGCCCAGCTCAGCGCCCAGGCCCCTGGAGGCAGCACGAGCCTCCTGAATCCTCGCCCCCCCCCAAGGCCAACAATGACAGAAACAAATGCGCACCTTTGCAAACAAAGCACTTGATATGGAAGTACTTCTTCTGCACTCTCAGCACCTCTCCTTTGCATGTCTTCCCACAGTGGTTGCAGAGGACGGCAGAGCCCAACGCCTCTTCCATGTGCTCGTGCACAGTCTGTGGCGAAGCTGCAAAAAAGCAGGAGGGAGGGGGAAATGCCCAAAATATTAGCCTGAAATATTTAGGGAAATTCACAAAGAACAGGTCTATTAGAACACACTTTCACTTTCATGGTTGGGGAGAATCTCCAGTATTAAAATGAACACCCCCCACCCCCCATTTTATTTGGAAACATGCTTCTTCTGGTAATACCCTCTCCATTTACAACTCGGGGGAAATGGCTGAAGACATCTCCCTGGGTGCATCGGCCCCTCAGAGTGGCAATGAAGACTCCGGGTGCCCAACGATCCGTGATCAGAGAGAGTCTGGCATTCCCATTCCGAAACTTGAAGAAATTATTTTTAAAATTTTAAAAGGATTAAACACCCTCTTGTTCCATTCTTTCAGATTTGGCATTGGTAAAAACAATGAGAAAACTTAACGGCCTTAGATCTAAAACGTCTTTTGAACAAAAGGTCAGATACCTAAAAGATGTATTGCTATCCTGCACTCATTGACTTCTTCCATTACCTGGTTGTTTTGGAAGGCATTTTCTCATGTCAATTAGGATGTTTGAAAGGTAATGCTGGTTTCTCAGATGCAGAGCTAATTCTGAGGTCCATTCTGCACAACTTCAATGTTGCAAAAGGCTTCCAAATTGTAAACGCTACTAATTTGCAGTTATGCACGACATCGCACACAATCTGCCACACTCCTGAAACCGATCCGCAAAAAGCGATTCGTTGTAGCGCTTAAAGGGGAATCCAGAAAAGTGTATTCACCCTCCGTAAAGCGCTACACTCTTGCAAACAATCTGCAACACTAGCGAAAAAGACCTGTGCGTTCCCATTGTTGCGGTTCCAGCCAAGTCCCTCCCCCTGGCACTCTCCTCAGTACTTCCAGCGAAGCGATCACCATTTTTTTTTTCTCGGAGCGAGCAGAAAGCAACGAACCAGCGAGGCTTCATTCACCCAGCAAGGCTTCTCCGGCTACAGTCCCTCCACAGAGCTGTTTTAAAGCTCCCCTCAAGTCACCAAGCACAACACAGCCCCGTTTGCAAGTTCCCTTTATTTTCGGCTGAAAATCACACCCGTGTACGGGGTGGGGGGATTTTTTTTTCACTCGGGGGAGCGTGGTAACAATGAATCGGCAGCTCACACGCCAGCTGCCAGCTAGATAGGTCTCTACATTAGGAGGAATCAAGGCATATTCGTTGCAATGTGTGTTTTTCTTTTTTTTTTAAACCTGTGCTTAAAGGGAAAGGGGCTTTTCGGGAGCATGATAACGGCCGCCCATTGGCTGCTCATTTGATTGACAGCCAGGGGCGGGACAAATCACAGAAAAAATCGCTTCCTGTATAGCGATTTTTGGCGAGACCGGAAACCCTTGGGAAACGATTGAAACGCTAGTGGATTTCACTACAAAGGCAGGTATGCATAACGCCAAATAGCACTTTTAAAAATAGCGTTTCCGCTTGCAGGAACCAATTGGCAACATTGGTCCTGGTGCGGAATGGGCCTGAGTTTATTTACGGCAACAAAACCAGTAACAGCCACTCACTGGAAGCAACTGACCATGTGGCCTGATGGATTTTACTACGGAACTCAAGGGAGACGTATATAAAACAGGGACTGGATACAGTATGTTGCACAGCAAGTTCAAGGATCTAGGGGTGACCATTCAAGCATCTGGAAGCAGACGTGCTCACTACAAATATGTAGCTGAGCTTGGCCAAAGATCAGACAATAATATACTCAAATTCTCTCATACAAAAGGCAGGCAAGACGTCCCAGAAAATCCCCTTCTCAGATACTTTATGGCGCCTCTGTTGGAGCCCCAACCCCAACTCTCGCTATCCTAGAGAGGGTTCAATCGAAATTCCTCAGAGCTGTCCTTCAGCTTCCCTGTGCTGTACCTAATGCCCTCCTGCGCCCTGAAACAGGGATGCTGAACACTGGAGTCGAAATCCCCACGCTCTCTATTCAAACGTGGCTGAAGTTAAACCAACAGCCTGCAACATTGATTTTCAATCATCATGGATCAGATCTTTGACATCAAAAATGGAAAAGTCAGGGAGGTCGAGGGAACTAGTACTTAAGCTTAACCAACCACAGGCCAAAAAATCTTTAGGCAAAAGATCCAAGACCAAGGTCGGCAAGAGGACATAGGTAATTCCCCTGGTTTTCTAGCATCTGATAGGATCAGATATGCAACGGCTCCAGCCACTTCTCTCTAAGCCCTTGGGATCGAACAGGACACAGAGAAGGGCCTTTCTTCGTGCCAGATGCTCAGCCTTGCCTGTGGCAGCCCAATCCCCCTCCCCTTCCTCAGAGACTGTGCCCCTGCCCCAGAAACAACGGGGCATTTTGTATTCCACTGCCTCGTGTGTGATATGTCACTCAACAAAACAATGCAGAGTATAGCAGAGAGGTCCTTAGGCCTAGCAGCAAAAGAAAAGGTTAAAAAAAACCTTTTTAAAGATGAGAACCCCCAAAACACCCTAAGTACCGCCTAATTTTATACTGCCGCCATTAAACTACACAAACATTTTATAAGAAAATGAATTATTTTGCCTTTTATGATAGTCATGTGTTTATAACTTGTACAGAGATCATTATTTAAACTATTTACAATTCTTAGCATTTTATCTTGTGTTTTTGATCAACATCTTACTTGTTTTGCTATCCTAGCATTTATTGTACTGGTCGAAAAGACTGTAAATAAAGTGTTGCTGTTGGGATGTAGCATACGGAACAGGAAAATGATTAACTGAAAATATTTATTTTATTATTGTGTCTTTTCCATGTTCATGACCCACTGAAATGAGATTTCCACTTCTGCACTGCCATGACCACTTTCAAGCTGGGTAACATACAATAAATCATTAGTCTGAATGCTACATATTATAGTATTATAATCCCATCAAACCATACCATCGTATCTACAGGACCACCTCTTCTACTATGTCTCCCAAAGAGCACAAAGATCGAGCAATAAGAATTTGCTCAGGGTCCCTTGCCCCAAAGAAGTAAAGCTGGCCTCAGCCTTTTGGGCCCTGGCCCCGGCCTCGTGAAATGCCCTTTGGGACCTTAATTTGTTCTGGGGGGCCGGCAAGACAGAGCTCTTCTGCCAGGTCGATGGTTAGAAAATCATCACTCTTCCTTATAAGTTTGAAGGAGAGTCGCCAGACAGTCAAGTGCAACGCGGGGGCAGAACACTTCTTCGGTGAACTCAGTTTCCTGCCAGTCACAGCTGGTTTATAATCCCTTTCTCCCAGCCACATCATCCCCTACATCGTCCTCTCTCTCCCCCAAAGGGCGAGGAAACAGACTTCACTTGCCCAACCCGCAGATCACATCTGTAAGAGCGTGCAGGGAGGAGTTGGCACAGAGTGGACCAGTCAGGGACGCTGCCCCAGATGTCCCGTCCCTGACTGGCTGTCGAACCAATGGGGAATCTGGAAGGGTGTCCCGCCCCTAGCAACATCCCCTGCCAGCGTCTCTGATCGGGAAGAAGCGCTGAGTGGCAGATGGAGGGAGGGTGTCGGGCATGGGACTCGAGCCCCACGAGGGTGGGGACGGAAGGAGGGAGCCCCCGCCCTGAGCAGCCCCGACTGGGAAGGAGGTGGTGAGCCAGGCCACGTCAGGCTGCAGCGGGGCTGCCCAGGGCAGCTGAGACCGCAGAAGCCTCACCAAGCCTCTTCCGGAGGACGCAGAGAGTCCTGGCCAGTGCTGCCGGCTGCTGCCCCCCAAGCGCCCATCAAGGGACACGCAGAGGCCTCGCCGGTGCTTTCCACTGGCTGTTCCAAAAATACCTCCCGAGCCTTCTCAGGTCATGGGGGAGAGGTGTGGAGTCCCTGCCAGCGTTTCCTCCCCCCCCCCCCAACAAGGCCGGCCAAGGCCTCTCCTGGCCTCTAGCGCAGGCACAGGCCTTTCTGCTCGTGTCATTCGAATCTCTTTAACACTGCGAGGGGTAGGAGGGGGGCCTCTAGCTCCCCAATGCTCCAGGAATGCTGCCTCTCTGTTCTTTTTTCTGTTTAATCGTCTCGCTATTAATACAAGTCCCTGTGAAGAGGAGGTGGCTGTAAATGGCTGGGTTTAAATTTTAAGTGTCATGTAAAATGTTATAATTATAATGTATTTTTCTATATTATTTTATATTGCTTGGAATCTTGTTGTTATCCGCCCTGAGCAACTAGAGAAGGGCAGAATCCAAGTGGAAAATTAAACTGAAATTAGATTAAATACGGACTTACATGAAGGTGTTTCTGCAAATGGCAGTTTTACTCACCTTTTCTCAACTTATCATTCCTTACCAACACAGCTAAAAACTCTAAAAAATAGGGAAGAACTGGTAGATGGAGGGAGTAGTGGGCACACGTGGTAGCAGTGACCATGTGCTTTTGGAATTTTCCAAGTGGGAAAGAGAAAACCTTTACGTAGTCAGACGTATAGACTGGACTTCAGGAAAGCTGAGTTTCATAGACTTAAAGGTATGTTGTGTAGAGTCCTGTGGTCAGAAAGACATAGAGATTGGAGTCCAAGAGGCCTGGGAGTTTCTTAAAAGTGAAATCCTGAAGGCTTAATCACAAACAATTCCCTTGAGAAGAAGAGATAGAAGGAGCCTAAGGAAGCCAAGGTGGCTCCATAAGCAGTTGTCAAAAGATTTGAGGAATAAAAAGAGTCATTTAGGAAATGGAAGGAAGGCCTTATTACCAAGGATGAGTATAAACAAATAACCAATAATTGTAGGGGGGTGTTAGAAAAGCTAAAACTCAGTATGAGCTTAGGCTAGCAAGAAATGCTAAACATAAAAAAGGCTTCTTTAGTTATATTTCAAGCAAGAAAAAGAATCGGGACACCGTAGGACCAATGTGAGGAAAAGAAAGTGAAATTATAACAGACTAGAAATATAGCCCACTGTATAAGGGATACAGCGGGCGCTAGGCACTCACAGTTTGTCTCCGTGGCGGCTCCCTCCCTGTGGCGTCGTGTCTAAGTGGCGGCGGCGGGGGAGGCAGGGAGGGCCCGGCAGCCGCGCTCCGCGTGACTGCCGGGGTCTTCGTCTGGCAGCGGCCTGACGCAGCGAGAGGCGCTTCGCGCCTCTCACTGCGTCAGGCCACCGGGCAGGGAGCCCCCGGCAGCCGCGCTGTGCGCAGCTGCCGGGGGCTCCCTCGGGTAGCAACTGCGAGCCGTGCTGCACGCAGCTCGCAGTTGCTGGGGCTGGGAATCGGAGGGACCAATCGGCAGGCACTTTGCGCCTGCTGATTAGTCCCTCCGATTGTCTGTCCTGAGGAAGGGTCCAATCCGCGGCGCCACGGGCAGTTTAGAGATGATGAAGAGAGGGCTGAACTGCTTAACTCCTACTAGGGACTACTCATCAAGTTTGGAGATGACACCAAATTGGGAGGACTGGCAAATACTCCGGAAGATAGAGACAGAGTTCAACGAGATCTGAACACAATGGAAAAATGGGCAAATGAGAACAAGATGCAATTTAAGTGTAATTTAAGATAAGTGTAAAGTTCTGCATCTGGGTCAGAAAAATGAAAAGCATGCCTACTGGATGGGGGATACGCTTCTAGGTAGCACTGTGTGTGAACGAGACCTTGGGGTACTTGTGGATTGTAAACTAAACATGAGCAGGCAGTGTGATGCAGCGGTAAAAAAGGCAAATGCCATTTTGGGCTGTATCAACAGAGGCATCACATCAAAATCACAAGATGTCATAGTCCCATTGTATACGGCACTGGTCAGACCACACCTGGAGTACTGTGTGCAGTTCTGGAGGCCTCACTTCAAGAAGGACATAGATAAAATTGAAAGGGTACAGAGGAGAGCAACGAAGATGATCTGGGGCCAAGGGACCAAGCCCTATGAAGATAGGTTGAGGGACTTGGGAATGTTCAGCCTGGAGAAAAGGAGGTTGAGAGGGGACATGATAGCCCTCTTTAAGTATGTGAAAGGTTGTCATTTGGAGGAGGGCAGGATGATGTTCCCATTGGCTGCAGAGGAAAGGACGTGCAGTAATGGGTTTAGAGTACAACGACATAGGCAGGAAAAAATTTTTCACAGAGTAGTTCAGGAGTGGAATAAGGAGGTGGTGAGCTCCCCCTCACTGGGAGTCTTCAAGCAAAGGCTGGATACACACTTTTCTTGGATGCTTTAGGATGCTTTGGGCTGATCCTGCGTTGAGCAGGGGGTTGGACTAGATGGCCTGTATGGCCCCTTCCAACTCTATGATTCTATGATTCTATGATTCTATTTCTCCTTGGTCTTCTCTGGTGAGGGAAATAGTGATCAATGTGGCAAAAATGTAACACAACACGGGGGACGGGTATGGTGGCCTAGGATCATTGTTGGAGCAATTCACAAACACCTAGTTTCTTTAAATGGGCCATATGAACTGCATCCATGGGTACTAAAAGAACTTGCAGATGTCATCTCTGAACCTCTGTCCATTATTTTTGACACTTCTTGGAGAACAGGTGAGGTGCCAGATGATTGGAGGCGGGCAAATGTTGTCCCCATCTTCAAGAAAGGGAAAAAGGAGGATCCGGGTAATTATCAACCCATCAGCTTGACATCTGTAGCTGGCAAAATTTGGGAACAAATTATCAAACACTCGGTTCTTGAGCAGCTGGAACTGAGAGCTGTGATTTCTAAGACTCAGCATGAACAAGTCATGTCAGACTAACCTTATCTCTTTTTTCAAGAAAGTGACTAACTTGTTGGATAAGGGGAATGCTGTGGACATAGTTAATCTGGATTTCAGTAAAGCTTTTGATAAGTTTCCACATGTTATTCTTGTTCACAAGTTGGTATATATCAACATATTTATAAATGATTTAGATGAGAGCTTAGAGGGGATAATTAAATTTGTAGATGATACTAAACTGGGAGGGGTAGCAAACACAACCGAAGACAGCAACAGAATAGAGGATGATCTTGATAGGCTCGAGAAGTGGGCTAAACTTAATAAAATGAAGTTCAATAGGGACAAATGTAAAGTTCTGCATTTAGGTAGGAAAAATCAAAGACACCAATATAAGATGGGGGAGACTTGTCTTGGCAGTAGCATGTGCAAAAAGGATCTAGGAGTTGTAGTAGACTCATCAAGTTTGCAGATTACACCAAATTGGGAGGACTGGCAAATACTCCGGAAGATAGAAACAGAATTCAACGAAATCTGAACACAATGGAAAAATGGGCAAATGAGAACAACATGCAATTTAATAAAGATAAGTGTAAAGTTCTGCATCTGGGTCAGAAAAATGAAAAGCATGCCTTTTGGGGGATACGCTTCTAGGTAACACTGTGTGTGAACGAGACCGTGGGGTACTTGTGGATTGTAAACTAAACATGAGCAGGCAGTGTGATGCAGCAGTAAAAAAGGCAAATGCCATTTTGGGCTGTATCAACAGGGGCATCACATCAAAATCACAAGATGTCATAGTCCCATTGTATACGGCACTGGTCAGACCACACCTGTGTCAAACGTACAGGAAACTCACAACAGGCTTCTTAATAATAAAAAGCTTTATTGATTAGAACTATACGTAAGCGACTGAAAAGTCAAATCTGACCAGAGGCCAGATTTGCCTCAGCTTATCAATACATTTCTCCCGCCCAAAACTTGACAGTTCCCAAGGGAGGGGGCAGAAGAGAGAAGACATATGTGTAACATAAACAGGATTTCATTCTCACAACCTTGAAGAGGTGACAACAATCCCGAGAGCCCACAACAAGATAAGGTTAGCATAACATCACTACTCATTTTTATAGCTAGAAAAACTACAAGACCTAGGGCAAGCAGGCGCCAGGCCCAATAAAGCAATATAACTGACATGGAGGAACTCAGGCTAATTTATGACAGAGATTCTACAATCCTGACATCCCTCCGCACTAAAACAAACTTCCCTCCCCCTCCTAGCCCGCATCGACAGGGCGAGGGCAGTCGGGGAAAGCTCGATGGAAAGCCCGGAGAAGGCGGGGCGCCTTCACATTCACAGCCTCCACCCACTCTTTGTCCCCCGAGGGGAAATCTTTCCAATCAACCATGTATTGAAGACGGCCCTTGTGCACTCGAGAGTCCAAAATCTGGTTGACTTCATAGTGGGTGTCTTTATCGATGTAAATTGGCACTGGTGTAGTTGGAGGGGGGTGCCACCCATCCGGGGTAGGGGCTCTCCGCAGCAGGCTGGAATGAAAAACCGGATGCACATTCCTGTAAGTTTTTGGCAAAGCAAGTTCCACAGTTACAGCATTAATCAGTTTCACCACCTGGAAGGGCCCCACATATTTGGGGCCAAGTTTCTTTGATTTTTGCTGGCAACGCAAGTTCTTTGTGGACAAATAGGCCAAGTCACCCACTTTCCAGGCGGGCGCAGGTGCCCTCTTCTTGTCTGCCTGGGTTTTGTAAGCCCGTTTTGCATCTTTGAGGCTTGCAACTATTACTGGCCACCCTGCACTAATAGTCTCTGCCCACTTGCTGACATCAGGAGCTTCGGTGGACTTCAGCTCCCAGGTCGGGGCAGCCACTAAATCTGTACCATACACCACCTTAAAGGGGGACACACCCGTGGAGGCGTGGACCCCATTATTGTAGGCAAACTCAGCCAGTGGCAACAGGGCAACCCAGTCATCCTGTTGGTGGTTGACAAAACAGCGCAAGTATTGTTCAAGAATCTGATTCACCCTTTCGGTCTGGCCATTCGACTCCGGGTGATAGCCCGAGGTTAGGGCTTGCTCCACCCCTAACAGTCTCAAGAGCTCCCGCCAGAACTTGGCAACGAACTGGGGGCCCCGATCCGTGAGCAGGCGCCCCGGGATCCCATGTAGGCGTAGTATGTGGGTCACAAATAACGAGGCCAGCTTGGCCGCTGAAGGCAGGCCAGCACAAGGGATGAAATGGGCTTGCTTGGAAAATGCGTCCACTACTACCCAAATGACGGTTTTCCCCTGGCTGGGGGGTAGGTCCGTGATAAAGTCCATTGTGACATCAGTCCATGGACGGGAGGGGGTGGGCTGGGGCTGCAACAATCCCTTTTTCTTCCCACCAGCAGGTTTGGAGACGATGCAAGTGGGGCACCCTTGCACGTAGTTTTCGACATCCTTACGTAAGGTTGGCCACCAGTAATGTCTCCTGACCAGGTGCAGAGTTTTCACAAACCCAAAATGTCCAGCGGTTTTTGCATCGTGACAGAGTTTCAAAACGTCCCCGCGCGCCGTCCCTGGAACATAGAGCCGCTCGCCTTTGAAAAACAACCCCCCTTTTTCAGACAGGTCTGGGCGGAGAGAGTGGAATTCAGAGTCCTGTGACAACTCCTTCTGAACCCAGCCCCCCGGGATTGACGCTCCTTGCTGTGTTTGGCTGCGCGTCACTGCGGCCATCCCCAGTTGGGCGGGGGTAAAAACTGTATCCACCAATGGGTCACGCTTGCTATTGTACTGGGGCAAGCGCGACAGGGCGTCCGCCAAAAAGTTCATTTTGCCCGGCAGATGCTTAAGGGAGAAGTTGAACCGAGCGAAAAACTCCGCCCACCTCATCTGCTTCGCTGAGAGCGAGCGGGGCTGCTTGAGCGCCTGCAGGTTTTTATGGTCTGTCCATACTACAAAGGGGACTGCGGACCCCTCTAACCAATGTCTCCAGGTGGACAAGGCTAATTTCACTGCAGCCGCCTCTTTTTCCCAAATTGCCCAGTTTCTTTCAGCACCGGAAAACTTTTTAGACAAATAGGCCAGCGGGTGCAACTTCCCATCCTCCCCCTCTTGTAGGATCACAGCCCCCATTACTACATCCGACGAATCTACTTGCACCGTAAATTGCTTAGTAGGGTCGGCATGGGCCAGCACCGGTTCAGAGGTAAACAACAGTTTCAGCCTCTCAAAAGCGTCCTGACACTGGGAGGTCCACTGGAGCGGCGCACCAGGGCGGCTTGCCGCCTTCCCCCCCTGTTTTGTCTTTAACAAGTCAGTCAGAGGCAATGCCACCTTGGCGAAACTGGGGATGAATGTTCTATAAAAGTTTGCAAATCCTAAGAAACTTTGCAGTTGTCTCCTTGTGTGGGGAGGTTCCCAAGCCAGCAAATCCCGTACTTTGCCTGGGTCCATCTCAATCCCTGCTTGGGAAACCCGGAAACCCAGAAACTCCACTGCATCTCGGTGGAACTCACATTTTGAAAGTTTGGCAAACAACTGGTGCTTCCGCAGGCGGCGGAGCACTTCGCGGACCAATTCAGCATGTCTCTCAACATTCTCAGAATACACCAAAATATCATCAATGTACACCAACACCCCCTGATACAATAAATCGTGCATTATTTCATTGATCATATTCATGAACACGCCCGGAGCGCCGGCGAGGCCGAACGGCATTACAGTGTATTCGAATTGACCCAGGGGTGTGTTAAAGGCAGTCAAATATTCATGCCCCTTTTTTATCCTGACCCGGTAGTAGGCTTCCCTCAAGTCAAGTTTTGTGAAAATCCGCGCCTTCCCCAAGTGACCAAGCAAGTCTTTTATCAAAGGCAACGGGTAGGCATTACACATAGAAACAGCATTCAGGCCACGGTAGTCCGTGCAGAGTCGCAGCGACCCATCTTTCTTTTTCACGAAAAGGACCGGGGCCACCAGGGGTGACGTAGCGGGTCTGATGAACCCCCGGGCAAGATTTTTGTCCAAGAACTCCCTGAGTTCAGCCATCTCCCTCGGGCTCATTGAGTAAAGCTTGGCTTTTGGGAGGGACTCCCCTTTCTTTAATTCGATGGCACAGTCAGTCTTACGGTGAGGGGGGAGCTGGTTGCACTCAGATTCTGCAAACACGTCTGCAAAGTCCCGGTACTCCGGAGGGAGAGTCCCTTCCCCCACGGATCCCAATGCTGCCACGACCCCATTGTCTAGGGAGGGTTGAGGCCGAGCGTGTTGCATGCAACCAGGAGAGGTAAACTCCACGGTCCCATCTTTCCACTTTACCGTGGGATCGTGCTCCCTCAACCAATCCAGCCCCAAGACACATGGGAATGCTGAGTGGGGTGCTACAAGGGGTTGGATCTGTTCCCAATGTTTCTTAACGTCCAAGTCCATAGGGCGCGTCTTTACGGTAGCTTCCCCCCCGGGAGCACATTTCCCATCCAGTTGGGTGATCGGTAGGGGCTCCCCCAAAGGCACCTTGCCCACCCCCAGAGTCTCGGCCAGTGCTGGGCTTACAAGAGTTTGGGTGCACCCAGAGTCCACAATGCAACGGACTCCCACCGTCTTCCCGGACTTGGGATTGGAAAGGGTGGCAGGTAGGAGTATCAAGGGGGGATCACTCACCACGCGTTTGCCCCTGTCGGCGGCCTGCTGGCGGGGCGCCTTTACAGCAGACCGTCTTCGTTTCCCGACTGCTCCCCGGCTTGATCCTCGCCATCTTGGCCACTGCCTTCCTCCGAGTCTTCCACGGCAGCCGCTGCGCCCGCCGGCACCAGCAGAGACTTGGCACTTCTCTTCGGGACTGCTTTCTTGGTGGGTTGAGCTTTCGCCGGGGTGCTGCTAGTAGCCCTCGCCCCGGTCACCGTCTTCGAGGGGCATTGCGCGAGGAAATGACCAGCTTGGCCACAACCCAAACACAGCCCCTTCTCCATGCGCCGAGTGCGCTCAGTCGGCTCCAACTTCGCTTTTGGCTTGGCTTTCACGGGTGTAGAGGTTTTCACTCCTGCCTTCCCTGCAAGACCCTGGAATACTGCGGCCCTTTCCAGACGGTTCTCCATCTCCCCGGCCAGCTGGACCCATCCAGCTACCGTGAGGGGGTTGTCCAAAAGGAGGCATTTGCTGGATAAGTCCCCTGAGAGGCCCCCCACGAACGCGAGCACGCGCTGGGGCTCGGTCCAGTCCGGCACCGAGGAGGAAAGCTCTTTGAATTCTCTGGCGTACTCAGCCACCGACAATTTTCCTTGCTTCAGGGCCTTGAGCTTTTTCTCTGCCGTCTCCCTCTCGAACGGTTCCACGTACATCTGGCGCATGGATCGCAAAAAATGGTTGTAATTGCGGATGGCTCGTGGGTTGTAACGGTACAAGTCCATGAACCACTTTGCTGCCTTTCCCTCCAGGGCTTCTCCTACAAAGCGCACGCGCTCGGCGTCATCATGAAAAGTGAACCCCATGTCCATCATGTAGGCTTGGAGGTGCACCAAAAACGAGGGAAAAGTTGCGGGATCCCCCGAAAATTTAGCCTTGAATTTGTAGGTGCTCCGCATTTCCACTCCCCGGAGGTGGGGAGGCAGGCGCCCCTGGCCCCAATCCGCCGGAGCCGGGGGTCTCGCACCACGGCCGATGCCTCGCCCCAACCCTGCCGCCGCTCTCGCCTCCGCTGCAGCCCTTGCCGGTTCCGCGGCTCGTGCGGCCGCTGCCGCCGCCGCCGCTTCAGCTCCCGCAACGTTCGCAGCCGCCGCCACCGCTCCGTCCGCTGCTCCCGCGCCGTCGGCCGCCCCGGCACCGTCCGCCGCACCGCCTCCGCCGGCTCCCTCGCGCTCCTCGTCTTCATCCTCTCTCTGAGCTCTCGCAAGAGCCGCCGCCTCGGACTCCGCGGCCGCCTGCATCGCTGCTGCCTCGCGCTCCCGCAGGGTAGGCAGACCTCCCGATCTCCGACCACTGGGCTCGCGTGTGCCACCGTGCACCTCGCGCAGCAGACGTTGTGTCTGGCGTTGCTCCTCTGGGTCTAGCCGACTCGAGAGGTCCTGCAGCCAATTGGTCACTCTGCCCAGTTTGTACTGCAGGTCTTGCGTCTCACCGGCGGGCTCCAGCCCGTAGCTAGGCATTCCAAGTTGATCCGGCCACTGCTCATCCCCTGTTGGGCGGTCATACTTCGATAAACGCCTGCGTTCGGTGACGTGCCTCTCCAAGAAGTCTTCGGGCCCAGGAGTTGCTCCCTCCACGGCCCTGAGCATGCCCGAGCTGTACGGACCCACACCAGCTCCGTCGCCCTGGGAGAGGTCCCAATCCAGGCCCTCTCCTTGTTCAGTAAAAGTATTTCCTTCGCCCTGCATGTTGGCAGGTGAAAGGAGTTGTGAGATTTGACTTAATGTCAAACGTACAGGAAACTCACAACAGGCTTCTTAATAATAAAAAGCTTTATTGATTAGAACTATACGTAAGCGACTGAAAAGTCAAATCTGACCAGAGGCCAGATTTGCCTCAGCTTATCAATACATTTCTCCCGCCCAAAACTTGACAGTTCCCAAGGGAGGGGGCAGAAGAGAGAAGACATATGTGTAACATAAACAGGATTTCATTCTCACAACCTTGAAGAGGTGACAACAATCCCGAGAGCCCACAACAAGATAAGGTTAGCATAACATCACTACTCATTTTTATAGCTAGAAAAACTACAAGACCTAGGGCAAGCAGGCGCCAGGCCCAATAAAGCAATATAACTGACATGGAGGAACTCAGGCTAATTTATGACAGAGATTCTACAATCCTGACAACCTGGAGTACTGTGTGCAGTTCTGGAGGCCTCACTTCAAGAAGGACGTAGATAAAATTGAAAGGGTACAGAGGAGGGCAACAAAGATGATCTGAGGCCAAGGGACCAAGCCCTATGAAGATAGGTTGAGGGATTTGGGAATGTTCAGCCTGGAGAAAATGAGGTTGAGAGGGAACATGATAGCCCTCTTTAAGTATTTGAAAGGTTGTCTCTTGGAGTACCCCCTTCAAGGATCGCTGACTTGTTGTGGCAAGGGGGCTTGCGTAGTTCAGTGAAGCTATGAGCTATGCCGTGCAGGGCCACCCAAGACTGAGAGCTCTGACAAAAGGTAATCCACTGGAGAAGGAAATGGCAAACCACTCCAGTATCTTTGCCATGAAAACTCTATGGACAGTTCCAATAGGCATAACGATATGACGCTGGAAGATGAGCCCCTCAGGTCGGAAGGTGTCCAATATGCTACTGGGGATGAGCAGACGGCTAGTACGAGTAGCGCCAGAATGAATGAAGCGGCTGGGCCATAGCCGAAAGGACGCTCAGTTGTGGAAGTAACTGGTGGCGAAAAGACAGTCCGATGCTGTAAAGATTTTTATTCCATAGGAACCTGGAACGTCAGATCCATGAATCAAGGCAAGCTGGACGTGGTTAAACAAGAAATGAGAAGACTGAACATCGACATTTTAGGAATCAGTGAACTAAAATGGACAGGAATGGGTGAATTTAATTCAGATGACCATCAGGTATACTACTGTGGACAAGAATCTCGCAGAAGAAATGGAGTAGCCTTCATAATCAATAAGAGAGTAGGAAAAGCAGTCTTGGGATACAATCCCCAAAATGACAGAATGATCTCAGTTCGAATCCAAGGCAAACCATTCAACATCACAGTGATCCAGGTCTACGCCCCAACCACTGCTGCTGAAGAGGATGAAGTTGATCAGTTCTATGAAGCCCTACAACACCTTCTAGAAGCAACGCCCAAAAATGATGTGCTTATCATCATGGGGGATTGGAATGCTAAAGTAGGAAGCCAAAAGATAACCGGGATAACAGGCAAGTTTGGCCTTGGAGTACAAAATGAAGCAGGGCACAGGCTGGTAGAATTTTGTCAAGAGAATACAATGGTCATAGCAAACACTCTTTTCCAGCAACCCAAGAGACGACTCTACACATGGACATCACCAGACGGTCAACACAGAAATCAGATTGACTATGTGCTCTGCAGCCAAAGATGGAAAAGTTCTATCCAGTCAATAAAAACAAGACCAGGAGCTGATTGTGGTTCAGATCATGAGCTTCTTGTTGCAAAATTTAGGCTTAGATTGAAGAAAGTAGGGAAAAGCACTAGGCCACTCAGGTATGAACTAAATCATATCCCCGACGAATACACAGTGGAGGTGACAAATAGATTTAAGGAATTAGATCTGATAGACAGAGTGCCTGAAGAACTATGGATGGAGGTTCGCAACATTGTACAAGAGGTAGCAACTAAAACCATCCCAAAGAAAAAGAAATGCAAGAAATCAAAATGGCTGTCTGAGGAAGCTTTACAAATAGCTAAGGAGAGAAGGGAAGTGAAAGGCAAGGGAGAAAGAGAAAGATACACCCAATTGAATGCAGAATTCCAGAGAAAAGCTAGAAGAGATAAGAATGCCTTCTTAAATGAACAGTGCAAACAAATAGAAGAAAACAATAGAATGGGGAGGACCAGAGATCTTTTCAAGAAAATTGGAGATATGAAGAGAACGTTTCATGCAAAGATGGGTATGATAAGGGACCAAAATGGTAGGGACCTCACAGAAGCAGAAGAGATCAAACAAAGGTGGCAAAATTATACAGAAGAACTATACAAGAGCGAGCTTAACATCCCTGATGACCACAATGGGGTAGTTACTGACCTGGAGCCAGACATCCTGGAATGTGAAGTCAAATGGGCCTTAGGAAGTCTGAGCAACAATAAAGCTAGTGGTAGTGACAGCATTCCAGTTGAACTATTCAAAATCTTAAAGGACGATGCAGTAAAAGTGCTACACTCAATATGCCAGCAAATTTGGAAAACTCAACAATGGCCACAGGATTGGAAAAGGTCAGTTTACATTCCAATCCCAAAGAAGGGCAATGCCAAAGAATGTTCAAACTACCGCACCATTGCACTAATTTCTCATGCTAGCAAAGTTATGCTCAAAATCCTACAAGCTAGGCTCCAGCAATATGTGGACCGAGAACTTCCAGAAGTACAGGCAGGATTTCGAAGAGGCAGAGGAACTAGAGATCAAATTGCCAACATACGCTGGATCATGGAGAAAGCTAGGGAGTACCAGAAGAACGTCTACTTCTGCTTCATTGACTATGCTAAAGCCTTTGATTGTGTGGAGCACAACAAATTGTGGCAAGTTCTTAAAGAGATGGGAATACCAGAGCATCTTATTTGTCTCTTGAGAAATTTATATGCAGGTCAAGAAGCAACAGTGAGAACTGAACATGGAATCACTGACTGGTTCAAAATTGAGAAAGGAGTTCGGCAAGGCTGTATACTGTCGCCTTGCCTATTTAACTTGTATGCAGAGCACATCATGAGAAATGCGGGATTAGAGGAGTCACAAATTGGGATCAAGATTGCAGGGAGAAATATCAACAACCTCAGATATGCAGATGATACCACTCTAATGGCAGAATGTGAAGAGGAACTAAAGAGCCTGTTGATGCGGGTGAAGGAGGAGAGTGCAAAAGTTGGCTTGAAACTCAACATCAAGAAAACAAAGATCATGGCATCAGGCCCTCTCAATTCCTGGCAAATAGAAGGGGAAGAAATGGAGATAGTGACAGATTTTATTTTCCTGGGCTCCAAGATCACTGCAGATGGGGACTGCAGCAAAGAAATTAAAAGACGCTTGCTCCTGGGGAGGAAAGCTATGGCAAATCTAGACAGCATCCTAAAAAGCAGAGACATCTCCCTGCCAACAAAAGTGCATTTAGTCAAGGCTATGGTCTTCCCAGTTGCAATGTATGGCTGCGAAAGTTGGACCATAAGGAAGGCCGAGCGTCAAAGAATTGAGGCTTTTGAACTCTGGTGCTGGAGAAGACTCTTGCGAGTCCCTTGGACTGCAAGGCGAACAAACCAGTCAGTCCTCGAGGAGATCAGCCCTGACTGCTCTTTAGAAGGCCAGATCCTGAAGATGAAACTCAAATATTTTGGCCACCTCATGAGAAGGAAGGACTCCTTGGAGAAGAGCCTAATGCTGGGAGAGATCGAGGGCAAAAGAAGAAGGGGACGACAGAGAATGAGGTGGATGGATGGAGTCACTGAAGCAGTAGGTGCAAACTTAAATGGACTCCGGGGAATGGTAGAGGACAGGAAGGCCTGGAGGATCATTGTCCATGGGGTCGCGATGGGTCGGACACGACTTCGCACATAACAACAACAACTCTTGGAGGAGGGCAGGATGCTGTTTCTGTTGGCTGCAGAGGAGAGGACACGCAGTAATGGGTTTAAACTACAAGTACAACAATATAGGCTAGATATCAGGAAAAAATATTCACAGTCAGAGTAGTTCAGCAGTGGAATAGGCTGCCTAGGAGGTGGTGAGCGCCCCCTCACTGGCAGTCTTCAAGCAAAGGTTGGATACACACTTTTCTTGGATGCTTTAGGATTCTGTGGTTCTGTGATTTTGTCCCACCGTCAGAGTGCAAGCACTCGAAAGCTTATGCCTTTGTTAGTCTTAAAGGTGCCACTGGACTCTGATTTTGTTTTGTTGTGCTGTGTGGGTCTGATGAAGGGTGCTTACACTCGAAAGCTCACGCCTTGAATAAATCTTTGTTGGTCTTAAAGGTGCTACTGGACTCCGGTTTTATTGTGCTACTTCAGACCAACACGGCTGCCCATTTGAATCTAGACAGTTCCCTTGAGAAGGAAAACAGGAGGAACCTAAACAAACCAGGATGGCTCCATAAATAACTTTCAAAAGAACTGAGTAATAAAAAAGGCTCATTTAGGAAATGGAAGGAGGGACCTTATAACCAAGGAGGAGAATAAACCAATAACCAGTGATTGTAGGGAGAGTATGAGCTGAGGCTAGCTAGCAAGAACGGCTAAACACCACAAGAAAGTGTTCTTTATATTCAAAGTAAGAAATATAATAGGGACAGGGCAGGACCATTGTGGGGATCAGAAAGTGACACTGTAACAGGTGAGGAAGACAGAGTTGAACTGCTTAATTCCTGCTTTTCCTCAGTCTTCTCTTGCAAGGGGAATTCTGTTCAACATGGCAAAATCATGTAATGTGATAAGGGAGGGGATCTGAGGATCCCTCTAGGCCAGTGGTTCTCAACCGACCTGATGACCCTTTGGGTCACTGAGGCCGCTGCTGGCCTTGGCGACCCAAAGGGGGTTGGAGGGTTTTGTGCTCCAGCCGCTTCAACGATCACAGAAGCCCGAGATGGGCAGCACGGTGGCGCAGAGGGGAGGGGTGGCGCCGGCATGCCACTCAGCATCCACATGCAGGTGCCGAAGCAGCTGGAGTGCGCCACAACACACAACCCTCGCACCAATAGGAAGGCGGCAGCGGCAGAGCGTTGGCCCGAGAAAAGGGTTGATCAAGGGGCGATGGGAAGCCACTTTGCGACTCCTTCAGGTAAAGAAAAGCACCATATAAGAACCAACTCTTCTTCTTCCTCAGTAATATTAGGGCTCTCCCATCCTCCCCTCCCTCACAGGGTGTCTGTTGGGGGGAGAGGAAAGGGAAGGGGATTGGAAGCCACTTTGAGCCTCCTTCGGGTAGGGAAAAGTGGCATCTAAGAACCAACTCTTCTTCTTCTTCTTCAGTAATCTCAGGGCTCTTTCAGCCTCACTCACCTCACAGTGTGTCTGTTGTGGGGAGAGGAAAGGGAAGGTGAATGGAAGCCGCTTTGAGCCTCCTTCGGGTAGAGAAAAGCAGCATATAAGAACCAACTCTTCTTCTAATTTTATGAACTTGTGAGTGGGTGGGCAGAAAGGGATGTCCTACTGTTTGTCTCTTTTGGCCCTGAATTCTGTAGATTTTTATTGGGCATGAAATTGGGGTCACCATGGGTGGGCAGGTCGTTATAAGTTCCTGCATTGTGCAGGGGGTTGAACTACAGTGGTCCCCAACCTTTTTATCACCGGGGACCACTCAACGCCAGGGACCACTCACCGGGGACCACTCACCGCCTTTTACTGAGGCCCGGTGGGGGGGGGGGGTAGTTTACTCCTCTACTCTCAACCACTGCCCTAACGCTCTCTGATCGCTATGGTAATGTTTAAACATCCCTTCAAAATAAGATACAGACATGCCACAACAATGAAGTGTGATGTAAAGGGCTGGGGGGGGGGGATGAAGTAAAGGGCCAGGGGGGGGAGAGAAGGCATCCTTCGGGGCCCACCTCCAAGTAGTCAAAGGACCACATGTGGTCCACGGCCCACAGGTTGGGGATCGCTAGACTAGATGACCCTTCCAACTGATTTTGTGTAGTTTACTGCTGTTCCTGTTTTCTGCTGCCAACAGGAACCTTTCTCTGCCCTCCTCTGACAACCTTTCAAGTACTTAAGTACAGCATTCACCTCCCCTCTCAGCCTCCTCTTCTCCAGGCCGAGCTTTCCCAAGCCCCTCAGCCTTTCCTCCCAGGGCTCGGTCCCCAGGCTGCCCCGGATCCTCCTCTCTGCTCTCCTCTGCCCCCTCTCCATTTTGTCCACGTCCTTTTTGAAGTGAGGCCTCTGAACTGCACACAGGACTCCAGCTGGGGTCTGACCAATGCAGTATATAGTAGGATCAGATCACTGGCTGCTGAGCATTCAAAGGAAAGAAGAAGAGTTGGTTTTTATGCCCCACTTTTCATTGCCCAAAGGAGTCTCAAAGTGGCTTCTCATTGCCTCCCCTTCTTCTCCCCACAGCAGAAACCCTGTGAAGTAGGTGAGGCTGAGAATTCCGACTGGACTGCTCTGTGAGACGAGAACTAACAGGACTCGAACTAGACTCGACGTGGAGGAGTGGGAAGTCAAACCTGCCTCCCGGAGAAGAAGCTGCTCTCTTATCCACTGTGCCAAGCTGGGAAAGAACTGCGTGGCTGCCTGTTCCTTCTCAGGCCCAGTCCTAAAACGAGGAGAGCCTTGGAGCCAGGGGCCAGGCCTTCTGATCCCCCGTGGGCCTGCCAGCTAACACCTGCTACTCTCTCCAAAGCTGTGGGGTGTGAGCTTTCTGCTGATTGCCCAATAACAGGCCTTGATCTGATGAAAATGTTGATTTATTGGATAAATGCCAGCAAACCTGCAAGCAAACATTGCCGAGACAATAGTGCAAGCGGGCTTATACCCGTTTTCCTGGCTCGGCCGTTCCAGTTTCTGGTTGGAAATAGGAGAGCCTCTTGTGGCACAGAGTGGTAAGGCAGCAGACGTGCAGTCTGAAGCTGTGCCCCTGAGGCTGGGAGTTCGATCAAGGTTGACTCAGCCTTCCATCCTTCTGAGGTCGGCAAACCACCCCGTATTGAGTCTGCCAAGAAAACGCTGGAGGGCGTCACCCCGAGGGTCAGACATGACTCGGTGCTTGCACAGGAGAGACCTTTATCTTTACCTTTAGGCTTCCCAACATGAAACAACTCTTTGTAAGGAAAACAAGTGCTGAGGTGAATGAAATCAAGGACTCAGGGCCTGGGACCATCACCTCTGGCTGTCCACCAGTCAGCACTACCAAGACAAATGGGGGGGGGGGGAATACCAGGAGCCAGATCAAAGAGCAACCATGGGAGGGTGGCTACAACTCAAAGGCTGGGCTCAATAAAAGGGAAAGTCACAAAACGAGATTAACCATCTAAAAGGCTAAAATGGTTGCATCCGTGGCACCAGCCGTGGGTGTGCCAACGCTAAGGTGACCAGATTTTAACATTGGTAAAGCGGGACACCATTGACAGGGAGGGTTCTTGAGTAAAAATTTGGTCTATATGGAGCAACAAAAAGTTTCATAGAACGTATAGAACGCAAAAATAGTATTGTAATATCTTTAACCGCTCCTGCGGTTAAATAAAAGGGTAAGGCCACCTGGGGAGGAGTTAGGGCGGGTCCTGTCCAGGATAAAAACACAAAGCGGCTCCTGATTGGGCCCTCCGAGTGTCCATCCAGGGCCAAGCAGCCAATGGGGAGGCATGCAAAGTGCCTTCCTATTGGCCCCTCACCAGGACAGACCAAAATTCCATTCACCCAGCCCAGTCTGGCTGCCAGTCTGCTCCTGACCACCAAAGGGAGAGGAGGTCAACAGGGCTTCCAAGGGGGATGAGAATAGAGGCTGTGCCCTTTTCGTCCCAAGGCTGTCCTAACTGCCATGTCCAACTGTGAATTGCCTCAGAGCCCTGACAGAGCTGGCAGGAGGCTGCAGAGTGCGCTCCCTCCCCTCCCTCCCTTCAGGCCTGCTGCGAAGGAGCTTCTGACAGGCCCTGACTGAGGGGAGGGAGGCATTTTCCTTCAGAGAGCAACGCAGGGGAGCCTGAAGACCTTCCTTTTGAGGGGGGGGGGACTTTCCTCTTCTGCCAAACAGTTGCCTGACAGGGAGGCCACAGAAAAGCCCCTTCTCACTTCAAATACTGCTCTGCCCGGGGGTTAGACACAGCCAAGCCATGTGTCTTTCTTCTTTGCAACTCTCTGCAGATTTGAGGCCACTGCACAGCATTATTCTGCAGAGGAAACTGGCTCTTTTGTCTCCTGTTTCATCTACACAACAACCCTGTGCAGTAGGCCTCAAGTCTTTTAATTCAACAACAACCTGTGTGGGAAGCCTTAAATGTTTCTTCTCTACCACAACCCTGTCCAAAGTAGCCCTTTCTGCCTGGGGAGCTGATCTTTATACTCTGCAGGTGAGCTGTAATTCCAGGAGCTCTCCAGGCCACACCTGTAGGTTGGCTACCCCTGGGTTGGAAATATTCCTGGAGGTTTGGATGTGGGACTTCAAAATCGTACAATGCCGCAGAGTCCAGCCTTCAAATGAGCCATTTTTGCCTGCAGTTGGTAGGGAGTGGTGCAGGGGTGTCCCTCCTGGGCTATGGGTTATGGCCAGCACTTATCAGCAACTGTTTGTATTCTGGGGCGCAGACAGGCAGACCAGCATCAGTCCTGTGAGTCTGGAAAGTGCAGGAAGATCTTAATAAATATTTACAGCCTGAAACAGTAAATAGAGAACAAGTATTTGTCTGGAGACACATCGTAACTGAAATAGTAACTGGCAAATAACCTTGGCCTGGCAAAAAAAAAACAGTATAAAAAACCTTACTAAGATCAAGACTGCTGTGCACAGAGAGTCTTCCTCTTAGGGTTGCCAGCTTCCCTGTGAGGCTCTCTACCCCACCTCCCTCATGGGGAGTCTGCTATGGGGAGAGAAAGGGAAGATGATTGGAAAATGCTTTGAGACACCTGAGGCCTGCTGGGTCACTGCGGCCCATTCCCAGTTCTCTCAGATCTCTCACAACCCCACATACCTCACAGGTTGACTATTGTGGAGAGACGAATGGAAAAGGTGTTTGTAAACCGCTTTGAGACTCCTTTGGGTAGTAAGCAATAGGGTACAAAAATCCGTTCTTCTAAGGAGCAACCATGAAAGAAGCATGTGGGCACATAACATTTTACCAACAGTGAAAACATGGGAGACAGAAGGAACAGGGTGGACACCTGTGTACTGTGACTACCCCATGTGTATTAGGGCAGAGGGGCATTTCGGTGAATGTGGCCTAATTCACACAAGAAGGGAAATGACGCAGAACTGGGAGGAATTGGTTGCCATTGGTTGCCTAAGAAGAGTCTCCAGTCTGAGTTTCCCTTCACATATCTGAGGACATGGCTCTGGAAAGCTCATCTGTAACCACTATGCCACAATTCCCAAAAGTCAGTCTTCTCCCACACTCAACGAACATTCCACACCACAGGTTCTTGACACCCATCTCTCCACACCCATACCCTCATTTGCCACCACAACCTCCCACACAACACACATTCAACCCCATGCCCTTACAGACTGGACCACTCCTCCCCTTCCTCTTCCCACTGCCAAGCTCTAGCGCCCGTTGTATTCTTGGAGACAACGGGCTTTGCCCCTACTATATATATATTTTTTAATTCCAACATAAGTACAATTTGCCAGGTACCCCCAGGTGTCCCTCCAAAAGTGGGACAATCTGGTCACCTTAGCCAACGCTGACAATAACCGCATGCCCCAGACTGCTGCAAGGCAGCACCCGTGGCCCCAGGTAGGTGCCACTACCATTGGGCCACGAGAGTAGGCTGCGCCAGTGGCAGGACACTGGAGGCCACCGTGGCAGTGGCTCCACCTCCTACTTCCTTGCCTGGCCGCCAGGGGCCCCCCTGCACACCACCTGAGCCCACCTCTAACTGCCGACTTTGGGGGGGGGGGATGCCACCACGGGGAATCCTTTCCTGCTAGTGCCTGCTGCATTTCTGCATGGCGTGGGTTTAACTACTAGTGAATACATAAATTAGTGTGGGGAAGATCTGCAGGGGGGCCGTGGTGTACTCAGCAGTCAGTTCTCATTGTGACCCTCTTTATTTCCCCCTAGAGTTTTTTTTTTTGGGGGGGGGGGAGGTTGAGGAAATTTTACTGCCATGTTGTTCCGTTTTTATTGTAATTTTTGCTCTCTGTTTTAATGGGGTTTTATTGAACATTTGTAACCCGCCATGAGCCGGTTCCGGGAGTGGCGGGCTATAAATTGAATAATAATCATAATCATAATCACAATAACTGTATGGCAGAAATACCCACTTCTGCCAGGTGGCTGGGCACCACAGTCATGGCATGCCCTCTCCCCACACAGAAAGCCAGTTTGTTCTAGTGGTTAGGAGTGCGGACCAGGCATGCCAGGTTCGATTCTGCGCTCCCCCACATGCAGCCAGCTGGGTGACCTTGGGCTTGCCATGGCACTGATAGAGCTGTTCTGACTGAGCAGGAATATCAGTACTCTCTCAGCCTCACCCACCCCACAGGGTGTCTGTTGTGGGGAGAGGAAAGGGAAGGCGACTGTAAGCCGCTTTGAGACTCCTTCGGATAGGGAAAAGCGGCATATAAGAACCAACTCTTCTTCTTCTTCTTCTTCTTCTTCTTCTTCTTCTTCTTCTTCTTCTTCTTCTTCTTCTTCTTCTTCTTCTTCTTGTGTGCGCCTGCCGGGTGAAAAGGCCTGAATTCCTGCAGGTATGCTGCTGAAGGCTTGTTTTCTGCTTCTTATTATCTATTTCTCTCCTGGCTTGGAGAGAACCCAACATGGTGCTGCTGGGAAGAGGCTCCCTGCGGAGGGAGGAGGGAGGGCAGCCCCACAGTCCCACGTCTTGAGCAGGCCCCGGGGGGGGGGGGGCACTTCGTTTGCCACCCAGCAGAGGGGGAGGGGTCTGGGTTTCCGTCCACTAGCTTTAAACTGTGGTGTGTGAGGTGCCTGAGCTCTCCTTAAACATGGGGAGTCCGCGTGGTGTGTGGGGCCCAGTCCCCCCTCTTCCCCCAGACACTTGCTGGGTGGCCTGTGACCAGTCACGCACAGTCAGCCTGGCCCACCTCGCAGGGTTGCCATAGTGATAGGAGAGGGGGCCTCTGCCGTCCGCTGGGGGCTAAGGCAGGGCACAAAGGAAGCAAAATAAAACCCGGCAAATAAATAAATAATCTCATTGTGCCTGTCTGGGTGACCCAGGCTGATCTCAGGGGGCACCGAATGCACTATAATGGGAGAGATTCTGTTGTCAAAAGTCGGTTCATGACTTCTGTTACAGAAGCCACAATTCAGAAGGAAAAGGCTGGAGCGGGGGGGGGGCATCTGCAGGGCAGCCGGCGAGGGAGGGAGGCCCTCGTGGCCCAGAGGCCCGGAGCAATCGTCACCTGCAGGGGAGACCGTCCAGGCAGAGGGCGGGTCACGAGCAACCCCAGACTGCGGCTGCGGCTGCTGCGGCTTCCCAGGCCTTTGCCCAGGGCGAGCACGCTCGGCTCCGTCGCCAGCCCCACGAGCCCCGGCCCCGCACGGCCGCCATTCTGCCCCTGCTGCCCCTGCCCAAGGAGGCCAGAAGCCCGGCCGCTTCCCGCTGCGAGGAGGGCACGCGGGGCCCGGGGGGGGGGGCGCCCCGCTGCAGGACTGGCGCCCGAGGGAAAAGGGAGCGGCGCGGCCCAGCCCCGACCCGCTCGGCGGCCAAGGTCATCCCTCGGCCGGGAACCCGAGACGCCGCCCCGCGCAGCAAGACCGCCGCAGACGGAAATAGCCCTGGCGCCACCCAGGCCGCCCGCCCCGCTGCCCGTCCCCGAAACGCCCCGGCCCCGGCCCCGGCCCCGGCCCCGGCCCCGGCCGCCTGGCGCTCCCCGGGAGACCCCCCCCGCAACAGGCCGATACTCCTCGGGGCAGGCAGAAGGCCATTCATGAGAGCGCAGCAGGCTTCGTGGGAGCTGCACCTGTGCGATTACCGCGTGGAGCCCAGCCCAGCCGCAGCCCCCGCCCCCTGCCAGCTGGGGAGGCCGAGGGGAAATGTGGGCGCTCAGAGCCGCCAGGCGCCCCCGCACGGCCCCGGGCCCGGAGGCGGCCCCTCCCGCGCTGAGCCCCGCCCAGGACGGCCGCTGGCCCTTCTCCGCGGGGCCCCGATCCACGCAGGGAGGGCGGCGGCCGGGAAACACCTGCCAGGTGACCCCACCCCGCCCCCGCCCCCGCGTGCGCCCCTGTCTGGCTGCGGCGGGCGGGCGGGCGGAGGTGCCCCCAGCCCAGGTGCCCCCCTAGGTGCCCGCTGCCTCGCTGGGGCTCCGGCGGCCGCCTGGCGGGGAGGGGGCGCACAGCCCTCCCGCCAGCCCCCACCCCACCCCCGGGGCTGCCCCGCCCCGCCCCGCCCTGCCCTGCCCTGCCCTGCCCTGCCCTGCCCCTACCTGCCCCGGCGCTCATGGTGCGCCGCTGCCCAGCCGGGGTGCAGCTGTGCGGCGGGCGGGCGCTGCGGCTGCGGCTGCGGCTGCTGCGGCTGCGGCTGCGGAGGGAGGGAGGGAGGGAGAGGCGGGCTTGGCTTGGCTGTGACCCGCCCCTGGCGGCCGCCCGCCGGGAATGGTGCAGCGCCGCGGCGCCTCTCCCCCCGTCCGTCCCTCCGTGGCGCTGCGTGTGCGTGCCGGGCGAGCGTCGCGGGGTCCCGGCGGCCGTCAGCCGAGCTGCCCCGCAGAAGCCACGCCCCAAGCCCCCCCGCCGCCCCGCCGCCGCCCCCAGGCGCTTCTCCGTGCAGGCGCTGCTGCCGGCCGCCCAGGAGCCCCCCCCCCCCCAGCGCTGGGGCCGGAGCCCCCGAGAGCCGCGACGCGCTCCGCCAAACCGGCGCCTGAACCCGAAGAGGCCTCCCTTGGCCGCTCGTCCCGCGAAGGAAAGCGCCAGGCCCGGTTGACAGTTTGCCTCCTCGCTTTTGCGCCGATCCGTCGATTCAAGGCAGGCGTACTCCGGAGCCCTCAAAGTCAGCCACGAGGGCACAGACTTCATCTGTGCTCACGAATCCCACCGTGAAGCCCCTGGATCCTGAGCCAGATCGGTCCTACCGGAGGCAGCCCGCAGGGAACCTAAAGACCCATACTTCCCACTTGGTCTGGGTCGAGTCAAATACAGCACTACTAATAACAACAACAGAGACTAACTATTCCACAGAGCCCTCAAACAGGTCCATGGATTCCTGGGAGGGAGGGAGGGAGGGAGGTTCAGGGGCCCAGTGGATCCAGTACTGGTTCCAGTCAACCACAACCCAATGCCTGGCGGAAGAGCTCCCTCTTGCAGGCCCTGCAGAACTGTTTTAGTTCCATTAGGCCCCGGATCTCCTCAGAGAGCTCCTTCTACCAGGTGGGGGCCAGGACAGAGACGCCTCTGGCCCTGGTTGAGGTCAAGTGGACTTTTTCGGACCGGAGATCACTAGCCAGTTGGAGGTGGCAGAGTGCAACACTTTTTAAGGGGTATAGGCAGAAAGGCGGTCTCTCAGGTACACTGGGCCCTGACCATCTGTGGTCTTGAAGGAGATCACAAGAACCTTTAGCCTGATCCGGAATTCGACTGGCAACCACTATAGTTGGTAGAGAATGGGCCGAATGTGGGACCTCCACGCTGTTGCTGTGAGGATCCTGGCTGCTGCATTTTAGGCCAGATGTAGTTTCCGGGTCAAAGCCAAAGGCAGGCCTGCGTAGAACGAATTACAGAAGTCCGGTCTAGAGGTGACCGTCGCATGGATCACTGTGGCCAGGTGTTCCAGGGCCAAGTAGGACACTAGCAGTTTGGACTGGCGAAGGTGGTAGAATGCCAGCCACGCTACTCTCGTGACCTGACCTTCCATTGAGAGGGAAGCATCCAGAATCACGCCCAGGTTCCTGGCAGAGTGAGCCACTGGTAGGTGCACTCCATCCAGGGTGGGCAGCCACAGGACCTCCGCCTTTGAAGGACTGAGCTTTAATGACTCTGCTTGAGCATAGTTCTCTGCATATTGCCCTTCCCTTTAAGTCTGCAGCATTCCCATCTACAGTCACCGTCATCAAACCAGGATTTGAATGTGTGTCTCACTCCCCCATTGGACTTAGTGTAAAGCTTTCCTCATCAGCTCCATTTAAAAGGCTGCCATACAGAGCAGTGGTTCTCTACCTTCCCTTTAATACAGATCCTCATGTTGTGTTGACCCCCAACCATGAAATTCTGCACGGGTTCTTTCATAGAAATTAAACCGAAACTGAACAACGGAGTGAAGATCATGATTGGTTATACATTGGTTATAAATTGGACATAAATTGGTGGGCGCCTGCAGGAGGAGCAGCAGCAGTGGCGGCCCCCCTCCCCCTGGCCAAGCTGCTTGCCCTGCCATGGTAGTTTGACCCCCAGATGGGGTCCCGACTCCCAGGTTGGGGACCCCTGAAATAGGGGATGGAGTGTAGGGATGAAAGGACACACAGGACAACGGGATCTGGAGGAAAAGGAATCTTCTTCTTCCCTCTTTCTCTTCTTTCTCTTCCCGGGGCTTCCCCCGACCCCTGGCTTTATTCAGTACATGTTCTTTACACACTCACCCTCACTCCGCACTCTTGTCACAGCCAGACCCTGACCTCTGTTTTCTCCCGGAAAACGACACCCTGACCAGACCTATCGCCATATCTTAATCCCTGCAGACTCCCGGGTTTCACTCAGGCATGCAAGGCGTATCTGTGTGTTATGTCAACTCATCCCTCTCTTTTCTATTAATTTGGATTTAGCAGTTGCCAATGTTCCTGATTAGATAAATCGTTTAGGTCAGAATCACTGTCCACGTCTGAGGCAGTCTCCCCCCAGTCTCGCCTCAGAACCGCTGCCTGCATACGGTTGGAGAGCGTGAGCTGGGAAGTTCGTGCAACCAGACTGGGCAGGCACTGACGAGACAAGATAGTCCCAAAAAGGCCAAAAGACAGAGAATAGCATATTGCAGGACCATCCCTAGAAGCCCAGTAGGTGACCAGCTCCAAAGAGATGCCCACCACGAGGGGAGGACGTGTGAGCGTAGGCAAATGAAACCTTTTGGATCTCTGAACGGTGGACCACATTCGGTCCTACAGGTAGGCACGAGGGCTTGCTTGTGTGGCCAGAACAATTAATAACACATGCACAGGTGGTGTTGGAGGCGACATAAGGAGTGTATAGGGAGAGAGAATCATTGTTAAGGATGCAAGAGCAGAGCCTCTTGTGGCGCAGAGTGGTAAGGCAGCTGTCTGAAAGCTTTGCCCATGAGGCTGGGAGTTCAATCCCAGCAGCCGGCTCAAGGTTGACTCAGCCTTCCATCCTTCCGAGGTCGGTGAAATGAGTACCCAGCTTGCTGGGGGGTAAACGGTAATGACTGGGGAAGGCACTGGCAAACCACCCTGTATTGAGTCTGCCATGAAAACGCTAGAGGGCGTCACCCCAAGGGTCAGACATGACTCGGTGCTTGCACAGGGGATACCTTTACCTTTACCTTTAAGGATGCAAGAGTGTTTTCCCCAATCAAACATTTTCCCATAATCAAATTGTTGACAAATACTGCTCCCTTCAACAAAGTCTCATTTAACAAAAGATGCAGGGGAGTACAGACAGGAATTAAGCATGAGGACAGTCAATTGTGCAAGTTCATGGTGGGTTGTAGACAGAAGGTGAAGGCATTGACTTGATGTGCCAGCTGGGTCCATAGATTATGCTTCAGTCTAGCATGGAGTGGGCTGGCTGGGTTGCTATAGAGAAGGAGCAAAAGAACTTCCAAAGGGAAGAGGAGTAGCTTCATTCTGTGAAGAGGGAGTGTGAGCAGAATTGGCAGTTATGACCGCAAAGATTGCAACACAAAGGTTCTCTTGAGTTTCCTCAGCTCCTCAGGACTGCCACACCTGGTGGGCTTGCAAAGTCATTGCCTTGATAGCCCCCCAGGTCACAAGGGCGGACTTGTTGGTCGTTGGCACTCTGCGAGGCTGGAGAGAGATGTCCGGGAACTCCGTTACCGGGTTGGGCTGGCGTTGATGCCATGCCACTCGCTGGATGCACTTGGCAGAAATCCACCCTGGACCTATGGGTGACAGAACAGGGACATACCCTTTCCCCCCAGGTTAGCGACGGCACCAGACTGTGCCACGTAGACCCGTCTGGCAGCAATCGGTAAAAGACCTTTGGTAAAGGAAGCACAGGATGGGCACGAAAGTGATAACCAAGGCACATGTTGGGGCAACATTAGAGCCCAAGAGAGGCAACAAATTTAAGTAATTGTACACAAATAAGTCTTTAGAGACCAAGCTTGTTGCCCATTGCTGGGTAGGGGGATGCTTAAAGGAGTGTTTTAAAGGAGTGATTTGCCAAGCGCCAACAGGAGCTTGAAAAACAACTGCTCCCCTAGTTTTGCCTCCATCTGAAAAGACGGCAGGGACACTGCCCAACGGAGTGGGAGATTGAAGACATTTGAAGTGGACAGAGCTACTAGAGAAGAAAAGCAGTCAAGGATCCTTAGGAAAATGGGATAAAATTTGCCCCACAAAATCAGTAAGGGCACATTGAAGCAAAAGAGAATTTTTAAAGGCTAGTGAAAAGGCTTGTTTTGTCAAAGGCACTACAATGCTGATCAGGTCACAGGCACCACAGACAAGAACACGTTTGTGACCCACTGAGATTCGCTAGGAGATCTGGCAGCGAGGTGTGGCTGCCACTTGGAGTGTGCGGACAGAAAAACCCTTCCAGAAAATGGCAATCATTGAAAGCCTTGATGTAGTGGAGGGATACAATCAACAAAAGTCTGACAGAGGAAGGGTGAAATTTGATCAAAGGCACATCTAGCTTCTGGAGTAGGGACAATAAGATCCCCAGGGGCTTTCCCAAGAGTAAGGAGATGAAACAGAGGGCTAAGAAGATCTGCTGAGAGAGGGAAAGAAGAGCACAAGCAAGGAATCCTGCCTAGAAGCTGCTGAAAGGCAACAAAGTGAGAGGTTTCAATCTAAAAAGGAAGTTTCGCAATACAAAGAAACATGAGAAGGATCTGTGACATCTTCAAAATACAAAAAAAAAAAAGTTTGCAAAATAAAAGTTTGTCTTGAAACAAAAATACATTCTTAATATTTTAGAATGCCAATATGATATCAGTGCATGCATGCATATCTTCCACCCAGGTACTTTCCTAAATGTGAATTTTACACAGATAGACAGCCTTTGGTTAAGGAAGCTCTACAAGGAGAACAAACCGGTCAGTCCTAGAGGAGATCAGCCCTGACTACTCCTTAGAAGGCCAGATCCTGAGGATGAAACTCAAATACTTTGGCCACCTCATGAGAAGGAAAGACTCCCTTGAGAAGAGCCTAATGCTGGGAGCGATCGAGGGGAAAAGAAGAAGGGGACGACAGAGAATGAGGTGGCTGGATGGAGTCACTGAAGCAGTAGGTGCAAACTTAAATGGACTCCGGGGAATGTTAGAGGACAGGAAGGCCTGGAGGATCATTGTCCATGGGGTCGCGAAGGGTCGGACACGACTTCGCACCTAACAACAACAACAAAGTTTAAGTCATAACAGCTTTTCAATGGAGACACTTCCAAACTGCTAACCAGAAGGTTTTAAAACAGAACTCCTCCCCTTGCTTCTGTGAAGTGGGGGGGGGGGGTCAGTAAACAAAAGCTAAAGTTCTTCCTGGGCTGGAAACAAAGGATCATTCCTGTGCTTTGAAAATCCTTTTAGTTATGTAGACTAGTGGGTGATGGGAGAGAGAACAAGACATGATTCACAGAGTTGTTCAAGTTTCTAATTGAGCTCCTAGCATAGGAACTGGAAAGGGAGTCTGATTCCAGATTACTAAACTGCGGGCGAGCTGCGGGCCCTGAGGGATTTACCAGCTTTCCGCAGGGCCTGCAAGACGGAGCTCTTCCGCCAGGTTTTTGGTTGAGGCTGGGGTCAGCGAATGAGTGCCAACATTCCCCCCCCCCAGGAACTCCTCCCCACCCACCCGGCGCTCTGATCACAGGGGTGGGAATAATGAGAGCTTCCGCCACGTTGGGATTGTTTTTAAAGTCTTTTAATGGGTATTTTAATGGGGATAAGACTATTGTGACCTGCCACGAGCCTATGGGGAGTGGCGGGAAATAAATATAATTAATAATAATAATAATAATAAACAATGCTCCTGCTACTGTTCGAGGTTATACCAATTATAGCCAAATTTAAAATTTGAAATTTTGAAACGCAAAAATAGATGTACCCATGTTCGGGGATCATTCTATTGTGCTGGTTAGCTCCCTGGCACTAGAGCTGTTTTGTGGCATATATAATCTGTTTGCTTATATTTGCATAAAGCATGTTATGCTGCCTTTCCAAGAGTCCCCAAGGTGGCTAATCATCAAAGCCATTAAAACATTTTTTTAAATACATGTTGTTGTTAGGTGCGAAGTCGTGTCCGACCCATCGCAACCCCATGGACAATGATCCTCCAGGCCTTCCTGTCCTCTGCCATTCCCCAGAGTCCATTTAAGTTCGCACCTACTGCTTCAGTGACTCCATCCAGCCACCTCATTCTCTGTCGTCCCCTTCTTCTTTTGCCCTCGATCGCTCCCAGCATCCGGCTCTTCTCCAGGGAGTCCTTCCTTCTTATTAAAATACATATTATAAGCCAATTGAAAACAAGTAAAACACAGAAACACGTAAAACACACAAATAGGAAAAGGGGTTCATTAAGGGAAAGCCAAATACAACTGTTCAGTTTTAATCCACTGGCATTTGGAAGTAACTGAGGGGAACAAGCAAATCTCTTTGAGGATGGAACACCATAATTTGGGTGTCACAACTGAGAAAATCCTCTCTCAGGGTGTCACCCATCTAGCCTCAGCTGGTGAGTGTACCCAAGCAAGTACCCTAAAATACTAATGCAGACTGTGGTTTAATTAATATAACTTCTAAAATGCTTATAAGAACACCACCATAGGAATCTGTAGGGAGATGAAAAGAGACCTGTCCCACAAAATCTACCAAAGCACATTGTAGAAAAGAAGAAAGTTGAAAAACGAGAGAAAATGCATACTTTGTAAGAGGAACATAAATTTTAATAAGGTCAGTGACTAAGAATTAGTGATCCCTGATAAAGCATCTGGAGAGGGGACGATATTCCCCAGGGCTTTACCCGGAGTCAAAAAGATGAGCTTGGTAGGCACCTATGCCAACATCCCAGCGAGATTTGATCCTGCCTGCAATATCTGGCTCATGGCCCAAACCCTGAAGAATGCACCTACTTTCTGAAGTACAGTTTTCTTTAGCTGACTTCTTGAGCAATTCAGGTTGGGCTTCCTGATTGTTGATCTGTGCCTCTGTAAGGTGATTCATGAAATCAAGAAAGAATTCAGAGGCTTTTTGCCTAACATTAGAAAAAGAGAAGGTGGACTTTCCAGAGATAGGTACTTTTAGGAAAGCACGCAGAGCTTGCCCTGACCCATAAAGTTGATCAGGTGTATAGGTACCTCCAGATGCAGCACCAAGAGTGAGACATTCACTGTGGTACTCAAACATGCCTTGTACAAAAGAACTCTGAATTCCCACATCAACATTAGCCTTATGAAGTTCATGAAGAATTTTATAACAAAGAGGTTGATACTCAACTATATTCTGTCCTTGGGCATTTTGTCTGTCAGTCTGAATTACAGGACAAACTGCCAACATCTCATCAAGTTCAAGAATGACCTCTGGGTCTGCTGTTTGAGAAGGTTCTTTTTGGAGAGCTTCCTTGGGAGAGATGCAATGAGGAACTGGAGAGAAAGTCTCCTTATCTGGAAGCACAGAAGACTGAAAAGAGGGGGGTGAAGGAGAGTGAGACAAGGCAGGCAAAGCTGGATAGATCTGCGGAAAGACAGGAATGCAGTCTAGACCATCTTTAGGCAGCTGAGAGGCAGAAGAGGAAACAGAACAAATACAATAGCATAACGACACTGATACCAGGTTTGAAGAATGCCAACTGAGGCACGGGGCTCGTTGTGTAAAGCCTTTCCTATTTTTCCCCAGTCACTAATCTTGAGCGAGCCCTTTTCCGGATACCAGGGACATTGCTGATAAATAGTCTCAAGTAATCCTTGAATGACTTGGTCAGAAGTGGACCTGCCACTCTTCTGACATAGAGACCATAACTCTCTAACATGTTCCCTCTGAGGCTGTGTCAGAGCTGAACCCATGCTCACCAATGGGGGTCGAGAGGATGACAAAGTGCACTGCGGGGCCTGCTCCAGGCGTCGATGAGCGGGGGATGTCCCTGTTCGGGTGCCCCTTGTAGGGATGAAAGGACACACACGACACCGGCATCTGGAGGAAAAGGAATCTTCTTCTTCCCTCTTTCTCTTCTTTCTCTTCCCGGGTCTTCTCCCGACCCCTGGCTTTATTCAGTACATTTTGTTTACACACTAGCCTTCATTCCACACTCTTGTCACAGCCAGATTCTGACCTCTGTTTTCTCCCGGAAAACGACACCTTGACCAGAACTATCGCCATATCTTAATCCCTGCAGACTCCAGGGTTTCACTCACGTATGCAAGGCTGGCAGTGAGTATCTGTGTGTTATATTAACTCATTCAGCACCCATCAGCAGAGCAGAGTTGTTCTCTCTTGCCCGGGAGGGACAGGCCAGATCCAGTGGGATGAAATTAATTCAAAAGAAATTCCATCTAAACATCCGGGAATGGCCTAGGATCACTGTTGGAACAGTCCACAACCACCTAGTTTATTTAAATGAAACAAAGTCTTCTGGGATGAACTGCATCCAAGGGTACTAAAAGAACTTGCAGAAGTCATCTCTGAACCTCTGTCCATTATTTTAGACACTTCTTGGAGAACAGGTGAGGTGCCAGACGATTGGAGGCGGGCAAATGTTTTCCCCATCTTCAAGAAAGGGAAAAAGGAGGATCCGGGTAATTATCAACCCATCAGCTTGACATCTGTAGCTGGCAAAATTTGGGAACAAATTATCAAACACTCGGTCCTTGAGCAGCTGGAACTGAGAGCTGTGATTTCTAAGACTCAGCATGAACAAGTCATGTCAGACCAACCTTATCTCTTTTTTCAAGAAAGTGACTACCTTGTTGGATAAGGGGAATGCCGTGGACATAGTTAATCTGGATTTCAGTAAAGCATTTGATAAGGTTCCACACAATATTAGAATCATAGAATCATAGAATCATAGAATCATAGAGTTGGAAGGGGACATACAGGCCATCTAGTCCAACCCCCTGCTCAACATAAGATCAGCCCTAAGCATCCTAAAGCATCCAAGAAAAGTGTGTATCCAACCTTTGCTTGAAGACTGCCAGTGAGGGGGAGCTCACCACCTCCTTAGGCAGCCTATTCCACTGCTGAACTACTCTGACTGAGAAAAACTTTTTCCTGATATCTAGCCTATATCGTTGTACTTGAAGTTTAAACCCATTACTGCGTGTCCTTTCCTCTGCAGCCAGCAGAAACAGCATCCTGCCCTCCTCCAAGTGACAACCTTTCAAATACTTAAAGAGGGCTATCATGTCCCCTCTCAACCTCCTTTTCTCCAGGCTGAACATTCCCAAGTCCCTCAACCTATCTTCATAGGGCTTGGTCCTTTGGCCCCAGATCATCTTCGTCGCTCTCCTCTGTACCCTTTCAATTTTATCGATGTCCTTCTTGAAGTGAGGCCTCCAGAACTGCACACAGTACTCCAGGTGTGGTCTGACCAGTGCCGTATACAATGGGCCTATGACATCTTGTGATTTTGATGTGATGGCTCTGTTGATACAGCCCAAAATGGCATTTGCCTTTTTTACCGCTGCATCACACTGCCTGCTCATGTTCAGTTTACAATCCACAAGTACCCCAAGGTCTCGTTCACACACAGTGCTACCTAGAAGCGTATCCCCCATCCAGTAGGCATGCTTTTCATTTTTCTGACCCAGATGCAGAACTTTACACTTATCTTTATTAAATTGCATCTTGTTCTCATTTGCCCATTTTTCCATTGTGTTCAGATCTCGTTGAACTCTGTCTCTATCTTCCGGAGTATTTGCCAGTCCTCCCAATTTGGTGTCATCTGCAAACTTGATGAGTAGTCCCTCCACCCCCTCATCTAGATCATTAATAAATATGTTAAAAAGTACCGGGCCGAGCACCGAACCCTGAGGTACCCCGCTACTCACCTCTCTCCAGTCTGATGAAACACCATTGACAACAACTCTTTGAGTGCGGTTCTCTAACCAATTCCCTATCCACCTAACGATCTGAAAATCCAGATTGCAGTCCTTCAACTTATCCATCAGAACATCATGGGGAACCTTGTCAAAAGCTTTACTAAAATCCAAGTAAATGACATCAACCAAATTTCCCCAATCCAGCAAACCTGTTACTTGGTCAAAAAAGGAAACTAGGTTGGTCTGGCAGGACCTGTTGGAGATAAATCCATGCTGACTTCCTTGGATCACCAAATTGTCCTCCAGATGTTTGCAGATCGCTCCCTTTAATATCTGCTCCATTATCTTCCCCACAACAGAGGTCAGACTCACTGGTCTGTAGTTTCCCGGGTCATCCTTCCTCCCTTTTTTGAAGATCGGAATAACGTTTGCTCTTTTCCAGTCCTCCGGGACATCTCCAGTCCTTAAAGAGGTTCCGAAGATGATGGACAAGGGCTGTGCAAGTTCTTGTTCACAAGTTGGTAAAATGTGGTATGGATCCTAATTCTGTCTGGTGGATCAATAACTGGTTGACAAATCGTCCCCAGAGGGTACTTGTTAGTGGTTCAGCATCTTCTTGGAAAAGAGTGACAAGTGGAGTACCCCAAGGATCTGTCCTGGGGCCTGTGTTGTTCAACATATTTATAAATGATTTGGATGAAGGATTAGAGGGGATACTTATTAAATTTGCAGATGATACTAAACTGGGAGGGGAAGCAAACACAACTAAAGACAGCAACAGAATACAGGATGATCTTGATAGGCTCGAGAAGTGGCTGAATAAAAAAGTTCAATAGGGACAAATGTAAAGTTCTGCATTTAGGTAGGAAAACCAAATACACCAACATAGGATGGGGGAGACTTGTCTTGGCAGTAGCATGTGCAAAAAGGATCTAGGAGTCTTAGTAGACCATACGTTGAACATGAGTCAGTGTCAGGATCCTGTGATCACTGCCATGATTTATGCTTGACCTGAGTGGTGCCATCTTATATCAATGTGTGTCTGTCTCACTAGCTGTGTAACAACCCTGACCTGACTCTGTAGTGATTTAGTTTCTGTAACAATTATGCTAGACTGTGTTATCTCTGGGAGGGTAGCTGCGTAGCATTCAAGGCCGAGAAGACCTAACTATCTTTCCTGGACGCAAGCCCAGGCTGGCACCTGCAGGAGGGGGCTACTTGCTCTCTGGGAAATTTACAGCTTGGGATGGGAAAGTGAACCAGTAAAAGTGATTGTAGTTTGTGTATTGATTGGATTCGACTACAAAAGTCGAGGTGTTCTGATAAGCTTAGCAATAAAACTTTCTATTAATCCAGAAGTCTAGTTGCTAGTCTGTCAGTCCTGACAGTCAGCAGTGTGACTCAGTGGCTAAGAAGGCAAATGGGATTTGGGGCTGTATCAAACGGAGTATTGTGTCCAGATCATGGGAGGTGATGGTACCACTTTACTCTGCTCTGGTTCGGAATACTGTGTTCAGTTTTGGGCACCCCAGTTGAAGAGGGATGTAGACAAACTGGAGCGTGTCCAGAGGGGGGCAACAAAGAGGCTGAGGGGTTTGGAGACCAAGACGTATGAGGAAAGGTTGGGGGAGCTTGGTCTGTTTAGCCTGGAGAGGAGACGACTAAGAGGGGATCTGATAACCATCTTCATTTAAAAGGATGCCATATGGAAGATGAAGCAGAATTGTTGCCCCAGAGATGGACCAGAACCAGTAGGATGAAATTAATTCAAATGAAATTCCACCTAAACATCCGGAAGAAGTTCCTGACAGTTAGAGCGGTTTCTCAGTGGAAAAGGCTTCCTTGGGAGGTGGTGGGTTCTCCATCTTTGGAAATTTTAAAACAGAGGCTAGATAGCCATCTGACGGAGTGGCTGATTCTGTAAAGGCAAAGGGGTGGCAGGTTACAGTAGATGAGCAATTGGGATGTGAGTGTCCTGCATAGTGCAAGGGGTTGGACTAGATGACCCAGGAGGTCCCTTCCAACTCTATAATTCTATGATTCTGTGTTACTTACTCTGGGGGACTTCAATGCCTGTGTAGATGAACTGGCCTCTAGTCAAAAGCTAGACCTGGGATCTGACAAGACTTGTTATTGAGAAAGCCATGCTAACTCTTAGTCATTAAAGCTATCCAGTCCAGCTGCTCAAGGATTGACTGTTTGATGATTTGTTCTTAAATTTTACCAGCTAAAGATGGCAAGTTGATGGGTTGGTAGTTACCTGGATCCTCACAAGTATATATATTCTTAACATATTGTGCTACTCCTCCCCCCCTTCTTTATTTTTTTGTCCCTTTTAAATAAGTTGTACCCCCCCAATCCTATTGTTCCAGTATTGAGTTTTATCCCACCAGGTTTCCAGAATGCCTATTAGACCATAGTCCCCTTCCTTTATTAGGACTTCTAGTTCATCCTGCTTGCTTCCCATACTCTGCGCATTAGTGTGGATTCATCACAGTCCCTCATATGAATACACCATATTTTTAGATTTGGATATTTCCTGTAAGTTGCTAGTTCTCTGCATATGTGAAGAAGAAGAAGAGTTGGTTCTTATATGCCGCTTTTCCCTACCCGAAGGAGGCTCAAAGCGGCTTACAGTCGCCTTCCCATTCCTCTCCCCACAACAGACACCCTGTGGGGTGGGTGAGGCTGAGAGAGCGCTGATATCACTGCTCGGTCAGAACAGTTTTATCAGTGCTGTGGCGAGCCCAAGGTCACCCAGCTGGCTGCATGTGGGGGAGTGCGGAATCGAACCCAGCATGCCAGATTAGAAGTCCGCACTCCTAACCACTACACCAAACTGGAATGTGCCATTCCCTTTAAATCGGCAGTGTTCCCACCTATTGTTATTGTCATCTAACTAAGCCTTGAAGGTACATCTTGCTTCCCCATTGGACTTAGTTTACAGCCCTCCTCCCCAGGTCTGCAAGGCTCTTTGCAGAGACATTTTTTCCCACCCTACTGAGGTACAAACCGTCTCCCGATAGAAGAGCCTCATCACGGGAGCACAATCCATGGTCCTAAACCCCAAATCTTTCCCAATGACACCCATGACGTAGCCAGACATTTATCTGCATTATTTCCCTTTCCCTGTGTCCGGCCCCGCTGTAGCTCCTGGGAGGGAGGCTGGACTCTCTGGGGGCCTCCCACTGCCCTACACCCATCTGGAACTCACTGAGATTAACAGAGAGGAGAGGGGCCCAGAGAGAACTCAGCCCACCACTCCCACCGCAGCCCAAGTCCCCGCTGAATTTATGGCCGCCTCGCTGGGCTATCGCTTCCCTTGCAGGGAACTCCCAGCCTCGGAGAAGAGGCCCCCGCAAGACACACGCCCAGCACAAGACGGATGCCCTGGCCCAGAAGCTGAGTCTCCTGCACCTGGGCCAGGCTTAGCCGGGGGGGGGGGGGGAGATGTTGTGAGCGTCCTAGAGGATGCTCCGCCCGGGTCTGGCCGTGGGGAGCAGATCTGGGGCAAGGGCGGCCACACCTGCAACAGCGCGATCTTCCCGAGTCATGGACAGAGACTCCCCAAGGCCCAGCCAGCACGGAAGGCAGGGGCAGGGTTTTTGAGCGAGAGGGTCAAGGTGAACGGGGAAGAGATGAAAGTAAGCTGAACTCTCCTGCATGGCACTGTTGGGCGTCATTTTGGGCGAGTAAATGCCAGGCATTGATTCACTTCATTTCTCCCCAGCAGGAACCCATTAGATGGCCGGTGGTGGGTTTTCAACCTTGTTCCAGAACGCCCTGAATCTGAACAGCAGTTTAACAGGAAGCAGCCTGGAAATGGCTTGGCTGCAGCTCCGCCTGCCTCTACCTGTTTCCTTCCAAAGGAGACTGAAAAACATCCGGTGATCGAAGCACCAAGGGATGGTGCCAGGGAAGGGGGGGGGGAGCTCTTGTGTGGCTGTTTGGATCCTGAGCAGATTGGGAGCTGGAGCTGGAAATAGAAGTGCAAATACAACCTTGGATTCCTTCAGCAGGGCTTAATGAGAGCTCCGGCCACAAGACTCCGGCAAGGCAAGATAGAAGAAGAAGAAGAAGAAGAAGAAGAGTTCTTACATGCCGCTTTCCCCTACTCGAAGGAGACTCAAAGCGGCTTACAGTCGTCTTCCCTTCCTCTCCCCACAACAGACACCCTGTGGGGTGGGTGAGGCTGAGAGAGCGCTGATATCACTGCTCCGTCAGAACAGTTTTAGCAGTACCGTGGCGAGCCCAAGGTCACCCAGCTGGCTGCATGTGGGGGAGCAAGGAATCAGACCTGGCTCGCCAGATTAGAAGTTGGCATTCCTAACCACCACACCAAACTGGCTCTCCAGATAAGGGAGAGGGCAGAAAGTTCAGTTTCTAAGCATGTATTTGTCATGGTAATTTCCCCAAGAGCAACTCAACTTGGCTCTGTGTTCAAAACCTGGGGCAGGCAGCACCGGTTCACTCTAATTCACACCCGGAGAGATCTGCTGTGATGAGCTCTGTGACTAGATCTTTTGGTGGAGAGTGGTGGTGCTCTTTACAGTCCAGCAAGCCAGGGAGGGACTCCAGAGGCTTTGGAGTCCTTCATATATGGGGGGGGGGGGGTTGTTGTTGTTATTGTTGTTGTTTTTGGAAGAGCATTATCCTCATTTATAGAAATGTGGTCTAACTGATGCCTGCAGCACAAAGCAAGACCACTGATCTGGTATCCCCTCATCGGCTTCCTCATTCCCCTTCCTGTGTTGGGGGAGCCACCCTGCAGCAGAAGACTCCTGCAGACCATGATGGGGATCCTTCCGCCACAAACGTCACCCCCCCCCCCCTGTCTCCGGTGCCTGTGGGGCAGAACTCTCTCTGCGGTCTGCTGACTTTGACTCCAAGGGGAACTCCCTTCACCAAAAACAGCAGAGTCCAGTCGGGCACCTTGAAGACCAACAAAGATTTCTGCAAGGCGTGAGGAGCTTTTGAGTGCCGGCCCTCTTCCTCAGACGCCTTGAATCAGTCCTTGTGGGTCTTCAAGGTGCCCGACTGGACTCTGATTTTATTGTGCTCCTTCAGAGCGACAGGGCTACTCGTCTGAATCTCTGCCCCACAGGGCTCGTGGGATGGGCAGGAACTGTGGCCTCACCCTCACCCATGGGCCGGTCCCTGGAGGGCAGTTTCCTGTCCCCTGAGCCTTCTGCTCTCCTCCAAGCCTCAGGCCTGCCGCAGGACGCCTCCGCACCTCTCCCCCTCCCGCTGTTGAGAGTAGGGTAGGAACCTTCTCTTTGCCAACCCAACCTTCACTGTCTTGGGGGTGGGCAACCTTCACTGGGGAGTGGGCTGTGGGGACCGCAGGCCCAACGCCGGGCCCGGCACTCTGCTGCCTCCCAGGACATTAAAAGGACTTCGCCACGATCTCCTTCCGTTTCTTCTTTGCCTCTCCCAGTCCCTCATCCGCGCGAAGGACAATTCAGACGGCTGCCTGCCCGCCCACACGGGGCCAGGCAGGGAAGGGCTCAGCCCCGCCAGGCAGAGCTCCCAGGAATGGCGGCTCAAGGGCAGCAATACAGAAGCGCTCGACTGGCCGTCCCCTCCTCCCCCCTGTCCCGCGGGGCCCTTGGGCGCCTCCATCCCTGCCCCCTCGGCTGGCCCAGCCGTCCTGCCAGGCGCCCCCGCCCTACCCCACCCCACCCCACCCCGGGGTCCGCCCGCCCCGAGGCGAGTGGCGGGAGGCGAGAGGCGGCTCGTCCCGGCTGGGCGCTCCGTGTCGGGGCCTCCGCTGGGGGCAGCCGGGAGCCGCCGGACGAGCCTCTTTAGGCGGGGCGGGTCGGGGCGGGGCGGCCAGGGCCGGCCCCGGGACCCTCCGCAGGGCGCACGGGCGGCAGGGCGGCAGGGCGGCTGGAGGCGCCCGGGGAGAGGCCCGCCCCGTCCGGCATGGCGTCCGCGCTCCCCGGCCGGAGCGCCCCGCGGCACGAGCCGCCTCGGGGTAAGCGGGGTCCCTCGGGGGCCGGCCTCCGCCTCGCCGCCACCCGCGCCCGCCTGGCGCTGCCCCCCTGGGCGCCCTCCTGCGTGGCCCGTGGCCGGCTCAAGGCTCTGGCGCCTCCCCGGGAGGGAGAAGTTCTGAGCAGCGCCCCCCCCCCCTCCCCAAGCGCCTTCTGGAGCGCAGCGCCCTCGAAGGGAGGCGGAGGCGGGGGAGGCGGAGGGCTCGCTCGCTCGCTGCCCTCTCGGGCCACCCTCGGGCGGGCGGGGAGGGGGGGGTGGCTGGCTTGGCCCCCGCGGCCCTTCCCGCCTGCAGGGGAAGGGGTCTCCCCTCACGCGCCGCCCTCCGCACAGATGAGGCCCCTCCCGGCTGCCTCATCCCTGCGAGAGAGGCGTGGGGGCGGCCCAGTTGCCCCAAGGCAGGCGCGGAGGGGTGTTTGGGGAGCCGCCTGTAGACCGCGGCACGAGGGTGGTTTTACTTTGCTTCAGAGTAAACCTCATAGGAATTCATGGGGATCCCTTGGAGATAACCTGGATCGGACCTCGGCCCACTCCCGTGCGCTTGTGTGTGTGGAGGGGCCCGGGAATGGGTCTGACGCCCTTCAGGCCACCCCCCCCCCAAAACACCTTCTCTTTCTAGCTCTGCCTCTGAAGCTCCGCCTGCGGAAACCCAGAACGGGACTTCCCGATGCTCAGCTGCAGCGATATCTGAGGGACCGGCTTCGCCTTCTGGAGAGCGACGACCGCCGGGCAAGGGCCGTGTGCAGCGTAAGTTGCTGGGGATCTGTTTACCCGACCGACTGCTAAAGAGGGGAGGGGCCATGCGGGCCACGGGACCCCGATCCTGAGGAGTCTTGTTCACCAGAGGAGGCTTCTCCAGGCCCCCCCGGAGAGCTCTGAATGAGATTAGAGCATGGAGAACAGTGGCCAAATCCAGCTTCTGGACAATAAAAAGGTGACAAACCAGCTGCCATGCGCCGAAGGTACCTGGTGCCAAGGAGGAGCCCTGAGCCTCCCCCTCATGTCTAAAGGGCAGCTCTGGACTTGACCTGTCCCCGTCTGGCTTCTGGCCTGGCCATGGGGTGGAGACGGTGCTAGTCGCCCTTCTGGATGGTCTCTGGCCCCAGCTGGACAGAGGTGGAGAGGAGCAATCACACATTTACCCGCTTCCCTGCAGAGCCCCACAAGGGGCAGTTTTCAACATCGATATGCGCCCTCTGGCCCAGCCGGTGCAGAGTTTTGGGCTGGGTTGTCACCAATATGCTGATGATACCCAGATGTATCTCCTAGTGGCTCGCCTGACTCTACCCTGGACATATTTGCCAGTTGTTTAGAAGCAGCGACGGGCCGCCTCAAGCACCTGCAACTCAAGCCTTCCAAGATGGAGGCCCTGTGGTTGGGAAGAAAAGAGCCTGGCAGGGAGCTGTTGGAAATCTCAGCCAGAAACTTAGGGGCAACCTTTGACGCCTGCTTGCCTATGGAGGCTCAAGTCACATTTCTCCGCCTGCACCAGACACGACTACTAGCACCCTCTCTTGGCCCCCAGAGCAGCTAGCCACAGTGATCCATGCAAAGGTCACCTCCACAATAGACTTGTGTAACTCGTCATACCCAGGTCTGCTCTTCTTGACCTGGAAACTGCAGATGGTGCAAAATACAGCTGCTAGGGTTCTCACAGGAAAGTTTGGTCCTGGCCCTGACATGGTGGAATGAGCTGCCGGAAGAACTGAGGGCCCTGTCAGACCATTCACAGTTCTCCAGGGCCCG